>NC_142215.1:18847760-19203021 GCF_049639895.1 Pseudopodoces humilis
CTGGGGGCTTGTTTTCCTTCCCTTTTCCAAAGGCACCTCACTGTACTGAGACATCCTGTGGAAAACCTGAGCTGGGGGCAACATAAACCCCATGGAAAAGCAAAGGAGAGCTTCTTCCAAAGTCCCAGAGCTTCTGGGAAAAGGCCTGGCCCCAATCCTTGCGTTGCTCTTCCTGGAGGTGCCTCTCACACCCGGTGCCGTGGTGGCACAGCCCAACCCCAAGTGGTTTTTCTGGAAAGTTTAAAGGGAACCGTGCAGGAAAGACAGTCGTTTGAGTTGTGCTAGAAAATATTTTTAAAAGTCTGTGTCATGTTGCCGTGGTGACAAAAGTTCTTAAAATGATGAAGATTAAAGTCTAGGCTGGGAATGGTGGCATGGGGAGAGGAAGGGGGGCTGCTGTCATGACAACCTCAACTCCGAGAGTGCAAGAGGCAAAACACACGATGGTGGCAGGATCTTTGGGGTTTATATATATCCATAAACATCTGCCAGCTATGCCAGCCTTCTCAGTGCTAATTAGTCCTGCTAGTTCACCTTTCCCTGCTGTAAATATTTTCCAGTAGACACAAATCTCAGAGGGAGAAGGCAAGAAAATGCCATTTTTCCCCCTTTCTCTGGGAATACCCTGAGCTCCTGCCTGGGGAAGAACTTGCAGTGGCCAGGAATGAGCTGTCTGGGAAGGGTTAAATCACTCAGGAGGTGGAGGCTCGAACCGAGCTGTCCAGCCCTGGGCACTCAGGCCTCCCTGGGCCTGTCTCACTCGCAGTCCAACAGCAGCAGATCAGCTCTGCCAGCCCGAGCTCTGCCTGGAAACTTTGCTCTCAGCTCCCAGCACGAGAGGGAGGCTGGCCTCCCTCCGGAGGAGCAGAGATTGGGAACACAGCAGATGGATGTCAGCACAGCCCCCCGGGACCCGCAGAGGAGAAGTGCCGCGGCAGCACAAAGGATTATTGTATTTGGAGTGTAAAATGTGCTTGGCTATCTCTGCTAGCAGCTGGGCCTGGGAGCGCTGCCCCGCGTGGCTGCTGCAGGCTCAGCCACAGCCCTGCCCCGGGGCAGCGTCAGCAGCTCCGCTGACATTGCTTATGTCACTCGCTGCAAAGCAAGCAGAAAAAGAGAATCAACCCCAAACTCTTGCCTTCATCCAGAACTTGATCTCGTGGCTCTGGCTGTCAGTGCTGGCGCAGCAGAAGGCAGGCGAGCATGCAGCCCCAGCCCGTGCCTTGGAAATTTGGAGTTTCTGTCTTTGTATATTTTAGTGGCTAGAACAGCGTTTTGTCCGTTCTTCCGAAGAAAATAAATTGTAAAAATGTGTCCATTCTTCGTAAAGACCAAAACCTGAGAAGTTGCTCAGGACAGGAAACCTTTTGGAGTCAAATTGGATTATATTTTGATGCACCTTAAGCGTGACATCGCTGGGAGAATAAATAGGAAGTTGGGGAGGGTGAGGAAGGAGCAAGGTGCAGGGAATGATGCACGTCCCACAGCAGCAGCAGCAGCAGCAGAGGGAACAGAGCAGCTGAGATGTTGCTTTGCCTTGCTGAGACACCAAATGTGCCAGCAGGCTGGGTTCACTCCACAGGTGGAATTCCTGGGAGAGCTTTCCCTGCCAGCCCTGTTGCTGTGTGTGCTCAGAGTGGTTCAGGGCTGGTTCTGTGTGCCCCTGGTGTGCCCCTGGCTGTGCCCAGGGCTGGTTTTGTGTGCCTGGATGTGCCCAGGGCTGGTTCTGTGTGCCCCTGGCCATGCCCAGGGCTGGTTCTGTGTGCCCCTGGTGTTCCCAGGGCTGGTTCTGTGTGCCCCTGGTGTTCCCAGGGCTGGTTCTGTGTGCCCAGAGCTGTTCTGTGTGCCTGGATGTGCCCAGGGCTGGTTCTGTGTGCCCAGAGCTGTTCTGTGTGCCTGGATGTACTCAGGGCTGGTTCTGTGTGCCCCTGGTGTGCCCAGGGCTGGTTCTGTGTGCCCTGGCCATGCCCAGAGCTGGTTCTGTGTGCCCCTGGTGTTCCCAGGGCTGGTTCTGTGTGCCCAGAGCTGTTCTGTGAGCCCTGGCCATGCCCAGAGCTGATTCTGTCTGCCCCTGGTGTTCCCAGGGCTGGTTCTGTGTGCCCCTGGTGTGCCCAGGGCTGCTCTGTGTGCCCATGCCATGCTCAGCAGTCCCGTGCCTCAGTGCTCTGTGTGTGCCAGGCAGGTTTGTCCTCCAGGGGAAGCCCACGCTGCCACTTCAGTGCTCTTTGTCTCTCCCTCACTGCAGCCTCCCAGGATGAGTCTGCACATCAGGGCTCCCAAACCCTTCCCTCCTGTGTGTTGTGTCAGTCAGGGCTCACCCTGGCTGTGGAGAAGGTGACATTTGCCACGAGAACTGGCACTGATCCCCAAATCACCCCAACCACTGTTTTCTCAGTGAGCTGCCTTCAGTCTGCAAATTGCCTGCAATGAGCTCGTTGTCCAGGCTGGTCTTGGGACTAAACAGGATGAGTGGTTTTGGGTGATCCAGAGCCACAGCAGCTGCTGCTGCAGGGACTCTGCACAGCCACAGTAATCTGGCTAAACTGGATTTTAGGCTCAGAAAAGCTCTTTGCAGCACCCACCTATCCCCAGTCTATCAGGAGATTAACACTGAGGTTTGAAAAGGCAGCTAATGCTTCTGTGAGGAAAATGGATCTTTACCTCTGTTATCTTCAAAAGCCAAGGAGAGAAAGGCAGACTGAAAGACATGTCAACTTTCTTCCCCACAGCCCACAAATACTCTTCTTAAATGTAAGTAAACATTTCCTCGCAGCAAAACAACCTTAACTCTGACCCTGGAGCACTCACAACAGCGTATGAGACTGTTTTGATTCTCTTTTGAGATTTGTATTTCCTCCTCAGATCTGTGGGGTTTTTAAGCCAGAAATGAAGAGTAAATTCTTTGCTTTCTATTAAGCTGGAGCAGTGTCACAGCTCCTTGATTATCCCCAGGGGATTTATCACAGTGGTGTATTAACCACAGTGTGGGCACAGACACCAGCACTAGCTCGGGACCAGCAGGATGTGGAGCTCCAGAATTCCTGCCACGCTGGCAGTGCAGTAGTGAAGCAGTTTCAGTGCTTTCCTGGGGAGCAGAATGTGTTCAGGAGCCCCGAGGATGGCAGTGAATCCTGCCGGAGCCATCGGGGTGCCTCTGCATCAGAGCCCCCAAAGGCCCAGGAAAGCCCTCTGGTTCCAGGCACAGCACCTCCAGAGCATGAAAAGCCAGCAGGGATGTGCAGGCAGATCCCAGCCCAGATGTGCAGGCAGATCCCTGCCCAGATGTGCAGGCAGATCCCAGCCCAGATGTGCAGGCAGATCCCAGCCCAGATGTGCAGGCACATCCCAGCCCAGATGTGCAGGCAGAGCTGGGGACAGGGGCTGTGCCGAGGGCTGGGCCTGGCAGCGTGTGCTCGGAGCAGCTGCTGCCCTGCCCAGCGCTGCCCCAGGGTGTCCCCGTGGGCAGGACAGCCCCAGGGCCCCAGGCAGGGCACCCGAGCCTTGTGCCAGCACAGACCAGCGTGCCTGATTAAACACACAGCCTTGACTGGAGGCACTGCCAGAGCCAGGCCCCACTTCTCCAAGGTGTCCTTGATTCCTTCCAGCTCAGGTCCTGGGGTTGGAGGAATGTTGCTGCAGCCCAGGATGGAGCAGAGCTGCAGTTATTTGGGGCTGACAGGATTTCAGATTCCTTCTGATAGGATCTCAATAGCTCGTTCTGTGTAAGTGGAGTTTCCAAGATGGAGCTCTTACATAACCAGAAATGACTTTTTGAGGGAAGTTTTGGTCCTCCCACTTTGCCAAGCTGTCCTTTCCACAAGAATTGCAAGGTGTCCTTTGGTTGGAAGGACAGCAGGGATGCTGAAGCCAGGGATATTAACTCTATCCAAGAATATCCTTTAAATGCGAATCCATGCTCGGCTTTTCTCCTGGCTCCCTTTTTTCCCAGTGCAAGCAGCAGAAAGTCAGGAAGCACAGGCAGTGCTGGGGTGGAAGGAGCTGTGATGCTCTGGGTCCCAGCCTGGGTTATGTTACAACAGGACACAAAGTCCTGAGTGTTGCTGATGGAAAGCAGAGAAGTTGCAGTTACCATGCACACTCCTGTGCTCGTGCACGGACCAGCTCTTCTGGAATGTTCCTGGCCCTCCTCTCCCAGGTGAGCCAAGGAGGTGCTGGAGGGCACTGGATCAGAATTCCCTGTGACACCAGCAGCTCTTTGCAGCAGGAGCTTCTCAGTGTGGAAGGTGTTTGTTCCCAGCCCTCACAGTTGTTCCTGTGTGCTCCGGGAGCGCTCCCTGGTTTTCTGCTGCATGGCAATGCAGGTGTATTCCAAGGAGTGGGCAGGAGCTGGGAGCTCCTGAGTCATTTGGAACTGGAGCTGTCCCACCTGCAGCTCACACATCTGCAGTTCATAAAGACAATTACTCTGGGAATCCCTGAGCCGTGGTGCAGCTCCTTGGCAGGTGGCCCAGCCCAGGCAGGGGCTCTGTTCCCATCCGGTGACTCCGGTGTTACAGCCCAGATCCCAAGGTGCAGAGTAGGAGCTGAATCCACCTTCTGTCTCTGCATGCACCAAAGGAAGGCTCTACCCTGACTGGGATAGATCCCAACCCTGCTCTCAGGAGCTCCATATCCATCACCTGCTCCAAGAACCATCCATGCCCTCGGGCTCTTCGCTGCCTGCTTTTCATCTATCAGAGGAAGGCAGGCACTTCCTCAGCCTGACAGGGCTTCTCCCTGCCCCTGGCTGGAGTTCCCTGCCTTACAGCAGGGCTGGAGCTCTTTGAAAAACACCCGGAGGTGTGAGAGGAAAAGTCATTAGCACAGAAAAACCCTGGTGGCACGAAAAGATCCTTCTGCAAACTGCAGCTCCAGCTTCATTAAAAAAAGCACAGCCCCGGGCTCTCATTCCAACAGGATGGATTCGCTCTGGGTTATCTAAATGAGAATGATCATTTCTGCAGGGGGAGGAAACCAGGAGGAATTATTCTGTATGAATTATGTGCTCAGCTTTCTTACTGACCTATTGAGTCAGCAGCCAGAGCTGGATTTCCTAGAACAGCCTTTCATGCTGGATTTTGGAAATATTCTTTTCAGCCCTGAAAGATCACTGGGATGGCCTTTCTCACACTGGCAGTGTGGGCTCCAGCCTGGATGCAGGGAAATAATGGAGTTAGCAGCAGTTTTCCAAATCATTCATCCTTCTGGATTGCAGCATCCTTTGGGCTGCCTTCCTGCGGGATGAGAGGCCAGTCTGTGGTATGGGCAAAGGTGGCAGGCACACCTTTGTGCCGTGATGTGGGAGGAGCAGGATTATCCCTGCTGAAGCAGCCAGGAGGTGTTTGGATTTGGCCACACATCACAGCCTGTCCCCCGTGTCACAAACCTCCCTGCCACTCACGTCCCTTGGAAGGTGATGCCCTGGTGAGGGAGGCACTTGAACCCCCCTAGATCAGGGGCCCTGTCGCTTCTCTAAGTGTAACTGCAACGTGAAACAATGTAAGAAAGTTGTGTTTGCAGCTTTATTTTCCACGTGAAGAAGTGACAGATGAGGAAAACCAGCCCTCTGTGCCTTGGTTCTCTTTCCCTTACCCACCTGGGCAGGGGTGTAGCAGCAGAACACAAGGAACACAAGAAAAGAGCTTAATCAGATCCTCTTCCAGAAGCCTCTGCTGAGTTAGAGGCCGTTCCTTGTTGCATTTGATACGTGCAGAGACTGCAGCTGACATCCAGTACAAAGGCAGCTGCTGCCATGGGTCACTGTGGAACACACACCCAGCAAGAACAGAAATCAAAGAAGGGCATTGCAGCTAAAAGATGGAAAGATAGAGTTGATTCTTGAGGAGTGGCTGATGGTCCAGAAATATTTGCAACCAGCAAATATTCCTTTAGAGAAGGAGCTATGGAGCTTTTAATGGTAAATTAGAAAGCAAAGTCGCAGGGCAGGAGGGGTAATGATGATTTTGTATTTTGTTTTTTCAGCTGTTTTTCAGCTGGTTCTGGTTGCACACTGTGCCTGCTGCAGCTTTTCTGTGCCCTCAGCAGGGTCCTGGCCACTGACACCGTGTGTGATTACACAGGGGGGGTGTTTGGGGGAGCTGCCATCTAACCCGCTCCTGTGGGCCCGCAGATCTTCCACATGACGTACGACCTGGCCAGCGCCGTGGTGAGGATCGTCAACCTCATCGGCATGATGCTGCTGCTGTGCCACTGGGACGGCTGCCTGCAGTTCCTGGTGCCCATGCTGCAGGACTTCCCTGACGACTGCTGGGTGTCCCTCAACCGCATGGTGGTGAGTGCCCGACACACCTGGACCTGCTTGCCTTCCCTCCTCGCTTCCCTGTTTTGTCTTTTCCCCCTGTTTCCGCTCTCTTGCCGCTGCCTCTTCCCAAAGAGCGAGGCCGATGAGCAGAGGTGGTGTATTTTTCATCCCCTTGTTCACTCATAATAAGTAATAATAATAAATAATAATTATAAATAACCAGCTCAGAGATGGTGGGTGGGGTCTCCCCTCCGGAGCATCCCACGTGCCGTGCTTCCCATCCCACCTCTCAGCCCTCAACTCACCCCCTGGATGATCCCCCTGCAGCAGCCACAGCCATCCTCCAGCTTCCCGTTCTCCCTGCATCCCCCGGGCCAGCCTGGGACAGGGAGGCAGATCCTGCAGGGACACAGAGCTGGGACAGGGAGGCAGATCCTGCAGGGACACAGAGCTGGGACAGGGAGGCAGATCCTGCAGGGACACAGAGCTGGGACAGGGAGGCAGATCCTGCAGGGACACAGAGCTGGGACAGGGAGGCAGATCCTGCAGGGACACACACCCAGGACAGGGAGGCAGATCCTGCAGGGACACAGAGCTGGGACAGGGAGGCAGATCCTGCAGGGACACACACCCGGGACAGGGAGGCAGATCCTGCAGGACACACACCCAGGACAGGGAGGCAGATCCTGCAGGGACACACACCCAGGACAGGGAGGCAGATCCTGCAGGACACAGAGCCAGGACAGGGAGGCAGATCCCGCCCCGGCAGAGCCGCAGAAGGCAGGAGCCAGGCTCCCTCTCCTGGCACCGAGCAGCAAGGAGCAGGCATGGAAACTGCTTCCCGCTGGAATGTGAGTAAATGGAATCCCAGTGACAGAGCTGGGGCTGATCCCTGATTGCCATTGCTGGTGCCTTTGCCCCATAGCCCCGGGAGGGTCGGTGTGACACCCACCCACTCCGGAGTGAGCCATGGTCAGGGGATGAGGAGCCAGCTGGTGCCATCCAAAGCTGTGCCACTCTCTTGCTGGGAAGGAGTTTGACACCATATGGCAAAGGCACAGTGAATTCATGGTACCTTTCAAATATCTTGCTGAGAATTCAGGAGCTTTTATTCAAAGGGACAATGTCCAGTTGATTAAGCAGCAAAAACTGACAAAGCTTAAAAAATTGCCTCTTATTGCAATTCTTAACCTCCAGATTCCCCCAGCCAATTTCTTCTTGAATAAAGGAAATAATCAGGCGCTGGGGCAGAACAGAACAAATGGAAAAATGTATCAAAGATGTGCCAGCCTGCCGTGCCTCCCACATGCAGGGCTGTGGGCACAGGCTGCCCGTGCCTGGAGGAGTGAGCATCCATGGAAAAGTCATCTGTTTGCTGTTTATTTATTCATTTCTCCTCTCTGCAATAATGGTTTGCTTCCTGCTGCTGCAAGGTGCCAGACAGCCAGGTCTGGAGCCTGGAACCCTCTGCTTATCTCCAGCAGAACAACAACCCGTGCAGCAGCTGCCTGGGCTTCCCCATGCTGCCTTTGTATCATTTCTGTGCCAGGAGCAGTCAGAGATGGGGGCCCCACTGTGCTGCTCAGGGCCAGGAGGACGCTCAGCTCCTCATGCCAGGGAGCTCAGAGGTGCAGGTGGCCTCGTCCCCATCCCAGGGGTGATTTGCAGGATGGCTTCAGAGCAGCACATTCAGCCCACGTTTCCCTTATGCCAACATCTGGCTGCTGATGGCAGCAGCAGCTCCTGGCTCTCCCCATCTATCCCTCGGGAAAAGGTACAAGCTGGGGGTGAAGCTGGCAGCTGTAGCCAGGGGAACAGGTCTGCAGAAGTGGCAGGACACGGGACAGAGGAAGAAAAGATTTAGCCAAGGCAAATCTTAGCAGCAGGGCTGGGGAGAGAGGGGAGGATGCATTCCAGAGGCAGGAAGGCTCAGCAGGCTCCAGGAGGGCAGGGGAGGGAACTCCTATCCAGAGCAGAGCTTTCCTCATGCTGCAGCCTTGTCTTCCCAGCCTTGAGAGCCTCTGAAGCTGGGAATTAAACTCGCCTTGGGGGATTTTTTTCTGCTTCTTCCCTCAGCTAAATCACCTTTTTTTTTTTGTTGTTCCACTTAAAAGAAGTGAAAAAAAAATCATCTCTGAAAATGGAGCCTCAGGAAAGTGGGATGGAGAACTGGAGAGATGCCCCACCTATAGTTCAAGGGGCTTCCACTCCAGAAGCTGTGCAGGAATATGCCAGCCCCAAAACAGCCTGGGGTTAGAATATTTAACAGAGAGTGCAGTAGTTCTTCAGGAACCAGATGTTTTCTCCCAGTAACGTCCCCTAATCTCCCAAGAAGATTTCCAGGTGTGTCACTGGGAGCAGTGGTGGATGTGGATGGCATTAGCAGTGAAACAATTTACATCTGATCTGGAGGGGACTATTGAGAGAGGCCACAGAGTCAGGAAAGAAGAAACTGGAGCTTTTCTCAGGCTTTGGTGGCAGGATGTGGAAGGAAGGTTCCAGCATGGCTCTGTGTGATGGACATGTCTGGGAGGGGAGAGGTTGCAGGGAGCCGGGATTTTGGGACGTTCTGTACCGGCCTGGTCGGAGCTCTGAGGAGATAAATAAATATCCTTGGTGCACAGCTGCCCTGATTACACACAGGAGGCAGAAATCTGGGAAAAAGGAAGTCTTCTGAAGCTGCTACAGCCAAGGGGAGCTGGGAGTGAGGTCCAGATGCTTTGGAGGCTTTGTCCATGAGCGTGCTGGTGCTGCTCTTCCTCTGCTCTGGGGTTTCCCACCACTTGGCGCTCCATAAAACTAGCCCTGATTTCCATGCTGCAGGGAAAGAAGATTCATCACCTCCCATCTGCTTCCTAAAGGTTTGATCCTCATCCAGGGGATTTGTGAAGGGCCTGGTGTTGCCAAAATCATCTCAGGGCCTCGATAAATCCCCGAGTCTGGTTCATCTCGGTGTTTTCCACATGCCTCGTGTTCCATCTTCGGCAGCCGTGGAAGCAGTGGGTGTCTGGCTGACTCCTGAAACAGCAGGGCAGGATGTTTGCAGAATTAATTGCTGAGCCCCGATCCCAGGGGCTTCAGCGTTGGCTTTCCTGCAGTGCACTTTATTAAAACCTGGACTCACTGGTGAGTCAGCTGCAGAGTGTGCTGCTCCCCCAGAGCCAGCCAGGCAGCTCCTCTCCCAGAGATCCGAGCTCTGCTGAGCCCTGGGAGCTGCTGGGAGCACGTGCTGACAGCAACCCTGCAGGGATCTGTGATTCCCAACTGCCCCCGAGCCTGTGGGCCAGCACACCCCTCCTGGCCTCCCTCAGCAGGACCTTCCATGTCCTGTGAAGTGTGCCAGGAGCAGCAGGAGCAAGGCTGCCCCAGCAGCGTGGGAACCTGGAGCTGAGGTGACAGTGCCCTCCCCAGCTGGGGCCAAACCCAGTCCAAACCAGGTGGGCAGGGCAGAACGGCCCAGAACCGGTAACACTGATCTTTCCAGGGCAGGCAGGGTGACAGGCACCTCCAGGGGCTGTCCAGGGAGGCTGGCACAGCAGGGAAGGCTCCCAGGAAAGGCTGCCAGGGACAGCTGGGACAGGGACACTCGGAGCCCTGAGAAGATCCCTGCTGCCAGGTGAAGGCCGTGTGGAGCTTCCCTTGGAAACAAGCCCAGAACAGGCAGGTTCTGTCCAAGGTGAAGTTTGACCTGTCATCTCCATGTGTTCCCCCGCTATTCCCATCCTTTAAACTGGATCTGGAGGTGTGTTTTCCCAGCCCAGCAGTTCCAGGGATGGGCGGAGACAGCTCCTGAGTTCTCCAAGTGTTAATGGTGTAAGTCAGGCATAACACCGTTCCCCAGGACTACACCCCTAGCCCAAGAACTTCCAGTACTTTCCGTGTCTCTCCTTGTCTCACTCCTCCTGTCCAGTGAGGATTCAACCAGAATCACACTCACAATCCACAGCCACACTCCCATGTACATCAGAACCAAAATACCCTGTCAGACACCACAGTTTGCCTCCAGGTGTTTCTGTAAGGTACTACAGAACCCAGCAGTGCCTCTGAAGTGTTCCAGGGAAGTGTCTCCAGGTATTCAAAGGTGGATCTGAGCAGGCCAGGCTCTAATGCCAGAGAAGTCCTTCCAGCACTGCCAGTGTGAATGTTAAAAACAAACCTGAGAAACTGCTTCAAAGTCATTTCACTCCCTTCTGCAAAGTCTCTGGGTGCCTCTGAGATAACCCCGACTGTGAACGGGCACAGATCTGTAGCTCTGCTTTTGCTTGCTTTGGGATTTGCTTAACAAGGAGTCATTTTATCCCTGCAGTTCAAGGCTGATGGGCCATTTCAGCCACTCCAGGATCTGTGGAGCGGTGCTGCCCTGGGAACTGCTGTAGCTGGGTGTTAGATTGGGTACGGCTCTTACAGGAACAACGAGCTGTGGCAGCGTGGGGCACCTGCTGCTGATAAACCCTGTCCACACTGCATGTGCAGCCTCTTCTAGGCTGGCCTAAACTACTGTGGGCTTGACCTGTCTGCTCATCCTGTGGCAAACAAAAAGCCTGAGAACCAAAGCACAGAGCATCCAGCGCTCTTCACACTCGGTATCCTAAAGGTAATTGCTCTGAAAGGCTTCCCCTTCACACAAGTGCCTCTCTCTGAGCAGTCCTTGACGTGCTCTCCCAGCAGAGCTCGGTGCTCAGGGTTTGTTTGGAAAGCTCCGTGTTTTTCTCTCGCCCCCCCAGACTGTCATCCCTCACCCTCAGTCTCAGTCTGGCACCTGAGCCTGTCCTCACAGGAGCCCTGCTGCTGGGAACTGGGCTGGCACTTGAGCCGTGCAATTCCGAGGGAGCCAGCAGTGTCTGTGCAGGCTGCAGGGGCTCGGCGTGTTGGATGTTAGACTTTGGGATGACTAATTCCTACAAAACAGTGGCAGGCTTCCTTGTAAACAGCACTCCTGAGCAGCAAGTTGCTGGAAGAATGGCTTTTAAACCTCGAGCCTGCCTGGTACCCAGATGTTCACAGCACTGAGGAGCCTGGCAGCCAGTTTTCTAGCTCAGCTATTACTGCTCTGCCTGCCCAGATTCCCTGTGGAATTTCAGCTCGGCTCCCTTTGTCTGTGGTGGAGATGTGCTCCGACCTCGGAGGGCAGCAGCACTCCTGCAGCACCCGGTGAGGAGTGGGGAAGGAATTCATTCAGCAAGGAATGGGGCAGGAATTCATTCAGCAGGAGTGGGGCAGGAATTCATTCAGCAGGAGTGGGACAGGAATTCATTCAGCAGGAGTGGGACAGGAATTCATTCAGCAGGAGTGGGACAGGAATTCATTCAGCAGGAGTGGGGCAGGAATTCATTCAGCAAGGAATGGGGCAGGAATTCATTCAGCAAGGAATGGGGCAGGAATTCATTCAGCAGGAGTGGGACAGGAATTCATTCA
This sequence comes from Pseudopodoces humilis, assembly GCF_049639895.1. Classification (NCBI taxonomy): domain Eukaryota; kingdom Metazoa; phylum Chordata; class Aves; order Passeriformes; family Paridae; genus Pseudopodoces; species Pseudopodoces humilis. Next base: position 18,859,438 of record NC_142215.1, read on the forward strand.
GGAGGAGTGGGGCAGGAATTCATTCAGCAGGAGTGGGACAGGAATTCATTCAGGAGGAGTGGGACAGGAATTCATTCAGCAGGAGTGAGGCAGGAATTCATTCAGCAGGAGTGGGACAGGAATTCATTCAGCAGGAGTGGGGCAGGACAGCTGCACTGTGCCCCAGTGCCGGCTCCTGGAAGCGCAGGATGCCTGTGCTGTGGGAGCCGTGTGAGGCTCGCTGCCCGCACGGAGCACGAGGGGCTCTGTGAAACACCACAAAAGCTGCGGGTAAGAAATGCACCCAGCCAGGCCCCCGAGCCACAGCACAGGCCTGGAGGCAGAGGAGCAGGAGGAGTCACTCCTGTGGCCTCACACCTCCGGCAGCTCCCGTGGCCGGACCCATGCCGGCCCTGGCCAGGGGACAAACTCCCTCTGCCCTGTCCCGCCTGTCCTTTGCTCCTTTGGGCTGCAGCTCCTCACACACGAGCCAAGGCCACAGCACTCACCAATGGCCACTTTGTCCCTTGCTCCTCTCTCTTGGCTCCAGGGTGGTTTTTCCCAGGTTCCTGCTCTGCTGGGAGGGGAGCCCAGACGGGCTGGCGCCTGCAGGGAGGAGGAGCAGTCCATGCTGGGCTGTGGCTGTGCCACTGCTCCCGTGTGGGCTCTGCTGTCACTGGTGTGGCTTTGCTCTTCTTGTTGCAATGGGAATCAGGCCTGTCTTGCATAATGAAACTGAATCTGGCCAGGTAATGCTATCAGCTGGCTTTGTCCATGTCCTTATCCCCTAACCGAGCATGGGCAGAGGTTCCAGCCCTGTGCCACAGCTCCCAGCCAGCTCTGTCACCGTTTGCTGCCCCTACGATCAGTGAAGAGTTTCCATGGGCATCAGTGGCACTGAGAGCTGCTTGCAGAGAGGTCATCAGCCACCCCCCTGAGCGTGAGGAGATACCTCCAGGAGGTGCCCAGTGAACTCCAGAGCTCCCAGCACTGCTGGCCACTCTGGTCCTCTGGATGAAGGCCACAGGAGAATGCTTTGTTTATTGACGAGCCACCAGCAGGTCTGTGCAGTGACCTCCCAAGGTGGCACATGTGTCTGCAGAGCTCCATCCGTAACCTTGGCCTGTCCCAGGACCAGGGAGCAAGCTGAGGAATGCCCAGCACTGCCACGAGTGTCACCCAGCAGAGGCATTTTCACATCCTCCTAAGAGCCATGTGTGGTGACAGAGCAGGTACTCATGGAGGTTTCACAGCAAGAACTTGCTGGCAGATAATACCTACAGGATGGCAAATGCACCTCGAGCTGTTCCATGAGCTCAGGCTAATCAGAATCGTCAGGAAACTTGTGCTGGTTTTTCTGCCTGTGCCATGATGTCACTGCTGAGGTGCTGCCTGTGTGAGCTGCAGTGGAGAGCACAAGGTGTCTCAGCACACCTCCCCTGGCAGGAGGCTGCTGTTTTCAAATGAGACCATTTCTAATTCCTCAGCTCTCTGGAAAGAGCCCAGTTTTGCACTGAGAAGAACTTGCTGTCCAGACATTATCAACTTCATTTTCTGCCCTTCTCATCTCTCCACGTAATGACCAGAGACCCTGGCCATTTCCTAAATTGCTGGGCAGTGATTTTCCCCACTCTCAGATCCTGCTGCTGCCAGCCTTGCTCAGGCTTTCTATTACAGTTTTGGGAGTCCATTTCCCAGGGGAGGAAATTATTTGCTTCAATTCCCTCTCCCACACGTGGGTCATTGTGAAAATCTCCCAGTGCATCATCTTAGTTTATCCCAGGTTACCAGTGGGGCAGACTGGCTGCCCTCCCTGCTGGAAAAAGCACATGGAGTCTCTAAAAACCGGGGCCAAAGTGCTGATCTCAGATCACAGAATCTGGGCTTGTTTTCCAAATGGAAAAGTGCTGGGCTTGTGGGGTGGTGAGGGCTCTGAGGACATTGAGGTGTAGGGGTCCTGTGAGGGACACAGGAGTTATGGGGCTATGGGGGCATTGAGACTCCTTATCCCTCCTATCTTTCAAAGACTCCCCATCCCTCCAAGCCAGCAAAGAATGAAATTTCTTGTGTACATGTCGAGGTGCCTCCAACAGGGATTTCTGGCTGCAGTGCCAGGGCTGCTTTCCCACCCCATATCCGTGTCTGGAATGCTGTGTGCCCGTGCTGAGGCCGTGCCCTCCCTGTGTCCCTGCAGAACGACTCGTGGGGGAAGCAGTACTCGTACGCCCTGTTCAAGGCCATGAGCCACATGCTGTGCATCGGCTACGGGCAGCAGGCGCCCGTGGGCATGTCGGATGTGTGGCTCACCATGCTCAGCATGATCGTGGGGGCCACCTGCTACGCCATGTTCATCGGCCACGCCACCGCCCTCATCCAGTCCCTGGACTCCTCGCGCCGCCAGTACCAGGAGAAGGTAAGGACAGCCCTGCTGGGGCCGGGCTGGGCTCTGTGCTGTGCAGGGGGAGCTGGGGTGGTCTCTGTGCTGTGCAGGGGGAGCTGGGGTGGTCTCTGTGCTGTGCAGGGGGAGCTGGGGTGGTTTCCCTGCTGTCCAGAGAGAGCCTGGGCTGTCAGTGTGAGAGACCAAGGGTGCTGTTCCTTGGCCACTCAACCCCATCCATCCACTCCAACACCCCTCAGGAAGAAACAGCAGCAGGATCAGTTAAGAGCAGGGCAAGGAGATGATCATTGTTGTCCCTGCCTGTCTTTGGACACCAACGTTATCAATGTCACTGGTACCTACAGCTGTAAGTCACTTCTTCCTTTCCCACATCTGATCTCAAACCCCAGGTGAACGTTCCAGAATGTGCAGCTTTTGTTTAGCAAGTGCTCTCTTTAAAAGTATCCAGATTATTCGCTCCAGTGCTCCTGAGTGAAGCTGCAGAACAACCCCCAAAGCCCAGATCAAGGCTCAGGAGCTCGGAGCAGGTTCCCCAGGTAGCTGTGGAATTAATGGCACCATTGTTGGATTGCAGAATGGAGGCCACTGCCAGAAATGTCACATCTGATCAGGTTGCCATTGCCACAGTCACCGAATTTGTGACCTAGGCAGGGCATCCAAAAAAAGCAGCTGCCCTCAGTTGGTGGGGCTGGGGAGGTTTTATGGCCAGGGTCTTGTGGATACATTTGATCTGGAGATGAAGAACTGTTCCTATTCTGACCCTGCCAGGTACAGTTTAGGTGAGAGGGAGCTGTGATTCAAGTGGGGGAACTGTGAGCAGCAGGCACTGATCAGGTGAATTTTAAGTTGAGGGAGGAGGTGGAATGACCTTGGAACAGGTTTGAGACACAGGGATTTCAGTGGGACGAGAGCAGGGCAGAGAGGGAGAGCAAAGACCAGAGGCTGACTCATGTTTGGAGAGTAGGGAAGATCCCAAACCACAGTTAGAGCTAAAGGAGGGGGAATGCCCAGGAGAAGAGCGTGGAGGCCTGGGATGCATCCAAAGCATCCAGAGTTTTAGCTCTGTGTCACAGCTGAGCCAGGCTGATCCCGATGGAGAGCAGGGCACGCCAGAGAGAAGGACACTGCAGCACTGGGAATGCAGGCTGATCAAATCTCAGGATGCAGAGGATTTATTCAAATGTGTTTGAAGTAGCATAGAAGTCAAGAAGCAATCTGCAAAGGCAGCCACCTGGCCAGCCTGGCACAGCCACGCTGCACCTGCAGCACTGGGCACTCCGGGCTCTGGCTCCAGCCTGCGCTCCACACAAGGGCACTGCCTGACCCTGGCACTTGGATTCCACTCAGTGCTCGGGGAAATCAGCCCCCAGGCACTGCACAGGGGGCAGCAGGGACGGTGGGACGTGTCAAAGCCTTGTTAGAGCATGGAGATGTGAGAGGGTTAACAGACCCAGGAGAAGAGCTCTGACAAAGGCAGCAAGGGAGGGGATTGAAGCAAGGGTGCATTTCCTCTGGCAGGTCCATTTCTCAAGTTATCCTCCAAGGATCAAAGCCTCAGGGATTGAGATCGTTCATTTTCCCCTTGCAAATGGGACAAGTGATGGCCTAAAAACAAATATGTATTTACTTTCTGCATTCCTTAGCACTTGAATAGCCATGATTAAAATGAGGCTGCTGTGTGATTTGCAGCCCAGCAACTCAATTTAGTTCAATCCTCCTGGGACAAAATGTCTGGTGAAGCAGATTAGAGAGAGAATCTCAACAAGTTTGGAGGTCGATTGGTAGAAGCCAGCAGCAATTGCTCTGCTGAGCATCCTGTGGGGCTCTGCCTGTCCCTCAGCACAGCTCAGCCTGCGGGGGCCTCTGTGCTGGGAGTGGCCAAGGAAAGGGACACAGTGGAGAGGGACAGGAGCAGCACAAACACAAACAGGAGAGAAGTTACAGCCAGAGCTGTCCCAGGAGGTTCTGCTGTGTGGGACCCTCAGGACAAGGTTCAAGAGCGGGTTTTTGGGGAGGTTTCAGATTGTCCAGACCTCTGCCAAGGCACTGGTTCTTCCCATGGACAAACAGGGCTTCGGAAAAGAGGAACAAAAGCCAAGCTGTGCTGTCTGTTGGCTTCAGGAGCAGGCTTGTCTCACTCCACCTTGGGTTCTCTGAACACTGGGACATTCAATCCCTGTCCTGCCAAAATCTCCTCCTGCAGCCCCTCGCTTTGTGCTGTGCTGGGTTGTGCAAGGCAGGGAAGCTGGGTGGGATCCATGGGGTGGCAGGAGCCATGGAGGATTCAGAGGGAATGCCCCCCTCCAAGGCAGGGAGGTGCTGAGGTTCTTGAGCCCTGGCCTCCCTTCAGATGGGAGCAGCTCTTTGGATGTGTGGGGCTCTCTGGGGGGACTGTTGGACCTCCAGCCCCAGAGGCAAAGTGAGAAGGGACCTGTCTGTCTCATCCGAGTTTCCCGTGCTCACAGAGTCAGGAGCTGATCTTCTCTCTTAACCTCAGTCTGGAGTTTAACTCCACAGGGTCCTGGCACCCAAGACTGGCATCTGCTTGCTGCACGTGAGCCAGCAGCACCACAGCTCCTTCCTGAGGGATTCTGACAGCCACGTTTCCCCCGAGTGCTGCTGCGCCTGAATGGATGTGACAGCTCTGACCAAGAGCACGCCCCTTCTCACCCGGAGCTCCCCCCGCTGTCTCAGCTGGGCACGCCCTGCTGGCTTCCCACACCCTCACTGAGCTCATCTCTTCTCCCACATTCACTCTCGGACACATCAGTGACTTGAAGGAGCTTATTTTTGAGCCTGGTGAGTGCCAGAGCTGGTGCAGGTGCTGGTGGAGGGGGGCAAGGACAGGAGCAGGCCTACAGGACCCTCTGCAGCTGTTCATGAATCAGCTCAAGCCTTAATTTGATCACTGCCTGCAGAATTACCCCCCAGCCTGTGTAACTGTGCCTCACATCAGAGGAAGGCTGTTCCCTGCCCAGGAGAGGAATAAACTAGCCAGATGTACCCGTTATCTTCATGCTTTTTCCAGGTTCTCCTATTAATTTCTTTCCCTAATCCTGCAGCTCAGCTGGATTAGTATTTCTGTCAAGTCACCATGCACACCCTCTCCTCCTCCCCAGCTCTCTGTAACCTTGAGGGCTGGGGGAGGGTGATGGTGCAGCTGGCTGCAGCTCCTTGGAGCAGGGCAGGGACGCTCCCTCTCCCATCCCAGCAGAAGCAGGGAGGCTCAGCTCCCCAGGTACCCCAGAGAAGGGGCTGCTGAGGGGCAGGGATTGGTGCTGTGAGAGCCCAGGGAAGCCCTGAGCCTCATCTCCCCTCAGGATCTGCTCTCCACACTCCTTCCTCGCTCCTCTTCCTCCTCCCTGAGCAGTCCACCCAGTGCCTCTTGTTCTTAAGATACCTCTTGACTCTGGGTAGGGACTTGCACTTTCCCATGTGGCTATCCTGGAGCAGCACCATTTCAGGGGGACAGGCAGGCAGCACTGAATCACTCCAGAAACCCTGCAGGGCACTGGCATCACCCCTCAGCTCCTCACCCTTCTGCTTATCCCCTGCTCTGCCTGGCCAAGCACTTCTTGCTGCAGCTTTAACGTTTCAGCCCTTCTGTCAGCACCCTGAATTCAGCAAAGAGAAAGTGGGGAAGGTTTAGTCAGGGGAAAGGCTGAAATAAAACAACTGGAAGGTTCTGTCTGTTGTTGAAGGGAAATCCAGACAGTGCCCTTGGTCTGCCCACTGCTCTGAGAGCTGGGGGCCTGTCCTGGGTCCTTCCTGGAGACCAGAGTTTTATTAGCAAAGAGTTTAAAGGGTGATTTGGGCTTTTTTTATGAGGAAAACCATGAGGAAACTGTGGAATTCACAACTCCAGGGTGCTGCAGAGTCTCATTAACCTCAGAATATTTAGATAAATTGACTTGAGGAAAACCTTTCAGACGTTGCTGAGTGCCCAGATGGAGATCCAGCCCCTGGCAGTGGGAATCCCAGATCTGCTTTGTCAGTGGGCAGGAGCTGGAATCCTTCTCCACCTGCCCCAGGCACCTGGAGCAGCCCCAGCAAGGGGCAGAGGAGCCCTCACTGAGCTCTGTGGGTTTTCTCAGAGCTGCCTCCCTGTGAGCTTGTGCAGGTAACTGGGAGCACAGATCCTACCTGTGCTCCTGGATAATCCCACCAGCGTGGCAGCCCACTGCTGATGGTCACCCCTGCCCAAAGAGCTACTGAGCCCTGTGCTGGAGCTGTGGGGATGCCTCAGCCACACTTTGGGAGCCACAACTCCCACTGCTGGGGGAAACTTCACATCCTTCACTGGATGGGCAGGACTGGAAGTGACATTCCCGAGAGAACTGGTCACCAGTAGGTTCTCAGGGATCATTCACACATTCCTTGAGCTCACAGGCTTTCTGGAGAATTCTCCTCCTGAGCCAGCACCCACGGTGGAGGTCAGGGAAGCTGCAGAGCTCACTCACTCCTTGGGTAATGTGTGTGAAGGAGAGGGCAGGGAGTGCAGCACTCCAGAAATTAAAGGTGTTTGCAGCACTTAATCAGCTGCAAAATGTAATCAAATTTCCTAATTGGAAAAAGTTTGGAGAGCCTGGCTTTATCCTGTCATGCCAGGACTGGTTTTGTTCCCTCTGTGGAGAGATGGCCTGAGCACCGTTGTGTCCCACATTACTGTCAGTCAAAACACCCAGGGCTGGTAACAAGGCTGAGAAATGATTTGTAATTGTGTCAGGGCCTGGGGTCCCAGCACTGCCTTTTCTGCAGTCAGGGGGTCTGGCTGCTTTACAGAGTCAGAAGAATGTAAGAAACGGGTAATGAGGTGTTCATCTCAGCCAGAAATTCAGGAATTGTGTCAGTTGTTTTAGGTTTATTTAATCCTTTTCCTGCAAAAAAACCCTGGGTTGGTTATGAAACAAATGTTTGTTTGATGAAAACCTGATGGTTTCTCCTCGGAATGTCTTGTGGTGCAAACTGCCTTAACAGACTGGAGTCAGGTAGTTCCTGTTCATGCAAGAGAATATGTCCTTGGTGGACTTAAACTTGAGAGGAGGCCCACTCTGAAGCTGTGAAACATGTCAGAAACAGTGGGGTTACACTCAGATTCACCATCTCCATCCTGGCCCAGGAAGGCAGACAGGGAGTTCTGCCCTGTGGCCACCACGGTGACACCCACTGCAAGCTGGAGCTGCCAGCCTTGTCCCAGCAAGGGAATGTCCCTGCCTGGGCAGCTCTTCCCATGCCAGGGAGGGGTTTCAAACTTCAGTATCAGTCTGGGAGTTCATGCTGGCACTCGAGCTGTACATAAGTAAATAGTTAAATAAACGAAGAGCTGATGCTGCAGCACGGAGCCTCCCCCAGAGCCAGCAGTGCTGGTCCCTCACTGGACACACTCCCTGCTCCCCTGTCCCCATCTCCAGCCTTTGGGGGCACATTTCACCTTATCTCCCCCAGCCTGCTCTTCTGTGCAGAGCACTGCTGGTACTTTTCCCCATCCCATTCCAGATGTGAACCTGGCATCTCCACAACGTCCTGTGGCATTTCTCAAGACAGACTGACCGTGGCCAAAAGCTCCCTGTGCTGGCCTGGTGCCTTACAGCAGGATGTGGCTCCTCCAGCCCAGGCAGGCATTCCCTTCAGGGGCCATTCCCAGAGAAAACAGGCTGTTCCCATAGCCATGCTGAGCATTCCCCATGGGATGCACAGGATTAGACCTTGGGGCTCAGCAGCCACACCATTTCATGCAGAGGGATTTGTCCCACGGCTCCTGGATCTGCTTTCCTCAGAGCCCCGAGCAGCAGAGATGGTCAGAGGCAGACAAGGGTATCATCAGACTCATCACTGATCTCCCCAGTCCCATGCCATCTCCCAGCCCAGCAGTGGGATTGTCCAAAATCCCTGCCTGAGCAGGAGCTGATGCACAGCGATCCCCAGTGCAAGGAATGTGCGACAGAAAGTGGGAGAAAAGTTCCAGGAATTGTCTGTACCACAGATCAGGAGCCTGACTCTGGGTAACTCCCCAAGGTACCCTGCAGTAAGGGAAAAAGTGTTCCAGGTTTTCCAGGAGGTGACACTTAAAACTCATTTTCTGCTGGCAAAATGAGTGAGGGCCATGGAACCAATTAATCCAGCCTTTGGAAAGGCTCACAAGCAGGACATCACATAAAGCTCTTGCAGAATGGAGGCAGCTCCCAGATTCTGATGTTCTTCCCAGAAGTCACAGAACTTCTGTTCTTCCCTTAAACCCTTCCCGCAGCCCCGTGACTCCATGAGAATGACTGTGTGGAGTGAGAGGTGGGATAGAATAGATCCTAAGGGTGGGAATATGAATGGCTTAAGAGAGAAAAAACCCCAGAAGTCAGTTTGGCATTTTTTGATGATTTCTTTAAGGTTCCTGAATGCTGGGGAGCTGCACTGTTTGACTCCTAATCAGAGAAAATAAAACAAAGATTCCAGTGAGTGCTGTCAGGAGCATCCAGGTGGAGAATCCCATGAGCTGATCTTTCCCCTGTGGAGCACTGGAGAGCCCCAGCACTGGACAGGGTGGCTCTTAGCCAGCCTCCAGGGACATGCCGCTGCCAGAGCACCACAATCCTCCCCTGGAGCCTCCTTCTCCTTCCTCAGGTGCATCTGGTGACTTCCGTGGGCTCCAGATACGGAGATATTTGTGACTGGACTTGAACCCGGTGTCACAGTGATCTCAGCCTAATCCTGGAGGGATCCAAGCAGTGCCAGAGCCATGGGATGTGCTGGGTTGGAAGGGAGCCTCAGGGATCGTGGAGCCCTGCACGGGACACCCCAACAATCCCCCCCTCCCCATGCCTGGTGGTTTCTATCTTCAGAACTGGGGCGAGGAAAGGGTTGAGCCTGTTCAGCAATTTATCCCTGCCAGGGAGAGGAGGGTTCCTGATGGACATTGAGGGTGTGGAAGGAGTTAAAAATATTTAGTTCGCTTTGCACTGTGAGTGATTGGAGCTTTGGTAGGAGGGAAGTGGTGAGAGAGGAGGGAAAGTGGCCAGCTATAGAAGCAAAAATACTCAGCTAAATGGTTTCCTTTTGATATATTAATACCTCCTTCAAGGGCTATTTGAGAAAAAACAGACTTAAGAAAATGAACTGGGATTTAAATGGGCTCAATTGTCTTCAGAGAGATTTAAATAATTCCTAAATGAGTGTTTTCAGTTGAACTCAGAGAGGCCAGTGAGCTCTGAGCACAGGTCAGGCTGGGGACAGGGAGACAAGTGGGAGGCTGAGCAGCCGAGGAGGAGGAGGGAGGAGGGGAAGGGGCTGTCAGGGGAGCCTGGCCATGGCTGGAAGGCAGCAAAGGGACACCAAGTGGCTTTAGAAAGGGCCAGCTGAGCGTGGCATCATCTGCCTGACCCCACAAGAGTGGGGCCTTCAGCAACTCCAAGGGAAGGAGGAAAACCCCAGTGAATCTTCAGTTTCTCAGACATGGAAAGAAGGAGTTGATGCTTTCATTTCTGACTGCATCTCTGCCCAGGGGAGAGCTGAGGGCCCCAAAACCCTCCTGGGTGAGAGGAGGGAGCAGCAGCAGAGGCAGGGGAGACAAGAGAATGTCCTTAACCATGACAGAGAATGATGCCTCCTTATTTCACAGTTCACTTTGAAAACCCTGATTTTCATTTGCAGTCGGAAGCAGCACCTTTATTCGTGGGGAAGTAAATTTGTCCTGTTTTCCCTGGGAGCCTTATCTGGGGACAGCGGTGGCAGGGGGACTCTGGCAAGGCCAGTGCAGTAATTTATTGCTCTTAGTTGCAAAGCCATAAATCCACGTTCAGTGGTGGATAAGCAGAGCCCCAGTCACCCCATCCAGCCCGTGCTGATGGATTTTTGGAGCATGGGGTTGTTTTTCCCAGGGAGAAAAGGGCAGCTGAAGATGGACAGCAAGTGGCAGTGGAGGAGAGGACAGGGCCAGGTGGCTGCAGCAGGTGAGGTGAGGCACCTGGTGACAACTGGTCACTGCTTCAGCTCAATCACTGCACTAAAGCTGAGAGCATAAGGGGGATATTTTTGGCAAATCATTTATTCAACAAAAACGCAGCATTAAAGCAAGCAGAGCTCTTTGTGGATTTTAGATTAATTTGATAAACCTGAGTCAGCAGAAGCTCATGGCTGATGATTTCCCATTCCAGAGTGAGAGTCCCACATACCCTGTGCCTGGTTTGCCAGGTCCCATGGCTCTCTCAGGCTGCAGGGCCTCTCCAGTGGCAGGAGACATCTATGGTTAGATGAGCCAAAACCCCTTCAATTTCTGCTTGGAAGACCATAACCTCCAAAATTCTCTTTGGGTGAGCTCCCCACAAAGGATCTGCAGCTTTCCACTTCCTTTCCCTCCCTCATTTCCTCTGGGCTCCCAGCACATCCTGTCCTGCCACAGCCAGTCCCTACAGAGCCTGGTGATGAAGGGCAGGGGTCGGTGCCAGTGGGAGGTGGTGACTCCCCTGCCTTTGGTCAGGCTGGAGGGATCAGAAATATTTCCAGGCAGCTCCCGTGCTTTGGGAATGCCAGGAAGCCCCGAGTGTGCCCTCTGCCACCTTGGCTCCTTGGAGTGCTGCCCTCTCATGCGTGGTGCAGGTGGAGCTGGCAGTGCCAGCACGGGCTGTCCCCGGGGCAGCAGCGGGGCTGTAACCAGCACAGCATCGCTAATCAGGCTCTCCAGCTCAAGCTGCTCTAAGGGGACATTCAGGGACACATTTAGCAGGGAGAAGAGGGGAAATGGGGCTGGGAAAGGAGCAGCACAGTCCTTTTGTCAGCAATTAGTGCAGTGTCCTGTACTGCCACCAGCAAAAGGAGAGTGACCATTCCCTGCACACACCTTGTCCTGCAGCACCTGCAGGGCAACAGGAGCCTGGTGCAGCCCTTTTGGGGCTCACAGAAAGCACCATTCACCCCCAAAGCTGCTCTGCCAGCAGTCAGAGTGTGCCCTTGTATTGCGTTCGAACTGACACCATGGAAATGGGAATCGGGAAAATGGGAATTTAAATGGGAATTTACCATCAGGTAAAAATGTGGATGGGTTTGGGTGACTGCTTCAGGCTCAGGAACGAAGAAGAGGGGAGGGAAGTCATGGTAAAGCAGAGGTTCCATCATGGCAAGGCTGGCAGGAGCACAGAGGGGAGAAGCAGCAGGCCGGGTACTGCAGCTTCAGCCGAACTCGGGATGCTGATCCTGGGTGTGCCGCTCTGTTCCGCTGTGAGCACACATCCAGGGCAGGAGCTGTGCTTCCCCTGGGGCTGCACTTCTGGGACACCTCTGGAGCCCAGCTGGCCACTGTCCTGCCATGTGCCATGGAAAAACCTTCCTTGGGGGCACGTGGACTCTCCTGCTCCCATCCTGCACACTCCTCACCCAGCACTGCTGAGTGTCCTCCCAGCCAGGCGCTCCTTCCTCAGCCCCGCTCCCAGCTGGGGCTGTGTGGAGGGCAGCTCAGGCTGCTCAGCAGCCAGGGAATGAGCAGCTGTCTCCACAGGGCTGAGGATGAAGTTAAACCACGGGGAACACAGCAGGGTGGGCTGTGGATCGGACGGGCCCTCCCTCCTTCTCCAGATGGCCCTGCTTGAGGAGAAGGAAGCAGGGCCAGCACCTGCTGCCCGTCAGCAGCCCCGTTTGTGGCACATCCCGGGTTATAACTGCTGCCCCTCGTGTCTCCCTGCTCAGTACAAACAGGTGGAGCAGTACATGTCCTTCCACAAGCTGCCCGCCGACATGCGGCAGCGCATCCACGACTACTACGAGCACCGCTACCAGGGCAAGATGTTTGATGAGGAGAGCATCCTGGGAGAGCTGAGCGAGCCCCTGCGTGAGGTAAGAGGGCGGGGAACGGGCAGGGCACGTTCCTGGCAGCTGTGCAGCTCCTGGGGAAGGAGCTCAGGAAGCTCCCACCTTGTGTATTTGGCTAAAACTCTAGCATGGAGTGCTGGCCTCACCTGTGCCCCATCCACCAGCTCTGAGTGGGGGAGTCACAGGAAGAAGGAGCCTTCAGAGAAGCCCCCTTTCCTTCCCAGCTGAAGCCTGGCAATGCAGGTTGTCCCTGCTATGTCACCAGTGTGTCACCCACCAGCTGCAGAAGAGGCCTGCCTTCTGTCTTTGGCCCCCAGCAATGTTCTCTCTCCATGGGAGAGAGAAGAGCTGAGCAAGTGCCAGCCAGAATTTAAAGCTAGTTTTACTGAAGTCTCAAAGGGCACCCCTCTGAAAACACCCATGGGGGGAAACAGATGCTTCCCCAGCTCTCTTTCTTCCCGCTCCAGTTCTCCCCGTTCCCATGGAGCACTGTGCTGGGGTGATGGGCTCAGCACCACCTCCTGAGCGGGAGCTGCCAGGGCACAGAGCAGCTCCTGAGCTGTCACCCTGCGAGTGACACGGAGCCCTGGGTGGCCACAGCCTGGCTGTGCTGGCAGCTGAGCATCCGAGCTGGGCTTTCTTCAGCCAGGCTTGGCCATCCAAACTCTGCCCAGTGCCCGCTGAGTGCCTCTCCCTCCTCTCCTGCCCTCACTCTCCTCCTGGGCTCATCCGTGCTGTTTAACAGTTCATTGACAAGCGAGGGCAGCAGAGAACGAGGGGCTGCCGAGGTGAGTTCTGACACCTGCTCAGAGAGGAGCCCTGGGCTTTGTCAGACGGCATTTCACCGCTGCTGTGCTCCCTCACAGGCCAAGGTTTCCTGCAGAAACAGGAATGCTGTGTGTATTCGGAGGCTGGAGTGCTGCCCCTCCTCCAGGGGAGGCAGAGGGCTGAAGGTGCTGGCTCCAGCCCTGCTCTGTGCTCTGAGCCTCTGGAGCCCCTGCAGCCTGCACCAGGGCAGCCAGCCCAGGGCACAAACAGTTTAAATGCACGGCTCAGGTGGGGGATCTTCCCAGGTGCTGACTAACCCTGTGTGTGTCCTCTGCGCTCCCTGTCCCTTCCTCTTCCTCTCTCTCCTTTACACCACACGTGGTCAGGAAATCATCAACTTCAACTGCCGCAAGCTGGTGGCCTCCATGCCCCTGTTTGCCAACGCAGACCCCAACTTTGTGACGTCCATGCTGACCAAGCTCAAGTTCGAGGTGTTCCAGCCCGGGGACTACATCATCCGGGAGGGCACCATTGGCAAGAAGATGTACTTCATCCAGCACGGCGTGGTCAGCGTGCTCACCAAGGGCAACAAGGAGACCAAGCTGGCTGACGGCTCCTACTTCGGAGGTGCGTGCGTTCGGGCATTCCTGGATCCACGTGGGACTGACCCCCAGCACCTCCTCCTCTGTCTCTGAGAGGTGACTGGTGGGCACTGCAGAACCTAGCTGATAAATAACAGCAGAACACAGCAGGGGAACTTGGTTCTTGCAGGTTCATTTCTTTCTGACAGATGGGTGAAGCTGAGAACCTAAAGGTAAAAAAACAGCCTGTTCTCACTTCTGCAGGCACATTCCTACCTCTGCTGTCTGGCATCTCCCCCATGAGGGGCTGGATAAACACAGAGGGGACAACAGTCCCTCCTCTGCCCTGCCTGTGGCTCAGCAAAGTGTCCTGGGGGTCAGCAGGCAGGCAGAATGTACGAGCAGCAGAGCTCTGGAGCAGTGGGACCAGCAGGAGGCTGGGAAGGATTTAAGGCATTGCTCTCATGAGAAGCACAAAGCCCCCTCTCCTGTCAGAGCCCGTGCAGAGCTCTGCCAGACAGGTAGGTTGCAGGACAAGCTCTGACTGCAGCACCTTTGACAATCTGCTGAGGGGAGACAGAGCAAAACCTGCCTTGCCTTCCCCTCTTTCCTCTAAAAAATTCCTCCTGTGCATTTCCCACACTCCTGTCACTCCCGGTTCACGTGCACCTCGCCTGGGTAGAAGGATTTTGCAGCCTGGTGTTTGCAGTTGGAGGATTGGAGTCAGGACACCCTGACTGACAGATGGGATTGAACTTGCCCATGACATTCCATCACAGCTCCTCACACACGCGGCACTGCCTCCCAAGCAGCGTTTCCTTGGGAAAGCTGCCTAGGAGCACGCTCGTGACCTTGTGCTGCTGCTGTACCAGGGCTTTGGGTAGGCTCAGCATGAATCCAGGGAATGGTGCAGGAGAATTGGCACCCAGCACACACAGGGAACAGAGTGCTGTCGCTCTGCAGCTCACACCATCTGTCCTGAAGTGCCTGTTTCTGCTGCCCAGACTCCATAAGCAGTGCAAAAGCAGGATTTGGGAGCTCTCTGCTGAGTGTTGAGGGAGCTGTGGTTGAATGCAGGGCTTTGTGTAGTGTAGCCAGCTGAGCTCCATGACAGCACTGTAAATACACCCAGAGCTGGGAGGTGCCACTGACAGTGCTTGTGGCACTGACATGAAAACCTTTGCAAACTGTGGAAAGACAAATGTCCCAGGTACAGGGATCAAAATTACAGCCGGGCACCAAAGGCACACATCAGCCCAGAGCCTCTCTACAAATCTAGAGAGAATTGGCTTCAATGAGAGCACAGCTCGACCTTCTGCTCCCCAGTGCCCACAAGGAGCTGGAGAAACACAACTCCTCCAGTGTGAGCACACAGTACTGCCTTTGATAATCCCCCAGAACAAACCTTGGCTGCCTGGCTGGACCAGCCGAGCCCCGAGGGCAGCTGTGCGTGGCAGCTGCCCCAAGCGAGCCCCCGGTGCTTCGAAATGTTGGAACGTTGACTCTGGCTGGCTTTTCTGTGGGAGGGCAGTGCAGGAAGGGCTGCAGGGGTGCTGCTGCTGCTGGTGTCCATGGCCTGTCTCAGCCTCTCTCTGCTTGCAGAGATCTGCCTGCTGACGCGCGGCCGGCGCACGGCCAGCGTGCGCGCCGACACCTACTGCCGCCTCTACTCCCTGTCTGTGGACAACTTCAATGAGGTTCTGGAGGAGTACCCCATGATGAGGAGAGCCTTTGAGACCGTGGCTCTGGACAGGCTGGACAGGATTGGTGAGTACAGGGGGGAGTTTCCTTCCTTAGGCGCTGCCTTGGCAGCTCTTGCCCCAGGCTTGGTGCTCAGTTCTGTGCTAGAGTTGGGAAGTGAAGGAGATCCCAGCCTGGCCCTCCTTTCCAACTTCAGCTCCCTCAAGGACCCCAATCTAAACCTACTGGAGGTAAGTTGAGGTTGGATGTTAGGGAGAAATCCTTCCCTGTGAAGGAGGTGAGGCCCTGGCACAGGGTGCCCAGAAGAGCTCTGGCTGCCCCTGCATGCCTGGCAGTGCCCAAGGCCAGGCTGGACACTGGGGCTTGGAGCACCCTGGGATATTGGATGGTGTCCTTGCCCATGGCAGGGGGCCTGGACTAGGTCAGCTTTGAGCTCCATTCCGACCCAAACTGTTCTGGGATCCTGTGATTGTTACAGCTCATGTCGACCCATCCAGTCCTGTGGGAGACACAACCTGTGCTGCAGAGATCCTTGTCCAGGAGTCTCCTCCCCAGCTAAAGACCAGCATAACATTCCTTGGTCACAGCCAGAGGTGTTGAACAGAGAGGGATGAAGTGACTTGTACAAGGTCATGCCAAGAAGGCTGCAGAGCTGAGGAGCGTTTTGGGGTCCCAGTCTAACTCCTTTAGCTCCTTATCCATCCCTTCACAGTGCTTGCATTCCCACTGCTTTCCGCATGGGAAGCTCAGTGGAGCTCTGAGCACAATGCAGAGGGCCAGGAGGGTGATGAGGTGAGGGGGGTAGGGACTAAGCTGGCATCCCAGCAAGAGGTGCAGTGCCTCTGGGGCTTCTGCCAGGAACATTTGATTCTGTCATCTCATTACCTGCTGCAAATCAGGAGTGCAACCCCTGAGAAAAAGGCTCTGGGCTGAGGCACAGTTTAGCAAAGCCCAGGCTAGTGAGGCCCTGGTGGAAGTGGCAGTAGGCCCAACACTTAGGTTATTTCAATGAGGCTGTAGAAACCACTGAGAAAATGTAAAATCAGTGCAGGGATGGACCAGCTTGGCTTTATCTAAAGTTCTGCAGGTCTGGGTGCTCAGTGCTGCTCAGCTTTCCAGCCTGGTGCTCTCTGGGACTGTGGGATCAGGTGGGCAGAGCATCCTGTGCTTCCTGTCCTGTGCTCCGTGCCCCTGCACACGGAACTGAAATCCATGGAAAATTCTGAGCCAGCACAGAGAACCTCACGTGCTTCTTCCCCAGGGAGAACTCGCCTTCCACAGACAGCTGCAAATGTCAGCATAAGGTCACAAGGTGACACAGAGCAAGTGGAACAACAGGCCCTTTGCTGCAGGGCTCTGCCACAGCCCCCCCTCCCATCTGCTGTGCCCTGCTTGCCCTGGCAGTGCCCCTCGAGAGCTGCCTGTTCCCTTAACCCTGCACCTCAACTGTCAGGAAATGGCTCCTCCACAGCCCTTTGTGGTGCCCAGCTCTCCTCGGCTGGAACTGCCCCACAGAGCCCCTGCTGGAGCTGGCAGATCCCATGGAATTCCCTGTTTGTAAATGAGGCATTTCTTCCCTTCCTCTGGAATGTGCACAACACAGAAAGAGCAGTGCAGTAGTTGTGTACCAGCCTGTGACTTCTGAAGGAATTCAAGGTTCCTGCGTTCTGCTGAGACTCTCTGGAAGTGCAAGAAATCAGTTCTGGAGGACTGAAGTTTAGCAGCAGCAGTTCTTGAAAAGCAGGGATGAACAGAAGCTGGACCATTTTTTGCTCCTGTCCCATCCAGTTCTGGATCTGTGCACAAGGAGGAAGCAAATGGAAGCCTCTTTCCAAGTCACTGGTGCATTCACTGGCTCCCTTCTGCCCAGGTGCCACTCACTTCTGTCCTTGTGCCCCTCGCTGCCACAGCGAGGACAGGAGATGGTTCAGAGGGCCCTGCCACTGTTCTGGCACCAGGGTAAGATCCATCCAATATTCCCCCTGTGCATCGAGGGAGCAGGGAGGAGACTCTCAGCCCATCCAGCCCCATGGAGAGAGATGTTTATGGGATTTCTGGCCACTGGGGCACTTGGAAAGCGTGGTCTAAGAGTTGTGGGTAACAGAACAAGCAGGCAGGGGCTCAGCCCAAGCAACAACAGGAGCAGGACTGGTTGATGGAGGCCTGATGGGACACTCCCACGGCAGGGCTGAGCAGTTTGGCACAGGGGAGGAGAGGAGCCAGAGCCCCCCAGGCTGTGCTCCCGTGGCTTCCTGCAGAAACGTGGGCTGTGCACAGAGCGGTCAGGCAAAGAGCTGAGGGCTATCCTTGAACCTCTGCTCTTCCTGGGAATTGGTGCTGGTGTCCTGCCTGGATTGGGCAGGAAGGGGTTCATCTCCATCACTTGAGAGAGGCTGGGATGCTACAAAGATCTGTGGCCCTGCCTGGCTCTGAGAACTCCTCAACCTGCGGAATATCACACACGTGACACTCCGCAGGCTCGTTGGAAGGTTGCCACTCAAAGAAACTGGGCTGATCACAGATTAATGTTCATTTTCACCCTGATGAAATCAGCCCTCTTGCTTGTTCCTGCCCAGGCTGTGAAGCTGTGTGTGGTGTTTGTGAGTTGCAGTGGTGCTGTGCTTTGTGCAGTGAGTAATTCTCTGTCTGGAAGCGCCCATTTGCCGTGCCCCGTTACATAAGTCACACCATTCTCTTCCTGCCTGCCTTTGAAACTGGCTTCTTTCAGTGACCACTGGAGCTTAAAATTAGATTTCCACAAGTATTTTCACTTGTAAAACACCACCACTTAAATGCTCATTGAAAGTCAGCCCAGCACAGGTGGTGAATGCTGTCAGACCAGGGCCCAGGAGCAGCGGGGATGGTGCTGTTCCACTGCTCCATGTGCTCTGATACATCCCAGAAATGCCTGCCACCAGGTCCTCCCCACCCACAGCAAGGTCACTGCTGAGAGCTGAAAGCCTCCTAGGAGCCAGAGGTGTTTTTTCTTGTTTCTTCTTTTCTTTTTTCTTGTTTGCATTTTCTTCAGGAATTTTTTGCCACATGGTTTGAAATGGGTTTCCTTTGAATGCCACTTGCACATGTTTTGATACAGGGATCCCAGTTAAGCAGAGGATTAAAGATGCCTTGAGTTTCCTCCAGGCACTGCAGATGCTAAAAAAAACAAAGAAAAGCCAAAACAACACAATTCCAGCCTCTAAATATAATTTATGATATTATTGCAGTATGAGAGTGTCTGTTCAACATACTACAGCAGTAGACATTTTAAAAGCTTTGTCTATAAACAAGCCACAAAAATAGCTGTTCCCAAACTTCTCGTGACCACACTTGTGCAGCTGAGAAGCTGCTGGGTTTGCAGCCCTGCTTGTCCAGTCCTGAGTGATCCCTTGGGCTGTGCTGGGCCAGGTGAGGCAGTGAGGAGAGCGGCTGGGAGCGGTGCCGAGCTCTGCCACGGATCCCCTGCTTGTCCTTGTGCTGCCTTTGCTCCCAGCCTCAGTTCCTCATCCCTTCTACAGGGACACTGACACTCACAAAGGGGAGCGTGGATGTTCCGGGGCTGCTCCCTTGGGAAAGGATGACACTGAACACAAATAACTCCAGCCAGGCATGCTGAGCTTTACACTTTAACCAAATGAAGGCCCAGGTTTGTTCAGTGGACAGAGTAACCCCCACAGACCTGCACAGGTGAGAGGAGCAGCATGGTCTGGCCATCAGGAGGTAAATACAGAGATACAGAAGCAGTTCTTATTTGAGGCTGCTGACCCAGTGCTGCAAGGAAACAAGTGCCTGTGGCCCAGGCATGCAAAGGGTGTGGGATTTGGGACAAAGCTTCCCTTCAAATTCCCAGCCCTTGGCACAGGTGGGGTTTCTCACCCAAATCCTGAGAGGAAACACAGCTGCTCCTTGTGTGGTGTCCACTCTCATCACCTGAATAACCACAAATGGAGCTGTCCGTTGTCAAGATGGAACAGGAGGGATGGGACCAGCTTGCTCTTGTAATTGATTTATTGCTCAAGTAGCCAGATAAGATAATAAGATCAGTCTGAAGGTGTGAGATTTGGAGAGGAGCAACAAGTCAGCCATAGCTCACGGGTTTCTTCCTCACACACCAATATATAACATTTTGGTCCAAGAGACAATTGACACAAAACTTGTTTCTACTTAATAACCTCTCACCTTTGCCTAATTCTGCCACACTGCCTCTGTCTCTTAGCCAATAAACTGACAGCTCATGTACCCACACACACTTCTATTATGGCTTCTAGATCCTTAACCTATCCTATAAGTCACATTATTAGAGTTTAAACTTCTCACTATTTTAATTTCTTACTTACTGAAAGCATATTCTTACAACTGTAGGAATGTAAGTTTATCATTTTTTCTACTTCGTGTCTGTGTACCTTTATCATTACATTAACCCAAGCTCTTTCCAAGGCTGCAGCTTGAACCCTTCAGCATCTGTGGAAGTTTCTATTTCTCCATTTCCCACAGTCCATGAGGAATCAAAGTTCAAGTGCCACTTGTGCATTTCTGTGGCTGGAAACCCTCTCCCTTCAGCAGCACAGCGTGGGGATCTGGGTTTGCTCAGCAGAGAGAAAAAGGCTCTTGTTTTTGTGTGGTTTGTCTCTCCTGAGATGGCTCAGGTGAGTCACACCTAGCCCAGGGTGGCAGCTTGGACTTGAGCAGGAACTGAGTATCTGAATTTTCCTGCTGGCCTGGACTGGGGGTATTTTGTGTTTAGCCTAAGGAAAGGGGTCAGTAACTCAGCAGCCATGGGGGAATGTCAGTTCAGCTTAGTGCAGGGGCCCTGGCAGCCCTGCTCACCTGCACAAAGTGCCATTTCTCCTGTCACTCCAGAGGGGGACACAGCCCCAGCCCCCCCAGCAGGAGCAGTGTGGGGTGCTGAGGAGCTCTCAGGAGCCCCATCTCTGACCTTGACCTTGCTCCTTGCTGTCCCCAAAGCTCTTTGCTGTCTGCATTGAGATAAAACACCTGCTCAGGTAACATTTTACCCTTCCAGCACCTTTAGAAATCATTTTCAACCCTCTTTTTAATCATATGAAGAAGGAGCTGTTCACCAGTGACACCTCTCCTCTTGGGGGCCTCTCCCTGCCTTGAAGGCATTCCAGGAGCTGTCTGCAGCCAGCCCACACTTCAGAGCTGACAGTGCCAACGTGTTCAGAGTGTCCCAGAGCAGGTCCTGTCACAGCTGTCAGCTCCAGCAGGGCTTTGGGGGCCTGCAGGGACCTTGGCACTGGTCCCACTCAAGGAGAAGGCACCTCTTGCCTTCGATCTGCAGTGATGAGTGAGAGCCAGGAGCCCTGAGGGTGTCCCAGCCTTGGGAATGCCACTCACCCCTCCATGGAGAGTCACAGCTTCCCCAGCTCTAGATATTCCATTTTTGAAATTATTTTTTTAAAAATTTTCATTCTGCAAAGCTCTGTGTGAGGAGTGGGAGGGAAGAGCTTCATTTATCTGGAGTGTAGCTGTGCTGAGACTGATCAGCTAACGTTACTCCGTGTGTGTTGGACCTGCAGCAGCGGGGCTGTGCTCTGGCTGTGCACAGGGATCCCACCCATTTGGGGGATAATTCAGGTTATGGAAGAGGGGGAGCAGTCAGAGAGAGGCCTGAGCTGTACAGGGAGGGAAACCTTCCCCTAGGGAAGAGAGGAATTGTGCATTTCAGAGGTAGCCCCAGAGTGAAGAGGATCCAGCAAGGGAGAAAGGGAAGGACGGGATGCACGGAGAGCTGCCCTGGCAGGTGTCACAGCTCACACATCCATGGATTTTCACAGCCAGCCTCTCGGGGATGTCACTCCGAGTTTCCAGAGCAGGCTTGGAAGTGTTCTGAGGATGCTCTTCGAGCTGATCCAGCTGCCTTTGCTGAGCTCTTTGCCAAGAGCTCCTTAATTCCGAGCAGAAACCTTCCCACAGCAGGGAACGCAGCTCAGCGGGCTCCACCTGCATCTTCCCAAGAGGGAAAAGCCCATACTCGGGAGCTTAAGAATCATTTTGAACTCCCTGTTCCAGCTCATTTCCCTGGGCACACGGACCCTGAGACCACTGCAGGAGCTGGAGCAGCTCCTCCCCTGGGGGCTGAATTCCTGCAGGAGACAGCTCGGGAAGCCCTGGCGTGGGAGCCACAGCCCCAGGGCAGGGCTGGGATGTACAGCCAGGACCCAAACCCAGCCCTGGGGGCCGGGAATAATCGGTGGAGACCTGAGAAAAGCGCCCGTGTGGTGGGAGCAGCCACGCTGACAGCAGGGCAGAAGGCAGCCTAATAAAATGAGATTATTTCAAATGCATAAAAATTCGGAAAGCAGTTTAATGACCTGAATTCTTAAAAGTGCAGCCAGTGGGCTCAGAGAGAACTAAAAGGAGAAAGGAGCAGAAAGTCACAGCTAATTTCCCCTGTGTCTGGGCAGAATTTTAACAACAGAAAGCTAATTTTGATTGTTTGATAGAAGAATTATTGTTGAGTGCTGGCTCCTTTTATGAAATCACATGAGCATTTTTCCCTGTTCTTTTGTGTGCTATCTAGAGTTGAGGAAAATCTGACTTTGCAGTTCTTAATTAGGGGAGCAACATCTGTTTGCTTCGTTTCCATAATTTTACATACCCCACTCCAAAGCACCAGGAGCTTTGCTCTGAACACCTTCAAGGCTCAGGAGCGGCTCCCTGTGGGTCACCGAGCGTGGCTGGGGCAGAACCTCACCTCAGGGGCTGCCCCAGAGCCAAACCCATCAGCTGCATCCCCCTCCTCCTGGCCAGGGGCTGGGACTGGGAATCCAGAGCAGGAAAAGGGCTTGGGAGCTGGTTCCTCAATGCCATGAGGAGGAGGAATAATCTCAGCACCAATCTTGGCCCACTCCTCATGCCGGTGTCTGTCTGGGGCAGCCCTGCCAGGGAATGTTTGTCCCAGCAAGATTCGGGGCCTGTTCCCATCTGGGGCTGGTGGGAAGCAGAGTTTTCTCCAGAAACAACCCACAGGGTTTCTGTTGGTGTGTGGAAACACCATGTAAATGAGGCAGTTCATTCAAATGGGGAAGTCAATTCATTTTTCAGTTTGCCAACCAGTTACGATTTTGAAAAATGGTTTTGAAAAATTCCTCTCCCCTTCCATGGCTGGAAGAACATTTTCAGTAATCTTCTGCAGTGTTCTGGAGGAGAAATTTGATATTTTCTTGGCAAAGCAGAAGAGAAGAATGTGACCTAATGAAACAGTTAATAGAGGCAAGCTGGGCTCAGGAAAACAGTGAAGCCTAATGCGATTTCAAAGGAAAAACTGAGTGTTCTGGTTTAAAAAACAACAAAAAGGATCATTTCAAGGTTTTTTACTGGTATTACTTCATCAGCTCAACACGAGCCCAAGGAGCTTTGATCAAACCATTTCCAGTAAATGTTGGGCACGTTTGGAAAGCCTCGGCACGGTCTGTGCCAGGGAAGCTGGGGCTGGGAGCCATCCGGGCTGGTTTCTCCTGGGAATCAGCCCAGGGATCACCCCAGAGGCACAGCCAGGGCACTGGAGGAGTGGGATGAGGTGTGGTGAGGCCAGCACAGCTGCTCTGGAGCTTTAGGAAGCTGTTCCTCGCTGCCTGCTCCGGCCCCTCGCCTCTGCCCGCTGCTTCGAGGCCAGCGTGTGTCCCCAGGCACAGCCTGACCTTGCAGTGCTGCAGGAGCTGCACATGGCCCATGCTGGGATTTGTCCCTTCAGCTGCAGGGAGGGCAGCAGAACGAGTCCCTCTGGGAACGCTGCAGCTGAATCCCTGCGGAATTCCGGACCCTCACCTGCCAGCTGGAGCCTCTGCTCTCCGCTCGCTCTGTGTGTCTCTGAGCTCCGTGGGAGCTCATTTCCCGTGGTTTTAGCACATCTGGGCAGGAATGACTCTGTGTGAGGATGTTCAGTGACCTCCTGTGCCAGCCACTGCCAGACCCTGTTGGAAGGTGACCCTGGGGCTGGCTGTGGGAAGGACTGGGATCTGTCCTTTAGGGGTATCCAGAGCTATTCCAGTCCAGCACACAACAAACAGCCATTGGAGAATTCCTACACGTGCCCCTGGAATGACTTCAGCAGCTCCAAACTCTGCTTCCCTGCCTTCCTTGCCTTTCCTGCCTGCAAACCCTGCCTTCAGGATCACATCCTTCCAGGCTAGGATCTTGCTCTGAGTGGGAAAAAAAGCCTTTCTGCCTTTTTTCTTTTTTGCAGGGAGTGATTTGCAGTAGGTAAAACAGCAAAGCATTGAGCATCCCATCCCATTCCCCACAGCAGCCATGTCCTGGCTGCACATCCAGGGTCAGAACTCGGGCAGCATTTCCAGAGCCCTCAGAGCCACCCTCTGTCCTTTGTGGGGTGACAAAGGCTTCATTTGGGACAGGAAAAACCTTCAGCACGTTCTTGCAGTTACAGTCAGATTGTGCCTTCCTCTTTTACGGGCTCAGCTCAAATCCCTGTCTGCTGTTCCTCCTGCGAGGGAAGGGAACACTTGGGAACAGCTTCCTTTGTCCCTGAGCTGCCTCCTGAGCTGCTGTGAAATCACCTCAGTTCGGAATGTGCTGTCCTTACCGATGTTCTTCATGGGGGTGTTTTCTGTGCTTTCCATGCCTTGCAGCAAGAACTAAACACATTTTACCTTCCCAGCCTCATGGTGGGAGTGACGGGGATCTCCCTCCTATTTTACAGTTTCCTCTCTATTGGTGTGCAAGAACTGTTTCACCTTGTTCTGCTGGTGGATTTGGAACTCAGCGAGTTCTATCCAAGACTCTGCTGTTTCAGAGTGGCTTTTTAGGAGACCGGGGTGCCACCTTTCCTCTCCAGTGTTATTCCAGCTCTCTCCTGCCAGATGTTTGATTTTCCATTTGGCTGGAGTAAGAGGCATGTCCTTAAACTCTTGCTCTTTTATCTGCTGCACATTTAAAAGCTACATCATGCACTAAAAAAACGAACAGCCATCTGGATATCATCTAGATGTGCCTCAGATCATAAAGATCTGAGAGTTGGCTGGGTGGGATCAAAAGAAAATTGCTCTGGTGCCAGGCCCTGCCCTGCCCTGGCTGGCTCTGTCCCCTCAGCCCAGGAGTGCATCCCTCTGGTGCCAGGTGCATTCCCAGGCTGGACAAATCATTCCACCGCATTTTCCAGCCCATTGCAAGGGCAAAGAGCTAAGCCCTGGATGCAGGCTGGGAATCCAGCTGGTGCTCCAAGGGCACAGCCGGGTTTGGACAGGAGCTGCAGGAATGCCTGAGGGTCTTACTTGGCCCAGCTGAGCTCACCAAGTCATAGAATAGAACCACAGAACCATTCAGGTTGGAAAAGGGAAGTGGGGCAGGAAGCTCCTTGGAAGCCCCCGTGCTCTGCCCCCCACAGTGACCCTTTCTCTCCTCCCTCCCTCCTTCCTCCACAGGCAAGAAGAACTCCATCCTACTGCATAAAGTGCAGCACGACCTCAACTCGGGGGTGTTCAACTACCAGGAGAACGAGATCATCCAGCAGATCGTGCAGCACGACCGGGAGATGGCTCACTGTGCCCACAACGTGCAGGCCGCCGCCGCCGCCGCCTCCACTCCCACGCCGGTCATCTGGACGCCGCTGATCCAGGCGCCTCTGCAGGCCGCCGCCGCCACCACCTCGGTGGCCATCGCCCTGACCCACCACCCGCGGCTGCCCACGGCCATCTTCCGGCCACCCGTGTCCGTGCTGGGCTCCCTGGGCCAGCAGCCCAACCAGACCCCCAGGCAGCTGAAGAGATTCCAGTCGCTCATCCCGTCCGCCGGCCCCTCCGCCGTGGGCTCCCCGTCCAGCACCCCGTCCCAGCTGCACACGCCGGGCGCAGAGACCCCCTCGTCCTCGTCCTTCCACATCCAGCAGCTCGCCGGCTTCTCGGCCGCCGCCGGCCTGGGCCAGTTCCAGGTGGGATCCCCTCTGGGGGGCTCCGGCCAGCCGGGGCTGAGCAGCACCTCCTCGGTGGGGCTGAGCCAGCTGCAGAATGCGCCTTCGGGGTCACCCTTAGGTGCAGCTCAGCCCCTGCAGCAGCAGCAGCAACAGCAACAGCAACAGCAGCAGCAGCAGCAGCAGCAGCAACAGCCAGCCCTCTCCAGCGGTGGATTTGGGCACTTCCAGCAAGCCACAGCCAGCTCCCCATCGACATCCCTCACCCAGCTCTCATCAAACTCCCCCCCCAGTCTCCTGAACCAGTTCCAGCCCACCACGAGACCACTGCAGGGGGGACAGTCACAGCAGCTCTCGGGCAGCGGGACCCTGGGGGGAATGAACCACTTCCAACACCCTCCTTCCAACTCTCCATCCTCCAGCCTAAGCCAGCTGGCGCAGGCCTCGGGCGGGCCGTCCGCGGGCCTGTGCCAAACACATCCAAGTGCTTTAGGATCTCTGACTGGAACGATAGCCCAGCTCCACCAAGAGCGGCCTCCCTTCGCCTCCGCGTCCCCGCTGCAGCAGCCCGGTGTCGCCTCTCCCTGTTACACCCCTTCTGGCCTTAGCCCTCCCAGCCAGAGCCCGGTGGCCAGCAGAACTTTCCAGAGCGGCCCGGCGGGCGCCTCGGGCTCGCACGGCTCGCTGCTGCTGCCGCAGCCCGCCAGCCCTCCGGCCCAGCCGCTGCCCGGGCGCGGCACGGCGCCGCCGGGACGCCTCAACCAGGACATCAAGCTGATTTCTGCGTCCCAACCCTCTCTGCCCCAAGAGCTGGCTCAGACGCTGGGCCACCACAGCTCTCCTCATTCCTCTAGAGAATCTGTTTCCAGCTTCTCCCCTTTCCCTGGCGGCGGGAGCGGACTCCTGGGGAAGCCTTGCAGCTCCATCCCCGGGCGGGTGACGCTGCCGCGCCAGATGTCCTCAGGTTCTCTGCCTCACCCGCTGCTCTTCGGGGCCACCCTGGCTGCGGGCGGCCGGAAAGAGTCCCTAGTGCTCACGGGGGATCTGGAGCCCGTCAGGTCCAAACTGCCCTCCAATTTGTGAGGACTCCTGCAGGAGCTGCTCGTGCCAGCTCTGCCCTTTGGTTCCTGACGAGTTCACTGAGAGATTTTTTCCTTTCTTTCCCCCCCACCCCACCCCCAGCGCCGCTCCTGCTTTTTTCTTTTTATTTTCTTCCATTTCTTTTTGTTTAGGTTTAACCGTGCTTAGAAACAAAGTGAAAAACAAGAAAAAAAAAAAAAAAAAAAAAAGAAGATAACCAGGTATTCTTAGAGCTATAGATTTTTGGTCACTTGATTTTATAGAATATTTTAATACACAGGAAAAAAAAAAAAGGATACGAGCAAATTTAATCCAACGAGGTAACGCACAGCCGGGGCGTGTGCCTGAGCTGGAACACGTGAATGAGCAGCCATAGAAGCCACCAAAAAAGGTTTTCCTGTTGAGACAAAGACCCGAGGTTGACATAGGCCCGTGGGGTCAGGCCTGGAGCTGGTGTTTGCAGAGCAGCCCTGGCTGGCCATAGCTCTGCCCCAGCTGTGACCCTGGGGCTGGGCACATGGGTGGCACAGGGGTCCCTCCCTGCCAGGCACCTCCTGTGCTCAGCAGCTCAGAGCAGCCGGGAAGGGACAAGTTCACTCTTGAAGACCCCTTGAGGGATTTCCCAAGGGGCTGAGGTTTGGGTTGGACTCCAGCTGAGGAGGATGAAGGTGACCAGGAGCTGGATGGGCCTCGCTGCAGATTGTCCCTTTCTTACTGCACTGATGCTCCAGTGGGAGCAGGGAGCAATCCCTTGTAAGGCACAGGGAGGCCAGGGATGAGCCCTCTGTGCTTGGGCAGTGGGAGAAGCCCTGGCTCTGCCAGCACACCAGGCAGGAGGCCCCGAGCCTCAGCCTCTCCGTGGTGTGTGCAGAGCACAGGAGGGATGAAGGAGGAGGCAGTGCTGTAACGTCCCCTCTGTCGCTCCAGTGTCTCGGTGTCCGTGGGTGACTGATGTGAGGAGAACTAGAAAGGACTGAGCAGTGGGGTGCAGTCCCCAGCCCTCCAACTCCTTAGCCCAGGACAGCATGAGGCACCAGGACAGTTCCAAGATTTACAACTCTGTTTTTACCATTAAAACCAGATCAGCCCAGAAATTTGGCCAGCCACGGTCTGTGCTTGTCCCCTGCTGGGGGAACCGAAATCCTTTGTTTGATTTCACCAGCAATAAGAGCCTGCAGCTGCTGGGCTTCCCCTGACAGCCTGCAGTGTCACCAGGCACGCCTGGGGCACCTGGAGCTGGGCTTTGGGCTCCCTGACTGGGCCAGGGACAGAAGGGGCCAGCAGCGCTGGGAAGCCACAGCCTTTACCTCTAGGGCAGCCGTCTCCGTCTGTGTCACTCCATCCTTCCTCTCTCTCTCTGTTTGGGGTTTTCTTAGGCCAAGGGGTGTCTGTGGCCACCTCACCGTCCGAGTCAGGTGCTCAACTTTTCTAACACTGGTTAAAGACACATCCAGCCTCCCTCTGTCCCCGGCTCTCCGGGCCCCAGCCCTCAAGGGGACGCAGGACTCCACACAGCAGTGCCAAAAATCTTCACCACGCCAGTCCTGAGCCCCTGGAGCTCCCTGTGCCCTGTCCCCAAAGCCTGGCTGGTTTTTATACCGAGCTGTCTGCAGAACTCTCTGCCACGTGCCTGCACTCTGAATGTTGCATTCCTGGGCACTCCTGCTTCACCCTGCTTTGGTGGCTCTGAATTCAGATGTGATCAGCTTTGGTCTTCCTTAAAGGGTCAGGGGAACTCTGGAAATGCTTTTTTTACTGGCTCCATACAGCTGTGTCTGTGTGAGCGTGGGAGGGTGAGCGTGTGTGTGTGTGTGTGTTTGTATAGATTTTATAGATGTATCTATATCCACACACCTGCTTTTCTATCTGTAGGGTAGTCACACACATCTGTAGTCTATTTATGCACATGTGTCAGCACACACACACACACACACACATATTTATATATATATATGTATATCCTAGTTTTAAATTACGTGTCAGTTCTGACCCTCCTGCAGGGCTGATTGGCAGGTGACAATTATAACCTCTAGATCCTGCTTTTCCAAATATGTACAGGTTCATCTTGAAACAGGAATTGGAGCAGACTCACAGACCCTCTCATGTTTTCAGAGGTACAAGGAAGACTCCCAATATCCTTTTCTGTTTTTTGGGGGTTTTGAGCAAATCCTGTGTGCCAGAGGGCCCCTGGCCGAGCACCTGGAGAGCTTGGGGGGGCTCCTTGTGGGGCTGGGGGGAAAGGCCTCCAGCCCTCCTGGGTTCCTGTCCCATGGCTGCTGCACTGGCCCCAAATCCTGGCCACCCTGGGGCCACCCAACCCCTCCTCACTGCGGGACATCCTCCTTGGCTTTGCTTCCCTCGGGGATCTTCTTTGGGTTTCCAGCTCTCAGCACTGCAGTAGCCAACATTGAGTTATTCTGACTGGACCCCAGTCAACACTAGGCTTGTCTCAGTAGGTGGAACTATATTTATTACTATTATTATTATTATTATTACTATTATTATTATTATTATTTTTTGGTTTCTTTTGGGGGGAAGGGAGGGGAAGAGTTCTAGGGGTGGGGTTTGCAATATAAAACACACAATAAAAACCTTAGTAAATAAAAATGTGGAAAACCCACCCCTCTGCCTTGCTGATTGCTTCACGTGGTGAGCTCCAGGCAATGTGAGACGAGCTTTAAAGAAGGAAAATCCCATTTCAGCCCTTTGCCTTGCCCTGTCTCTATTTTCCTGCTGCCTTTGGAGCTTTGGCAGGGTGTTCACCACCTCACATGTTCTCAGCCACTGTCAGGAAAAGTTTAAAACTTCCACCAACACCTGAATTTTCACCATGCCAAGGGAGAAACCAGGCAGTTGTTTGCAGACGTGCGCAGGAAAATCCTTCACTTGGATGCAGACCTGGAAGCTGCGGCTGCCTGTGGGACCCCTGGAGAAGGAGCCTTGCCCAGGACAGCCCCTGGCAGCAGGACAGGGACCGAGCCAGCAGTCACACGGGGAGGAGGGAGCTGGAGGAGGATCCAAGGCTAGGAACTGAAGCGTTTTAGGAAGGTAAGGCTGGCCTCAGCTCTGAGCTTCCATCCACTCCTGCAAGGCCCTCTCTGAGTTCAAACCCACCTGGGAAGTGACTCCAGGTGGGTCACCTTGTCCTGGAGCTTCCACAAGGGGATTCAGGCACTGCAATGTTGGGTTTGCCTTTTGGAACAGCTTTTTAAGCCAGGCTATTTCTGTGCTGTTCCTATTAGAGAGGGAACGGATTGTTAGCCCTGCCCAAGCCAACATTGCTTTTAGAATTAAGATTTCACAGAAGATTTGTAAACTTGCAAGGTTGGACTGGAACAAAATCCAAGTTTGGAGCTCTCAAAGCACACTTGGAAGGCCTGGCTGGTTCAGCACACAGCGATGCCTCCTTGCAAGGACTTCACAGTGCCCTGGGGTGATCTGGCTGTGGGGAGGAACATCCCCAGACACCAGAGCCAGGTCAGCAGGGTGGGTCTGCCCCCTCATCACCCCTGCTGCCCCACAGAGCCTCAGGATCCCTCCCCCAGTGTGGGGGAAAGGCAGGAGCAGCAGCTCTGGCAGCTCTTTGCCCAGTCCCGGTTTGGGCAGGGCTGGAATTCATGGGAATTTCAGCCTTGGGAGCCTGGCCCAGCCGTGCTGCCCAGCCCTGGAGAAGAGCTTTGGAAGAGGCAGCAGCTCCCACACTCACAGTTCTTGCACCCTGTGGGAGAGTTTGGAGTGTTGGAGCCAAGAGAACCCAGCAAATGCCAGCAGTGCACTGGGACTGGTCCCTGCAGAGCCAGCCCCGGGCAGGAAGGAAAACGATGCCCGCAGAGAGAAGCAGGCTGGGGCTCAGCTCTCGGGAGGAGGTTTTTCCTCCTCTCTGCAGCCTCCCTGAGCTCTGTGATGGAGCAGCAGCCTGGCAGGAGCCTCAGCGCTGCTCCCCAGTCACTGCCACCATCCCCCAGGAAGCCTCCACTGGGGCTGGGCTTGTGCATGCCCTGGCTGAGTCCTATTTCATCTCCTCTGCAGTTCCAGGGATCTCCCAGCTCAGGCACCCTGCAAGGTACTCCTGGGAACACCCAGAAGGAAAAGGGAGTCGCATCTTTTTCCTCC
Organism: Pseudopodoces humilis; assembly: GCF_049639895.1. Classification (NCBI taxonomy): domain Eukaryota; kingdom Metazoa; phylum Chordata; class Aves; order Passeriformes; family Paridae; genus Pseudopodoces; species Pseudopodoces humilis. The sequence goes on from NC_142215.1 coordinate 18,889,736, forward strand.
CGGCTGGGGGAGCCGTGAGAAAGCTGGGAATGACCCCTTTAAAGTGACCAACACATCAGAGTGTGTATTTTACCTAAAGTAAGGAACAGCAGCTGGAGACAGAGCTGGCACCTGGTGAGGCAGGACCCTTCCCTCGGGAATAGTTCCCTGCCCAGCACTGCATCCACATCTCCAGGGCCCAGAGGGCTCAGCTGGGACATCAGGACCACGGGAGTGCCAGGAGAGGGGAGGGCAGCCCACGGCAGGATCCCGGGAGCCGAGCCCTGTGCCAGGCTCCGGGGTGGCTGGAGCACGGCGATGGAGCCCAGGAACGGGGATGTGCCGAGGAGCGCTCCCTCTTCTCTGGAGGCGCTCCAGAGCCTCCTTCCCTTCCGAATCCCTCCAGCCTGGCTACCGTGACCCGAGCCCGAGCTGGGATCCCTCCGTCTGCTCAGCTCGGTCATTCCCCTCGCGGTGGGGAGGACAAGCAGGGCAGGGCAAGCTGCAGGCCGGGTTTGCCCTCAGGGATTGGAGGCGATTCTGCAGCAGCTTTTCACCATCTCTGCGGTTCCTTGGCCACGTTTGTCCCTTGCCCCACGCGGAGAAATGCTCCACTCCCACTGTGGTCCCAGGTTTCGTGTGTGCCTCTGGCCCCCCTGTCCCGGTTTCTCAGCCCAAATCTGTGCTCAGAAACCTGCAGAAATTAAACGAAGCTGCTCAGGCACGTTGTGAGCGACGCTATCATCTCCTGGCAGAGGTGCAGCCTTGGCTGGGGCTTTTTCCGGCAGGGGGGAACCCAGGGGAGAAGCTGGGACAGCCCGAGGCGGCCAGGTCAGAGCTCAGCACCTTCTCCTGTGCTCCCCAGGGCCTCGGTGCCCAGTGTCCCCAGCCCTGTCCCCACCTGTCCCTGTGCCCTGCTCCCTGGATGGGCAGGGATGCTCCAAGCCCATCCCCTCCCCGCTTGCTCTCTCCTCTCGATGGAGAGAGGCTGAATTTTAGCCCGGGTTTATGTACATTGGTTTTGTCACGTCATTTGCAGAGGCCCCAGACATTCTGCCTGACCAATTCCAGCGCCCTTTGCCTAAGCCGCGCTCTGGCTTTAATGGTTTTAATGGAGCCGAAGGTGGTGCCATTAGGGAAAATTAAGGGAACAAAGCCCTGGCTTGGTTCTGCCATTTGCTTCCCCTTCCAGCATCCCCGCAGCCCCCAGCCCACCCCGATCACCGGCGGCGCTGCTCCCTCCGCTCCTTTCCCAGCTCCCGATGGGAACAGACCCCGGCTGGAGCCTCGCAGGAGAGGGAGATGCTCACACAGAGCTCATACAGAGACACAGCGGCTCCCCGGCTGAAAGCGGGAGCTCACCGTGCTCTCCCGGCTGTCCCCAGCACGGGCAGGAAGGGGTTAACAACTTCTGCACGGAGCGGCCGAGCCCCTTCCCCTCCCCGGGAGCCGCGGTCCTGGCGGTGCTGCAAACTAAGAGAGCCCTTCGGGGTCATCTCCCCTCTTCCTTCCACTGCGTGCCTCCCCCGGCCGCTTTATCGGGGGTGGGAGCGGGGCTGGCTCCGAGGAGCCCGCCTGTGTCCCCTGCAGCCCCCCGGGCCCTGCAGCCCCCCGATCCCTGCAGCCCCCCGGTCCCGGGCCCCGCAGCCCCCCGATCCCTGCAGCCCCCCCGGGCCCTGCAGCCCCCCCGATCCCTGCAGCCCCCCCGGGCCCTGCAGCCCCCCCGGGCCCTGCAGCCCCCCGATCCCTGCAGCCCCCCGATCCCTGCAGCCCCCCGGTCCCTGCAGCCCCCGGTCCCGGGCCCTGCAGCCCCCCGATCCCTGCAGCCCCCCGATCCCTGCAGCCCCCCGATCCCTGCAGTCCCCCCGGGCCCTGCAGCCCCCCGATCCCTGCAGCCCCCCCGGGCCCTGCCAGCAGTGCCCGCTGCCCCAGAGCAGCCCTGACGGATTCCCTGGAGCACAGGAGCTTTGGGAAGGAGGGACACGGGCACATCGCTGCCCGGACACAGCTGCGCTGCCAGGCAGGAACGAGTCCCTCGGGCAGGAATTCACCTCTCCCCGCTGCCTCACACCCCTCTAGTGACAGAGATCGGAGCGTCAGGACAGCTCGTGTTTCGAGGCTCTGGGGCTCGGGACGGTCACACCCAGCTCCACAGGGATGCTCAAGGTGTGGCTTTAATCCGCGCTGCCACGAAAGCTCCACCCCACAGATCCAGCAGGAGCTGCGGGTAGGAGCTGGGACACCTGGAGCCACTGGTGGCACAACTCACACCTTTTGTTCCTCCCCGTCTCCAGCAAAGTCAAACCTTAAATCACAGGGTTTGGTGCAAGTGGTACAAAACCAGGCAGAACCAGGCAGACACCAGCCTCGGGTCCTCGGGTCCTCGGGTGCTCGTGAGTCACTGTGGGCACTCAGCGTCCACTTCTATTTATCTGGTGATGCTGGATTTTGTTTGAGGGGTTTTATTACATCCCAGCGGTTCTCACAAAGCAACCTCGGCGGGGAAACGCTGTCCTCACTCCAGCTCCCATCCCATTAACGCCCCCACTGCTCCCTGCCCCCTTTCCAGGCAAAGCAAAGCCAGATGGGTGGGCAGAGACAGCCTCGGGCAGCTGGGCTGGGACTCGGAAATGTCCTGAGGCTGGAGATGGGGAACACCTGAGCTGGAGATGGGGAACACCTGAGCTGGAGATGGGGAACACCTGAGCTGGAGATGGGGAACACCTGAGCTGGAGATGGGGAACACCTGAGCTGGAGATGGGGAACACCTGAGCTGGAGATGGGGAACACCTGGGGGCTGTGGGGCACAAGCAGGTTCCAGTTTGGCTTCTCTCAGTCCAGCTCCTTGCAGCGACCAGCAGGAAGGAGCAGCAGGAGCTCCTGTGTCTGCCTGGGTAAGAGTGGAGGGGTTTTGGGGTGATTCACCACCTGAGCCCCACCTTTTGGGGGTGCTGCTGGTCCTTCTAATTCCTGGCTGCTGGGGCAGCTGTGGGGAGAGGCTGAGCTCTGTCCCCCTGGCCACTCCTGCTTCTAGCTGGGGCTGCTCTGGGGGACTTGGTTGGGGTGGAAGGTTCTGGAAGGTGCTGGATCTGGGAACTGGGCTGTGTGCCCCATTTTTAGGGTCTCCTCTATGCTAGTGTGTTTGGGGCCAGGACTGGACAACATTTCCTCCCCCCCAGCCCTATGTCTGGGGCTGCCTTGTCCTTTTTGCTTTCCCCACCCTCCCAGCACTGCCTGCACCTGCCCAGCTTTTCTCGCTTTTTTCCCAAGTGGGAAAACGACCCCACTGAGGCGTGCCCAGAGCTGGGCAAGGGAGGGCTGGAATTGCTGTCGGGATCCAGGAGGGAACGCAGCCGAGGAAGGCCCTGTTCCTCCAGCCTGGCCTCGGCACTTGGGGACGCTGTGAGTGAGGGCTCTGTGCCCCGCAGGAAAAGGTGGAGAAATCCGCAGGAGCAGCCAGGCAGGCACAGAGAGGGGAGGCTGGGGAGGGCTGGACACGGTCCCGCTGCTCCTTGGGACAGGGCCACCCCCAGCCAGGGTGACCCAGAGCCAGCCCTCGATGCTGGGGGTGCTGGGAGAGGGTTTGGGATGGCGCCGGGAGCGGGAGAGCCCCTGGGAAGGTTTCGGTGGCAGCTGCCGGGGCTGTTTGTCACCGCAGCGGGGGCAGCGCAGCCCCCGGCCCCGGCATCCCCGTCAGGGGGGATGGACCGGGGGATGCTGTCACCATGGACACGGGGAGCGATGGGCTCCGCTGTTTTCCCGGAGCACGAGGATGCCGGGATCCCGGGATGGGCGGTCGGGAACGCGGCCATTCGGGGCTTCCATCGGGAAAACTCCTGCCCGGGCTCCCCGCGGCGTGTGTGACCCCAGAGCTGTGTCCGGGAGCCCCCAGCCCAGCCCCGTGTCCTGCAGGGGCTCAGCAGCTGCCTGTGCTCGCTGAGAAAGGGCCCTGCTGCGCTCAGCCCGCAGCTTCCCGCACCTCCCTGCATGCTCCAGCTCCGCCTGAGGCGCTGCCAGGACCCTCCTCCTGTTCCCCCCCAGTTTGCAGCCAGGGCTGAAGCCCTCGCCTCGAGAGGAGATCGGGGGAGGTGGCGCCACAGCCAGCCTGGAATGACCGGAGGGAGAAAGGGGCTCAGCCAGAGCTCCAGAAGAGGAGCCTGGGCCAGCCCAGCCTCCCCTCGCCCGCAGCCCGCCCAGGGTGAGTCCTGCGAGTGATGATTTCATTGCCACATCTCCAGCTTGTCCTGTTTGGTTCTCGCAGCCTCTGCAGCAGCTGGAGAACATCCCTGGCTGCAGGGTGTCGTGTCCAGGGCTGGCCGTGCCTGCAGGAGCAGCACCGCCCCCTGTCCCCACGCCGGTGCGTTTGGGTGCTAAAAATGAGCTGTGGTGACACTGCCATCGTGCCCACCCCGGCCGGCAGCTCCCTGGGGCTGGGATGTCCCGAGACAGCCCTGGGGAACGGGAGTTCCTCCTAAGACACCACCAGGGAAAATCACTGCCCAAAGCTCCGTGGGAGCCGTGGTCCCTGCGCCTCTGGAGAGAGAAAGGCAGCGTGTGCTGCAGGAGCTGGAATTGGGAGATAGTCAGGAAAAGTTGATTATGGATTATTAAGGGACAGGGATCGCGTTGCTGTCCTCCTGCAGCTGCCTCCAACGCTGCCCGTGGAGAGGGGAAAGTGCTGCTCACAACGTTCCCCCACAGCAAGGAGGGAGCCCCCAGCGTGGGCTGAATCCTGCCTGGATTTTAGTTTGTCCCTGGCACTCTGTGGCATTGGCTCTCCCTGTCCTTTCCCCAGGCTGGCTCTGGGGATGTTCTCCACTCTCCCACCTTTGTGCTCGTGTTCCCGTGGCTGCCGAGGGCCGACTTGTCCTGTCAGTCCTGCGTGTTCCCTGCAATGTGCCCCGGACTCCACCACACCCAGAGCTGGCAAAGCTGCTCTAGGGGCAGGGATTTTGTTGTGTCTGGAAGGTTCTGGAGAGCCACGGTGCAGCTCCAAGCTTGGCTTTCTGGAGTCACACGGGGCAGATGTGTAACCTGCTGGAAGCCCTGTGGTGTTGGAGGAGCCCTGATCTCACAGAGCCAGGCTGAGAGAGCTGGGAGTGCTCACCTGGAGAGGAGAAGGCTCCAGGGAGAGCTCAGAGCCCCTGCCAGGGCCTGAAGGGGCTCCAGGAGAGCTGGGGAGGGAACGGGGACAAGGGATGGAGGGACAGGACACAGGGAATGGCTCCCAGTGCCAGAGGGCAGGGATGGATGGGATACTGGGAAGGAATTCCTGGCTGGGAGGGAGGTGAGGCCCTGGCACAGGGTGCCCAGAGCAGCTGGGGCTGCCCCTGGATCCCTGGCAGTGCCCAAGGCCAGGCTGGACAAGGCTCGGAGTGGCCTGGGACAGTGGAAGGGGTCCCTGCCCATGGCAGGGGTGGGATTGGGATGAGATGGGCTTTAAGGTCCCTTCCACCCAAACCATTCTGGGATCCTACAAAAAGCTGCAGTGGTTCGGTGTTTTTGGTAAAAGCTGTTGAGTTGAATCACCCTGAGCTGCTGCAGAGACGCTTTTACTGACACGAGGGAGGTTTTGGACCAAACCCGGTCTCGGTTCAGGTGGAGATGAATGGCTGCTCTTACTGGGCAAAAGCCTGCAAACGTTGCCCAAATTTATTGCAGGTGTTTGAGACAGCCCTCGGTTCTGGGTCGGAATCCAGAGTTTCCTTGGCAAAACTGGGATTTACAGCTTGAGTTCCTCCCCGAGCTGCCCCTCGGAAGCAGCAGCAGCGTTGCTGCGGGTCCCTCCTTCCCTGCAGGAGCCGTGCGAGCGCTGCAGCCTCAGCAGCGAGCCACCGCTGCCACCTGCTGTCCCCGGCTGTCCCCGGGCTGTCCCCGGGCTGTCCCCGGGCTGTCCCCCGGCTGTCCCCCGGCTGTCCCCCGGCTGTCCCCCGCTGTCCCCGGCTGTCCCCGGGCTGTCCCCGGGCTGTCCCCCGCTGTCCCCCGCTGTCCCCGGGCTGCGCTGTCACCCCCGGGCACGGCTCCACAGCTCTCGGTGGAGCGCAGGGCTGGGGGGCTCAGCCTGGAGGCTCAGGAGGGACCTTCTGGCTCTGCACAGCTCCCTGACAGGAGGGGGCAGCTGGGAAGATCAGGCTCTGCTTCCAGGGAACAAGGGACAGGACAAGAGGAGACGTCCTCAACCAGGGGAGGCTCAGGATGGACATCAGGAGGAATTTCTTCATGGAAAGGGTTGTCAGGCACTGGAAGGGGCCACCCAGGGGTGTTTGGAGTTCCCATCCCTGGAGGTGTCCAAGGAATTCCTGGACGTGGCGCGCAGTGCTCTGGCCTGGGAATGAGGTGGGGTTTGGACTCCATGGGCTGGGAGCTCTTTTCCCACCTCAGCTGTTCCGTGTGAATCCTGTGCTGCTTTGGGTTGGAAGAGCTCAGCTCTGCCCCGGGCCAGGACTGGAGGTCTCTGAGTCCGGGCAGGAATTTTCTGCTCTCCCAGGAATGTTCCCCAGTTTCTCCCCTGGGCCCCAGCCCTGACACGGCTGAGCTGCCCCTGCCTCCCTCCAGGGCCAGGGATTTAAGGTCCCTTCCATCCAAACCGTTCTGGGACCCCACAAAACGCTGCGATGGTTCAGGGTTTTTGGTAAAAGCCATTGAGCTGAATCAATAAATTCCAGGAGGGAATTCTCCAGGAGAATTCTGGGGTCCCTTCCCCCCTGGGATGAGCGTGGGGAAGGAAGGAGTGAGCAAAGGCTGGGAGGGACGGAGCAGGGCTGAGACATGGGCTGGCACCAAGGAGAGAATTACTGCACTTCACAATCCACATCCAGAAAGTGCAATAGCCCACGGTTATGGGATTATTTTTCCATTATTTCCCAGTTTATTAAGGCTATTATTTGTACTTCCACCGATTTGAACCCCTTCCTTCTCTGCTGGCTAATTAAAAGGTGATGTTTTCACTGTGGAGCTCTGGAACAGGGAGACAGGAAGATGCTCCAAGTTCAGTGTGTGCACAAAGCCTGAGGGAGGGAGAACAGTTCTCCTCCAACCCACAGCAAGGGAAAAAAGGGTGAGTAAAACCCCAAATCTGGTCACTGTACTGACTAGGAATAATTAAACAAACTCTCCAAGCAGCCCAGGAGTTGACTGGATTAAAAAAAGTGTATTGGATGCCCAATACAAAATAATAAACATGAAGTTATTAAAAAAAGCCATAGAGGATACAGCAAATACTACAGAAAAGCAAAAAAATTGTACAGAAAGGTCGACATCTACAGCAGTCCTTGAAATTCTTCTACATGAGAATCATAAAACAATGTACAGGTTTGGTTTGTTCCTTTTTCCCCAAATGTCTGAGGGAAGCTGTCACTGCACAGCTGGACTATGACACTACAAAGATACACAATGTTCCAAAGTTAAAATCACAGGATATGTAAGAAAACGGAGCATTAAAATGTGAAAAAGTGCAATACAGATTGTACATTGAATTGAATAAATGTTTTTTCTTTTTTTTTTTTTCTCAGTTTAACCTTAAAAAACCAACTTTGAACAGTTGTTTTAGCATTAAAAATATTCCCCCTCCCCAAATTCAATGACAATATTAACATTCATGGTGTTCTACATAAGGAATATTCACAAAGGCCCCCAGCTGGGAATACTGTGTGTGTAGGATGGCATTTCTTTGGGTATAGGTAAAAAATAGGCGAAGGAACAGCTCCACACCCTCCCTTCCAGGCCAGGGGCTGGATTTTATTCTTTAAATACACGTTCTGTAGCTTATTCTGCTCTGAATTGTACTGATTTAAAGTCCAGACGTTAATTATCCAGGTGGCCCACGCTGCTACAATTTATTGAATTCCCTCCCCTCCCTCAGTAATAAATAAATGCAGGAAATGGCCTGGAAATGACAACAGAGTCCAGGAAAAGAAAGGGAGTGACTCAATCCCTGCTCTCCCCGGGGATTCCGTGGCTCTCCCAGTGACAGGAGTGGGAGCCTCAGCTCCAGCCCAGGGCAAGCAAAGGAAGCAAAGTTCTTTTTGCCATTTCAGTGGAAATCTCCTGGCAGAGGCACAGAGGAGCCAGAACTTCCCAAATCCCAGCCCCTGAACCATCAGGAAGTTTGGGATTTCTTTTACCCTGGAAGTGAAGTTGCACAGGTGGGCACTGGCAGCTGGCTGGAGTTTCTCTTTCTTAAAATTTTTCTCATTTTACTGAACCCCAGCCTTTTTTTTTATGCAGGGAAGGACAGAGCCAGGCAAGCACACAAAGAGAGAAAGAAAATCCCTCTTCCCTCCCCTCCCTGGAGCTCCCTGTTCCCTCTCCTCCCTTTCCAGATCTGGGAGCAGCACCTGGGTCACCAACACTGAGTTTATTTTCCCATGCTTTCCAAAGTGTAAAAAAATGCATTTTTGCCTCGTTTTCAGGATTCCTGTTGGGATGGCCTGGGACCCTGTGGACACTCAGTGCTCTCCAGCAGATCTGGGGTGTTGGCAAAGGGAAGATGCTGAAGTTCCCCGAGCCCAGGGGGCTCAGCCCCAGCCCTGCAGCCTGGCTGAGCTCTCACTCTGCTCTTCCAAGGCTCCTGATCCATCTTTAAAGCGACAACAACAAAACAGCTGCCAAAAGAAGCTTCCTGTAGGGTCACCTGGACAGGAGAGCCCCCATTCCCAGGAAGAACTCTGTTCCTAAAGGAGCCTCTCCCTGCACTCAGTGACCAGACACACAGTACAGCTGAAGATGCTTCCTTGCTCTTCAGTCTTCCCAGTCACTGGAAAAAGACAGGAAAACAACAGGAATGAACCCTCCCCAGGATCCCCCTCCCCTTCCCCAGCTACTTCTCCCCCCACTCAAAATATTGAAACTGCACAAAAAGCGACAAACAAGGCTCTCCAATTACACCTCAATTCAAACAGACCGGGAATCTCACAGTGATGAGAGGAGAAAGTCAGGCTTTTAATAATTATAATATAAAAATAATAAAAAAAGCTTACAAAGAGCAGTGCAGCATCCCAAAAGGCCATGGATTAACTGCCAGAAGGGGATGTAATTTTACTCAGAATAAAAAACAAAACAGAACAACCCACACTGGCAATGAATTTTCATACACAATAGAACAAGCAGTCAAACTTCAGCCTAAGCTGTGGAAAACAACAGTTTCTCCCTTTTTTTTTTTATTACAATATTTTTTTTTCCTTTTTATAAAAAAAGATAAAATAAAAACACAAATAAAATTGTACATAAATGCCAATGTCCAACACTGAAAAGGCAGGGCAATCACACCACTGAGACAAAACCTGACCAGAAAAAAAAAACTAATGGCGAGTCCACTTTGCTTTCGTCCTGCTGGATCCCAGGCGAGGCTCATCCCGCGGGGCTCCGCTGCAGGACAGGGGGTGACCTCGGGTCACCTCCAGCTGCTTCCTCTCCTCCTCCCTCCATTGCTCTCGTGTGCTGTCCCTCTTTCTGGGTTTTGTTCTTTTTTTTCTTTTTTCTTGGTTTTTTTTTTTTTCCTTTTTCCCTCTGTACAATTCCTTGTGCTCCAAGGCTGAGTCCGAGACTGGCGGCGCCGCTCACGCCGTGGTGATGGCATTGAGGTCCTTCATGAGTCCTTCCAGGTGGGCCATTTCTTTGGTCAGCTCGTCCGGCTCGTAGCTCTGCGGGCAGGGAAGGGGGAAAGGGTCACTCCCACAGCGCTGGGGCCCAGCAGGAACCTCAGGAACCTCCTGCTGCAGCTCCTGCCCCCGCTCAGCACCGAGCACCAGCGCATTCATCACCATTTCACCCGCTGGTAACGTGGCACAGCCCCCTCTGCCGGGCGGGGCAGCTGTGGCTCACAGCTCCACTTTTCCTGCCTCGATCCCTGCCTTTGGACCAAGGCAGGAAGTTGAGCAGGATCTCCCCTCTTCACCAAAGCTGCTTTGGGATCGGGATAGCTGCTAAAGCCACGCGATTTTAGGCTCAGCTGTCTCGTTTCTGTCAGCACTGTGGGCAGACCCCGTGGTCTGGCTCATCCCCAAACCCTTCCTGACCAAACCCTTCCCAGTTCTGAGCATTCCCAGCCCTCAGCTGCTCCTGCAGCTCCTCCTGCTTCATTTCAACAGCAAAGAACTTCCAGTTTACCAAACCTCTGCACTGTACAGTCCTGTGCCCAACACATCATCTGCCAACTCCTTACTCAGTGAGTAAACTCATTCCCTAAACTCATTCCTAAAATCCCCGAATTAATTCAAAACACTGCCCAAACCTGAACTCTGTATTTCAACTTATTTACATTTTAAGACTCATAGTTGAACCAGTAATTTAATTTAAACTGGTTTTTTTTTTGTGCTGACTCTACCTGGCACTTAATATATTCATTAATTAATTTCATTAATTAATGAAAGTATTAATGGCTCTATTTAAATATTACAAATTAGCTGAGGAGTATGGGTTTGGTACTGACCAAACAAAATGAATAAAGCAGGAGTGACAGAAGCACAAGAGGACACCAGATCAAGTTTCCAGACCAGCACATAGAGAAATAAAATCAGGAGAGTAAAAAACAAGTGAGAAAAGGACAATGATGGGAAAAGAAAAATGAATTCCAAATGAGCATTTCCTGTAGCAGTGATGCAGCAGTGAATATCTGAATATTAACAGGTAACAGCCACAGGAGCAACTCCTTGGCTTGCAGTTTGAAAGGAAAACAGCTCTTCCAAAGCATTCCTTAAAAGCCGCTTCCAAAGCAGCCCAACAGTTGGCTGCACCCTTCCCAAAAGTCAGGAAACTTTCCTGTGAGAATTTACAAACAGATTTGGGAAGATGGCTTGGAACACACTGGCATTAATGTCAAATGTTCCATGTGCAGTGACACTGGGAATGCTCTGCAGAGCTCAGGGATGGCACTGGGAATGCTCTGCAGAGCTGGGGAAGCTGCAGCTGCAGGATTCAGCAGGTCCCCCCCTGCAGAAGGCATTTCCCGTGCAGGTTCCCAGGCACTGGAGCTGTGGGAGCGCAGAGCCCACCGCGCTGTGCCTGTGACAGTTCAGGAGCCTTGCAGAGCCCTGCAGAGCCTTGCAGAGCCTTGCAGAGCCCTGCAGAGCCTTGCAGAGCCCTGCAGAGCCTTGCAGAGCCTTGCAGAGCCCTGCAGAGCCTTGCAGAGCCTTGCAGAGCCTTGCAGAGCCCTGCAGAGCCTTGCAGAGCCTTGCAGAGCCTTGCAGAGCCCTGCAGAGCCTTGCAGAGCCCTGCAGAGCCTTGCAGAGCCCTGCAGAGCCAGCCCTGCCGCCCTGGCAGGGGGTACCTACGCTCTCCGAGTCCTCCAGCATCCGCGTGGTCTCCTGCACCTCGGGGGCGCTGGGCACCACCACGGGCATGGGCGGCCGAGTCCTGCCCAAGGTGCCGATGGACGCCGTCTTCACCGCGTGGACGGGGTGGCCGGGAGCTGCAGGGAGTTGGGGACACGGTCAGGCTCGGGACACTGCTCAGGGAGCTCCTGGAAGGAGCAGAGTAAGGACAGGGAAGGGAATGGCTCCCACTGCCAGGGATGGACGGGATATTGGGAAGGAATTCCTGGCTGGGAGGGTGGGCAGGCCCTGGCACAGGGTGCCCAGAGCAGCTGGGGCTGGCCTTGGATCCCTGGCAGTGCCCAAGGGCAGCCTGGACAGAGCTTGGAGCAGCCTGGGACAGTGGAAGGGGTCCCTGCCATTGCAGGGGGTGGCACTGGATGGGCTTTAAAGTTCCCTTCCAACCCAAACCAGTCTGGGATGAGCCCGTGGAGGAAAAGGATTCTTCCAGGAGAAAAGGAACACTTCAATTACGGAGTGTTGGATTTGAATTGGCTCATCTATGTACGGAAAATGCCACCAACAAAACCCACCCCAGCCTCTGCCACGTTTCCTTTGACACGCACTCCTCCCTCCCTGTGCCCCCAAGTCCCCGTTTCCCGGCTGTTTCTGACTCACCTTGCTGTGTCAGCAGGGGGGTGCTGGGCAGGGCAGGGTCGAAGGGGCCCCCGGTGGGCGGCACGGCGGGCACAGCGAAGCTCTTGAGGGGGTGCGAGGGGCGCACGTGGGCCGTGGGGGGCCCCTGGGGCTCCTCCTCCGCGGGCAGGAACGGCCCCTCGGGCTCCGGCAGCTCCGCGCTGGCCACGGCCGAGGCCGCCGGCATCGTGTCCGTGCTGGGCGTGTTCCGGACGGACTCTGCAACGCAAACACCCCCGAGGGGTTATTCCTGACCCGGGCTCCGGGACACGGGGACCAGGGCTCCTCCCAGGGCACCGAGCTGAGCGACTGCACCGGCACAGGAACAGCTCCGTGATCCTCACACAAAGCACACAACACCAAAGTGCAGCCTCCTCCTAGCCCAGAGTAACAAAAGCACTGACACCTCTAACTAGAGCTCCTCAAGCACACAGCACTGGGGGGCTCACACAGGAGCCGCATCTGAAATCCATCTCCTGAGACTCATGGAATGGTTTGGGCTGGAATGGAGCTTGCAGCCTCAGGAATTGTTTTCATAAAGAAACAACACTTTTGGCTGTGACACCTTCGAATGTTGACCTTAAGCAGAGAAGCTCAGGGTTTGCTTCATCCCAAGGTTACCCATGTGCACATTCAGCGATGCCACCGCTCTGGAATTTTTCAGAGTCCTGGAGACTTCAGTGCTCTCTAAAACTTCTGCAAATGATTCTGCTCAAGGCTGGGAGTGCTGCATGGAAATCACCCCTGTTCTCTGTGTGCCCCCACTGTCAGTAGCCAAGCCTGGACCTTCCTTCCCTGCTGGTTTCAAACTGTATTAATTGGGGGAAGTTATCCCACGAGGCAGCTCAGAGTTAATCTGATGTTTCAGGGCCAGAGGCTTTAGCAGGAGGAATCCCTGTTTGGAGCTGGGTATAAAACACGAACCCCCCTTTTCCAAGGACACCACCGTGGATGTCACAGAACAAAATCCGACCTAACCAGGAGCACCCAGCCCTTCCAGGATTCTGTCTGTACCTAACCCATCCCTCATGGAACCCCACAGAGGAGACTGACCCGGCTTCAGGCTCCGATTTCCAGGTGTTTCCCTGACTTTTCCACAAAGCACCACCTCCCTGAGGGTCGGTCTCTCACCTGTGGAGTCGGCCCTGTCCGAATGGGACATGGCAGAGCCCAGGGGCCACGGGCTGAGCTGGTGGTGCAGGAAGCTGCGGGTTGGAGAGGCGAGGCTGCCGGAGTGGAAATGGTGGTGAGGGGGGTCGAGGGAATGGATGGGATGAGCACTAATCACAGCTGTGGATGAACACAAGACAGAGAAACACTTAACACACACACACACACACACATGGGACAGCCTGGGGACTCCCCTCCCTGCTCCCCGCTCCAGCAGGGAGCCAGACCCTCCTGATTTACAGCCCAGCTTAAACCCCTGGCTTATCACACCTCAAACACACATAGGACAAAAAATTCACCCAACTGCAGCTCCCAAACTCGTGCCACCAACTCTTAAAGCACTGCTTGATTCCACTGAAAAGTCCAGAAGGAGAATAAAGAGAATCCAGATCTGTTATCCACATACAGTATATTGATAAAGATGAAATGAGGTGTGTTAAACAATAGAGGCCTTTGCTTCCCAATATCCTTCCAGAATTTCTGTGTTCCAGGAGGCAAAGAAGGAAGTCACTAGCACACACCATTACTGCAAATCAGACTAAAATGGCACAGTGAGTTACCATAATTCAGCCCTCAGGGGGGAATTAGTAACTCCATCTGAAGGCTCCAGGGGGTGGAAGAAAGCCGTGGAAGGCTGTTCAGGCCCAGGGCTGGACACGAGGAACGCTCCTGGTGGCCTCAGCTCCTGCCAGAAGGGCACCTGCAGAGCCCACACCGATGTCCCCCCTGAACCAGAGCCCGTGGCTGGAGGCCCTCGGAGCTTTCACGAACAGGACAGAGCCCAGTCCCAAAGCCAAGCTCCAGCAGGGCCTGGGCCTGGTCAGTGCCCCCCAGGAGCTGGCAGAGAGGGACCTGCCACACACCCCTGTTTCACTCAGACCAGTTTCTGAGGAATTTAGTGTAAAACTGCATCCTCTGCTCCCTCCTCACACGTGGAGAGCTGGGAGACAGCAAGGAAATCAGACTACTTAGTGTAAAACCAAGAAACCGGATGCTGCTCTTGGAAGAAGGTCACAGAAGAAGAAAATTCACAAACTGGGAAATCAGGTCATCAGGACACTGGAAAAAGTAGGTAGAGATCAAGAACACCAAGTCCTCAGTTCAGTTTTTAATTAAAGCAAAAAGAAAGTGGAAATGTAGTGTAACTACTCTGAAATAATTCCATAGAACAGAGGGGCTGTGGCAGCAGTCACCTGGCTACAGGTGGAACATGATCACAGAGCTCAGGGGAGTCAAAAGCTCAGCCCGGGTGAGCTTGGTGTGATTTTACCTCCCAGTTCTGCCCCTGCACAGCAACTCCTAAGCTGCTCGCTGCTGTTCCCACACAGCGTTTCAGGCTGGCTGTTCAGAGGTTCAGCCAAGTCCCTTTCCATCTTGGAGTCATTTGAAAACTCCAGATAGATTGTTCAATTCCTAAAATATTTCATAAGGGTCATTTTGGTATCAGAGAAGGATCCCAGGGCAAAGAGGTCTCAGGGAGCTCAGAGTAAAGTCAGAGAAGGCTGTGAGAGCAGAGCTGCAGAGGTGAAGGGGATGGTGACTGCTTGGGCTGGGAAAACAACAGTGGGGAACCTGACAGAGATTCCAGCTCTCTGCAGCTCCCATGTGGCACACTGGCAGAGCTCCAAGGGAATGGCTCCAAGGAGCAGCCAGGCCCACGGGCTGTCCCTGCAGAGCCCCAGCCAGGTCTGGACATGCTCCCGCCCTGCCAGCCCCTTCCAACACGGCCTCGCTCTGCCCGCACCAGGAGGGCTCAGGAGCCTCCCTGAGCTGCTCCTGCTGCCCAGCATGGCATTTCCTGGGAGCAGGGAGTGGCTCCAGCAGGAATTGGGGGTGTTCACTTACGCTGAGGTGGCTGAGAATCAAAAGGCATCATCATCTTGGGCCTCATGCCCCTCCTTCCCGCCAGCGTGGACATGCTGTCCTCCGACTCGTGTCCTGAGGGGGAACAGCCGCGTTAGCCTGTGCAGCCAGGCCCCGGGAACCACAGCAGCAGCAACACTCCTCCTCCCCTCACTCCTGCCCCCACACAGCCCTTGAGTGATAAAGAGCTCTCTCCACTTCACTGGAAGGTGGGAAGAAGACAGCGAGGATGAGGATGTTTGGGAACTGGAGAAACTCTCCAGGCCCCGCTGCAAACTTCTGGCAGCGGTTCAGCTCTGGGCTGAAAGGTCAGAA
This sequence comes from Pseudopodoces humilis, assembly GCF_049639895.1. Taxonomy (NCBI): domain Eukaryota; kingdom Metazoa; phylum Chordata; class Aves; order Passeriformes; family Paridae; genus Pseudopodoces; species Pseudopodoces humilis. The sequence goes on from NC_142215.1 coordinate 18,905,008, forward strand.
ACAAATCCAGGGGTTTAATATGAAGAGATGATCTTCCCATTACTAATCAGTATTTACTAAGAGATAATGTAATGATATAACTCTTGGATAATATATTTCCTCACTAAAACGTGTGATCCAACCTTTTCAGAGTCTCAGAAACCAGGAACAAACCCAATTCACTACTTGGAAAATAAGGACAGAAAAGAGTAACTTAATCCAAGTGATTTCACCAGTAAGATGTGTTTCACTCCTCACAGCCTCCCACCTCTGTAGGAATTCCGCCTCTGATGGATATTGCTGTCCATGGAATTGTCCACCGGGGTGATGTCCTGGGAGTTGCGAGGGATCGGGGTGTCTGTCATGATGGGATTGGGATCTGGGGATTTATCGATGGGTTTCAGCTCCAGCCTCTCGTGATGGATCCAAAGGTCGGGAGGTTTGACATCTTTGGAGTTGCCCTTGTACTTGTGGGAGCCATTCACGGATTTGCAGGCAGCTCGTTTCCTGGCAAGGAAAGCAGGGATTTGATAATTTGGTGTTTGTTTCTCCCTGGGGTTTCCCTCAGGTCTTGCATCCAGCTGGGCACAAGTTTCCCACTGGGCAGGGAGCTTGGAATTTTGCACACAAGCCCCACTGACACCTCAAAGCACACCCTTTGCTCTGGTGCCAGGGAATTTGTCTCTGATGGTGCCCCAGGTGCAGCCCTGGCTCTGCAGCCCAGCCTTCGTTAACAGGAATTAAGTTTGCAGAAATTGTGGCTGTTGAGAGGATATTGCACTGCTGTGCCCGTATCCCGGGCTCACCGAGCTCCAGCAGCAGCTGGAGAAGGAGCTGCAGCCAGTCAGGTATCCCAGCAGGATGGGAACACAGGCTTAATGACAGAACGTTCCTTCCAGCCCAGCTCAGGCAGGACAATCCCACTGGGGAGGTTCCCATTGTGCTGAGCAGCAACAGCAAACCACAGTGAGGCAGAGATTGGGGATGGTGGAATTTTGGGAAGGTAAAATGTAGGTTTCAGCATTCCCTCCACACTGACTCCTCACTTTGGGCCATGGCAAAGCTGGAGGAGGGGCTCAGACATGGGAAAACAGCACACACAGAGCCTCTGGCAGGGGTGACTCCCAAATCCTGCACCCACTGGAGCTGATCAGGGACAGGGATCAGGTTATTCCCTGGCTGAGGGCACTCAGAAATTGAGATTTCACGGGGTTATTTCTGCCCTGAAAATAGAACACATCTCCTGGCACTGGCCCATCCATGCTGCCCCCTCCCAAGCACAGCCCCAGCTGCCAGGGGTGCCAGGGCTGGCTCCTCCATCCCTGCTCCCTCTCCTGCAGCTCTGCAGGGTGCTCCTGCTCCATCACAGCAACTGCAGATTATCCAAGCCTGGCTTTTCATCACTTCCTCAAAAACTTGTTTTGTCTAACAGCATCTTTTCCAACTTCAGACACAGCTCTGCTCTTTCAAAGAACACAGAGAGACCCTGCAGGAGCCCCTCAGTGGGAGCATCACTGCTGCAGCATCAATGCAGATGCTCTGGGGGAGGAATTCAGATACAAACACCAGGATTTGGGAGCACTTTTCTAAGGAATCCAGCACCACATGCAGATTCCACTCCACTGATCCTACTAAAAACTGGATAATGCCAAGCACAACTTGTGCACTGAGCCCACCCATGCAGGAGTGAGGAGCTGCCTGAGCTCCTGAGCTCTCCCAGCTCCCAACACATGGATTGGCTCCAGTTTGGAAACTTGGAAATGACAATTTCCCCTGGCTGGGGGGAGAAGTGCAGGCACACCTGGGAGCCCCGGTTTGTGTGGGAACTGATGGCTGGGAACTTGGGGACACTGACAGGAAAAGCCAACCAGCAGCAGCACCTACAGGCTGCAGGACTTACAAGGAACAAACTCTAAAGCATCATGAGGAATGAAATAAAAGGGTTCACTAAGGCAGGCAGGGCCCCCCAGCCCCGTTACTTTTTCTGGTGGGACGTGGTGCGGCGGGTGCAGAAGACGGCGACGATGACGACGATGACGATGGTGATGATGCCCACGGACACGATGATCACCAGCAGCATGTTGCTGTCCAGGGGGGATGTGGGACTGCCATGGGGACTGTTACTGCCTGTGAGGGTTGGGGAAGGGAGAAAAGGCTCATTTATTACACAGGAAAAGCAAGCAGCGCCCACCAGACACCTGGAATGCTGCAGATCAGCAGGAGGGGATGGATCTCACGAGAAATGTTTGTTTCTTTGGCGTTTGCCAACTGCTTTTGTGCAATTGTTCATCTGGAAGTTGATTTATAGAGCCATTTCTTACTAAGTCTATCAAAATTTAAGTGCAGCCTGCTCAAGTATCACAAAAACCTCCCCACTCCAAGCACTGGAATTGATCAGGAGCCTCGCAGGGGTCACTTGGCTCCAAAGGAAACCCTTTATCCAACACCAGGGAGCATTCCCTGAGGACAGGAAATCCCAACATGCAGCACTGAGCAGAAGGAGCCGGGGAGGCTTTTCCTTCCTCATCTGTTCCTACAGAATTGATTGAAAACCACTCCATTTCACTGGGAGTGGCTCTGGCTATGGAAATGCCGTGGGAGCTCAGCAGCAGCAGGGACAGCTCTGGAAGTGCTGCTGGAATATTCCCTGGGTGAGCCCAAACTGGCAGCAGGGTGTGGCCATGGAGCTCTGCCCCACACTCACCTCCCAGCGGGGGTTTGTAGTCTGGGCCCAAGTCCATGGGGCGACTCCCCTTCCCAGCAGATCCCGAGGCTGCAAAGGTTGGACAGCGGAATTTTACACACACAGACACAATTCAGCATCCCTGAGTCCTGCTTCAGAACCTCCCTGAGCCCCCAGGAGCAGCTTTTTCCCTCTTTTCTGTCCCTACAACACAATTTGGCTTTGCACAGCACCTAACTCTCCAAGGGAAGAGCCACTTCTCCAAAGGAGCTCTTTAATAGTTTCCCAGTTATTCTTTTCCTAATTAAGCTCAGGAGCCTCTCCTAATTTCACTTTTAAAATGATAATAAAGCCCATTTGCAGCAAGGCACAGGTAAATGTTGAGGAAAATGGTTTTGCCACATCTCTGCTGAGAGTTCAAGGAATTATCCAGGTGTCTTTTCCTAACTCTCAATTCCAGCAGCTGAGGGAGACTGGAAATGGGTGGAGGATCCCAAGCACAGTAAATGTAATATTAAGGCCCTGCCTATCCATTAAAACTTGCTTTCAGCTCCTCCCTGTTCTTTCCTGTGCACCACAAGTGACAACAAAAGCAGCACAAAAATGGTTTTGATGAAACCTGAGGGAACAATAAATTTGTGACATCCGAACCTGGTCCTTGCACTCTGTGTTTTCATTAAAATGCACTAATGCAAAATTAATGGCTAAAACACTGGAGTAGGGGAAACACTCAGCAATGGTGCAAAGAACAATATTCCCATGGTTACAAGAATCCAGAATATTTTACACATTTTCACACTGTTCTACAAAAAAACCCAAAAAAGTCAGGCAGTGTGGCAGTTTCACAGTGAAGAGAAGGATTTTTTTTTTCTGTTAAAAGTCCCCTTTAATCAAGAAGTATTAAGTGTAAAAGGATGTGTAACAAATGGAAACTGAACCTCACGTGAGATCCTGTGAACCAGCCCCTGAAATAAAGACAAAAGGCAAAGGCAGGCAGGGGCAGGGCCAGGAGCAGGGACTGGAAGAGAAGTTTACACACTTTATGTGCAATGGATTTGTGTCTGTCTGGCCATTCCACCTGTCCTGGGAACCCCCAGGAGGACTCTCAGAACCCCCTGAGGAGAGGGGAACATGAAGAAGTGGCAATATTTTGGGAGGGCAATCAGCCACTGAGCACTTCCAGTGTAGCAGCTGCATCACAGGTGAGGTGATGGAAAAGGGGATGGACACACACTTTATATCCATCTTTCTGCTTTATGGAAAACAGGTATTTCCAAAAAGCTGAATGTCAGCCCATAAATGTGGCTGGGAACAGTAACTGTGCAGATATAGAATGAGAGATATAAAATATACTGCATTTAGGCTTCCAGGAAATATCTGACAGAGCACTGTGCAGTGCTTTGTTAAAACAGCACTGTGGAAAAACCATGTGGGGCCTGTTAACAATAAATTAACTGATAAAAATGAGAATTATTCACGAGGAATGCAGTGAGTTCTGCTTGGCCAAGGGCAGCTCAGTGTCCTGAAAACACCATGAAAGAGAAGGGAGAAACTGAGCTCAGCAAGGGACACTGAATCAGGGGTAAGACAGAGACAATGAACAGTGATCCTCACGGAATCCATGTCCTCCCTGACTAATTTAGGATGAAATTTAGGTACCCAACCAAGTTGCTTCTCAGGATTCAACTCCTAAACCCACAGATCAACAGTTTAAACCTCTAATGAATTCCAGGGAGCCCCATCTCTTATGCAGTGTCACCTATTTTAAGGAAGAGTTTAAGACAGCACTTGTTGGAATTGTTTTCCATTCAGCTTGTGATCCTCCATGTTAAAATATATCCAGTCTGAACATTTTAACTGTGGGCGACTTCAGGATGGGTTTACTCCATCAGAGACCCTAATATTTGCTTTAGGCTGAGGCCAGTGCAACCACTTGAAGCCTGAGAGCAACAGCCCCTGAGTTCTGCCCAAGCTCTGTGCTCCAGAAGGGTGTGGGAAAACAGAATCATGTGCTGAGCTCAGGAGGAAAACATCAAAGCAGACAAAGAGAGAAAAGGACAGAACCATTGAGGTTAGAGAGTCAATCCCACTTGGTTTTGCTCCCAGGCTGAGTAACCTGCTGGCTCTTTCCTGCAGTTCAGTGATGCTGTGCCAGGGCAGCTCCTCCTGCACTTCCTCTGTCTTCCCCTTTCCCACATTCCAGCCACTGCCACGATTTCAGCTCTCCCAGTGTCCTTACAGGAATTCTCAAACAAAACTCTTGCCTTTGATGATTATACATGACAGGATGTGATAAGAATTGATCATGACTAAGAGAAGGTGTTGCTTTAGGATGAAACACTGGCTGAAATGGGGTTGGAGCAGGGAGAAACAGAAAACAGCAACTTTCACCTAAAACCCTGTAACCTTTCCCAAATCCATCCTGCTGCAGGTGAGCAGGACAATGCCATTGGAGCATCCCCAGACAGCCCAAACCTCAGCCCCACCTCCAGGACACAGGGATGGGGACCAACTGACTCCCTGACTGCCCCTGCTAGCAGCATCACCTGGTACAGAGTAAAAGCACATTTAATAAATTACTCTGAGCACCAAGCTGAGGAGCCAAGCGAGGAGCAGCTCCCTCAGAGCCCTTTTAGGATCTCTTTAATTGCATGTCTAAGCTGTTTGCCAATGGCCTTTTTAACTCATCCCTTCAGACTAATTCTCCCCCTTTTTATGAGGTTTGTAGGTTATTTGGAAGAAAGCAAGAAGTGCCCTGGGACATCCACCTCCTAATTCGATGTAGGAAGCTCAAAGCTACCATTTTTCAAGCAAACATTTTAAAACCTTAAGGCTTTTAGGAGCCAGTGCTGGGCTCCTCAGGAGAGTCTGGGCCCCAAATGAGCTGACAGGCAGAATCTCTCCTGCACAGAGCTTTCCAGGGCTTCCCTGCCTTTATTATGGAATGAATCCTTGCAAGCAGCACTTGTGCTAACCAGAATCCCTTTTATCTTCCACCCCCTTGGATGTGGGCAGGGGCTGGATGGGGCACCACTGGCTCCAAAGCCATTCCTCCAGAAGGATTCAGCTCTGGCACAACCCCCATGGCCCTTCAGGGACACCTCAAACTCTTCCCACCCACAGCCAGGACTTCCAGCTCTCCCTGGCAGCACAGCAGGAACTCGCCCCTTCCCAGTCGGAGCAACAGGATCGTGCTCCACTTAAAAAATGTCACAGCACATGGACAGCAAAGCACAACAGTGAGGGATGGAGAGAAGAGAAATGTGGCTGTTCATTTACCTTGGTCATTGGGCATTTTATCTGAGGACTCAGCTTAGTGGGGCAAGCACAGGGAGGAAAAAAACAAGAGACACATCACAAGGCTTGAAGGAGTGAGACAGAATTCCAAGTTTCCCACAGCACAGGATGCAGCTCTTGATTCTCAGCACTAAAACTCACGTGGAGAAGTGTCCAAGGCCAGGTTGGACAGGGCTTGGAGCAACCTGGGCTGCTGGAAGTGTCCCTGCCCATGGATGGGCTGTAAGGTCCCTCCTAACTCAATTCTGTGATAGGATTCTATGGCAGTAAGCTCATAATTTTATTTTTCCCAAGTTCTCTCACATTTTACTCGTCACTGCTTGCCCATCACCATCACTTCCTGAATTAGGGGCCTGCTGCATCCCACGAATTCCCACTGCCCCATCCCATTCCCAGAAGCAGATGTGACACACAGAACCCGACTTTCACTGCAGCCAGCCCGGGTTTGTGACAAGGGACCGGCCCAGAGGTCCCTGAGGAACAGCCGGTGGAGCCAAGAGCTGAGCTCCAGCCCTGGGATTCCCTGCTCCACACCATCCCAAGCCCATGGCAAACTCTCCAGCCCTGGGATTCCCTGCTCCACACCATCCCAAGCCCATGGCAAACTCTCCAGCCCTGGGATTCCCTGCTCCATGCCATCCCAAGCCCATGGCAAACTCTCCAGCCCTGGGATTCCCTGCTCCACGCCATCCCAAGCCCATGGCAAACTCTCCAGCCTCAGAGCTGCCCTTCCCAGGGGCCAGCCCACGCTCCCAGCACTCCCAGTGCTCCCAGCACCTCGGGGCCAGGGTACCTTTGGGGGTGCGGAACTGCACGGCCTCAGACATGGGCCCCATGCCCTTGGAGTTGCGGGCCTGGATCTTGAAGAAGTAGGGAGTGTCCAGGGTGAGCTCCTGGATCTGGTGTGTGAGCCTGTTGCCCACCACGGGCTCGATGACCCAGTCGTGGATCTCGGCGTTGACGTCCGTGCTGTAGTAGATGATGTAGCCTGGGAGGGGAAAGCCACGTCTGTCCGTAAAGGAGCCCTCTGGAAATGTTCTGTTTGCCAGGGAAGCACCAGGGGCTTCCCAAGTGTGCTCTGGCAAACGTTAAAACCATACTCAAATATCAGCCAGCCCTCCCACCTTTCCTCAGAACTGTTCAAAATTCATGGTAAGAGAAAAAAGCCATTTAAAACATCAAGGTTATTTCTGATCCCCATTCCCTGATTGTGGACAAATTGCTATCTCCATCCCTTTACCTATTTATACAGCAAATAAAATAAAGCTGCCATTATCAAAACATCCTCAAAGAATAATAATATAATAAATTATATTATTATATAATAATATAAATAATATAATAAATAATATAATAATATAAATAATATATTATTTAAATTACGTTAAAACAACGAAACATTCCCACACACAGTGAAACCACTTGTGTTTGTAATGATTTCATTATTATTAACAAAGGCAACAAGAACCTGAAGAGAATTGAGGCTGCCCTGCACATCCCAGAAAAAAAGGTATGGGAAGAGTTTATGTTCTGATATTAAAATACAGTGAAATCACCAATTATCTAGTAAAATCTTTGCAACTTTTTTATACAGAAACACAGATCAGCATAAAATAAATACTTGAACCTCTCTATATTTATATACACATAGAAAAAAATACTTGAATCTGTATTTAAAATGCATTGTATATAACACAATATACACTATATATTTTCATATATTATTTCTACATTTGTATCATTATTTATATCCATATCTAGCTTCAAGTATTTATTTTATATGTAGCATATATGGAAATACAAATTTTTATAGTATTATATATCTGTTATATATATATCTATATAGCTATCTCTGTTGTGTATCTATAAATCTATCTGAAATATATTTATATATATATAAATACACACACATATATATATACACACATATATGAAGTGATGCTAAAAGCATTCTAACAGTCTAGAGGCACAAGTAGTGAATTAACTAATTAACTTTAGAGTGTCCTAATTAGTCAGCAGCTCTAACGATGCTCGAGCACATGGCTCAGCATTCCTGCCCATCCCATGCCCAGCCAGGGAGGCTGGAGCTGCAGTGCTGAGCATTCCATGGACAGGGGGCCATGGAATGACATCAGAACTTGGAATTCTGGCACCACTGACAGCACAGTGTGAGTTAATGAGTAATTAATTAGTGCTGAGCCCTTGGCTGACGGGCTGCTCCCACCAGAGGGCACTCGGACCCCACATCCCAAAAACTGCTTGGGCTCTGGGAATGGGAGCTGGGCTTTGGGAAAGGGGAACTGGAGGTGGGCTCTAGGAAAGGGGAACTGGAAATGGGCTCTGGGAAAGGGGAACTGAGCTCTGGGAATGGGAGCTGGGCTTTGGGAAAGGGGAACTGGAGGTGGGCTCTAGGAAAGGGGAACTGGAAATGGGCTCTGGGAAAGGGGAACTGAGCTCTGGGAATGGGAGCTGGGCTTTGGGAAAGGGGAACTGGAGGTGGGCTCTGGGAATGGGGAGCTGGGCTTTGGGAAAGGGGAACTGGAGCTGGGCTCTGGGAATGGGGAGCTGGGCTCTGGGAATGGGGAGCTGGGCTCTGGGAATGGGGAGCTGGAGGTGGGCTCTGGGAATGGGGAGCTGGGCTCTGGGAATGGGGAGCTGGGCTCTGGGAATGGGGAGCTGGGCTCTGGGAATGGGGAGCTGGGCTCTGGGAATGGGGAGCTGGGCTCTGGGAATGGGGAGCTGGTGCCTGCTGCACTCAGGCTTAGCCCTGCATCACTGTTTTAGCTCATTTTTGAGCTGTTAACTGCTGCTTGTGCAAAAGCTGATAAATACTGAACAGCTCTGTCCCAAGGGTTTCCCTCTCTGCCAGGGGATGTTTGGGCTGGACAGTGGGAAAAAGCTGCCAGCCCAGTGCAGGTAAATGCTGCTCTCTGTAGCTGTTTCCTCTCCCTCGGCTGTGCCCCAGTGTGAGACATTTGTGCCCCTCACTGGCAGCCAAATCCTGCACCAAAGGCTTCTGGGTCTCCAGTCAATCCTCCTTTCCCATGGAAACATTTTGCTGCCCTTTCCCAGGGATTTAATCAGTTTTAATCTCCTGTCCAGAGCCTGGGCTCCAGTCCTGCTCGATCGGGGGGTGTCCCAGCTTTGATTCTGCACCATGGTTAATTCTGAGCTCAGACCCAAAACCAGACAACATGCCATTAAAATCTGATTTCAGTTTTAAAAGTGGATTATTTCAGAAAGCCCTTCTAAATGGGAATCTGAACAGAAATTACAGAAGGGAATAAGCAATTATTACTTTCTGAAAAGCGATTTATCCTATGTGGCAGTGATGCAGTTCAAGGTAAATAACAGTTTACTCTTAATGGTTCAGTCAGGGGAACAAAAAACTGCTCTGAAGTCTGTTCTGTGACACAAAAATGTCACAAAGATGACAAAGAGCACTGGGATGGCTTCTCCTAAATAAAGTTTGACAGCCAGAGGCACTAGGGATAATTACTGGAGGAGTGCTATCAGAACAGCACAAGCAAAGGTTACAGAGATATTTAAACTTTCAGCTGGATTTCTGACTCCACTTCCATTTCCCACTGCAGTTAGTTTGCATCTGAACAGATTTTGCTGGAGTACAGAAGGAAATAAGGAATGTGAGCTGGTGCAGGGACTGGCCAAGCAGGCAGGGGCAGCCCCAGGCCCGGCTCCCTCGTGCCCCACCTGTGATTTTGCCGTTGGCCTCGGAGGGCGGCTGCCAGTTGACGATGATGGTGCGGGGCTTGCCCTCCTTGCTCACCACGGTCACGTCCTTGGGGGGTGACGTTGGCACTGAAACAACAAACCCAGAGTGTCAGCAGCTCTGCCTGCTCTGTCACACCTCTGAACCATCACCTCAGGGCTCTGGATCTTCATCTGATGTGCAATACAATTATATCTGGATTATTCTCTTTACTTGTATAAATCCCCCCATCCTGCAGCGTCTCGCTGATTCACCCCCTCACTGGCCAGTGCCATCCAGGGTCACTGCCTCCAGCCCATATGGAGCTTCCCCTTTCCAGAGCACTTCTGGCACCAGATGTGATCCATGACTGGGCATCCTCAAAAACCTGGACAACTGGGGCCAGTGATTCCTCACCTGAATTTCTGCAGTCATCAGAAAAATCCCACAAACTGTGAACCATACATTCTGTGTAGGCAGGCATCTGAAATATCTCCCTGTTTGCAGGTTTATGATGGGACTCAGACCCAAAAGTGCCCATTTGCCACTTAAATCCCAATCAGCAAAGTAAATCCACCAGCAACTGAGAATTATACCAGGCTGGAATGGTTTGGGTTGGAAGGGACCTTAAAGCCCACCCAGTGCCACCCCTGCCACGGCAGGGACACTTCCACTGTCCCAGGGTGCTCCAAGCCCCGTCCAGCCTGGCCTGGGACTCTCCAGGGATGCAGAGGCAGCTCCAGCTGCTCTGGGGAACAATCTCTGGGCAAACCTGGAATGGCTGAATGAATCCTGAAGAATGATTTGTGATCTGGAAGGCATCTGCACCCCAGAGGGGTTTCAAATGCAGAAGGATTTGCTGAACACAACTGGCCAACCTTTCTCCATGGGGTTGCCAGAGAGCAGCACTGAGGGAAGGGAAGGAAAGGAAGAGTTTTCCTTCTCCCATCAGCCTCTCCTGATAAAAAATCAGGAAACAGCACAAATTTCTCCAGCAGAAAACTGAAATCCTTGCTGTGAACTGAAGCCAGAGGGCACTGACCATCCCTGCAGTGCCACATCCTGAAATCCAGGAGGCTCCTGAGGGGACAACCCGGAGCAAATCCACCTCGTGGATTTGATCCAGCCACAGTACTGCTGAACTTCCTGCATTTCCAGAGCTTTGTGTGTGTGACCTCTTGGAAATCCAGCCATAAATCCTCTGGGATGGCCACCAGTTATCCTCGTGATGAAGAGCTGGAAACCAGGGACAGCCACAGCCAAGAAGTTATTGTAATTATTGCCCCAAATATGTAAAAACAGGATTCAGAGGAAACAAAAATAGAAAATCAGAAGTAGCCCACAGGAGATCAGGAACACAGACAACACAGAGCCCAGAATTCCCTATTTTCCTTTTGGGAGCAAGTCCTACACAACTTCTCAAGAGTATCCCAAAATAATGAGCCACTCACTCAGGAATTTGGCCAGTATTATAAATCATAAGATCTGTTATAAGAAAATATATTTAACCTTTTTTTCTTTTAATTTCTATTTTAAACTTATTCCTCAGTTCCTCAGCTATTGGGATTGTCTTTGAAAATAATTCCTTACAAGCACTTCAACCTGACCCTTCCTATTTAAATGCACTGAGCCCTCCTGCATTGTGCCCTTGCTCAGGGGCTTTGTGTCAAATTCTCTTCAAAAAAACTTTATTTCTGCAGCTTTAACAGTCCCTGCACTCAGAGCAGAGCTACGGCTGAGGATTGAACATGTGGCAGCAGCAAGCGGGGGGTTTAATGTGGGCTGGGAATAGAGGGATGGGAAAGGAGCCCCAGCCCAGAGCTGGCCCCACATCATGGAATTCTCACCCAAAACCACGACAATGTTTTCCAAAGCAACTGAAACTCACTGGGACTTCTGAGTATGCTCAGAGAGTTCAGATTTTATCCTGGGTTTGCTTTTTCTTAAGCAGAAATGATAGAATTTTTATGATAGAATATCTGGAAAATCTCACAAATTCTTTGCATGTTTGATTTTTTTGGCTGTATTTTAATTCAGAAGGAGAACTCTGGGCTCATTTGGATGGGCTTCTTGTCCTCCACAGTCCATCTGAAGAGAAACCTAAGCATAATAAGCAGTAAATTTAATTGCCCAAAGTTCATTTAACACTGCAGGGTAAGAAGAGCTAATGAGGGACAGGTCAGGGAGAGGGCCTGGCCCCCACAGTCACTCCCTGGGCCTGACTCTGTTCTGCACTGACAGGAATTTAGGGCTCACCTGCACATCTTAATGCCCACTGTGATTTTTTGTCTTCATCTGCCTCGTGCACCTTCTCACTCTGTAAAAATTATCATCACATTTACAGCAAATTTTAATTATTTGTGCAGAAGTGTTTTCTTTGTGTTTGCTGTTAATGTGTTTTTTGTGAGACTTTCTTCTCTCCTGCCCATGAACCGTGGTAAATTATTCATGACTTCTCTGTAATTTGATGTAAATTCTCCTGCAATCATCCCTTGCAATTTTGAAGAATGTTGTTGTTTTTTAATCAGAATTTCTGACTGAACTATTCAGACCCCCACCCCAGCAAGTGTTAATCAGCAGAACCATTTCAGGGGGAGGTTTCTTTGGGAATATCCAGCCCAGGAGTACCTAATTCAAAGGTTGTCCCGTGCGCTGTCATGCTCCAGGTGCTGGATCTCCTGCCCTTGGTCACCATCACCGAGAACTCATAGAGGGTGTTTGGCTTCAGCCCCGTCACCAGATAGCTCAGGGTGGTGGCATTTGCAGTCTGAAAGGGAAAGCAGGGTGAGCAGCACTCCCCACAGCCCTCAGACACCCCCAGCCCAGGTGTTCCCAGCATTTCCAGAACCACAGCCATTAATTCAGGGCTGGCTCTTCTCTGCCGTGCAAATTCATTAATCAAATATCAACGTTTATCCTCCACTAGAGATCCTGCAATCAGCAGGAGCACTTAACAGCAGCCAATTAGAAATGAAAAAAGACAAAACAAGGTCCAGGGCCCACTTGTTATGCAGTGGTTAAAGCCCTGTTTACCTGGGGGTTCATCTACAGCATTTCATTAACTCCTCTGGCTGGGGAAAACAAAAAGCACAGCGTGGAACAGTCCTGCTCAGAACCTGGAGCTGCCTCCCAGATTCCTGCTGCAATTTCCAGAACAACCTTAAATGTAATAAACAAATCAACTAAAGATACACTTGTGAGACTTGAGGTGAATGAATCTTTACCAAAATGTAGATTCTTTTCAGAAAAAATGGTTATCTAGGATCACACAAGGAAACTACACGTGGGTCATAGCGGAATTTGTAATTCAGCATTTTTACACATTTTGTGTTTGTTGTAAATGGCTTCAGCACCAAAAGAATGTACTGGAAGCCCATGGAAGAGAAGGAGAGCTGTATTTACAGATATGGATATTCCTCACCTTGGCCTGCAGTGGTGTAAACACAGAATTCAAGAGCTGTTTCAGGATCTGACAGGGCCATAAAACAACTGCAACAGCCACTGCCTCCAGAAAGCACCAAAAGAGTGCAGCTGATTTAATGCCAAGGTAAAGGCACCTTTCCCAAAGGCTCCAGTCTGAGATCTCCAATATCTTCATTTTCTTTTTCTTACAAGGGATGGAAGTTCAGGAAATGGTGTTTCAAGGGTGCCCAGGGCTTTGCTGTCTGTGGCCAAAGACTCACAGAATGAATTAAAATTAAATCCTCCATTGGCTTTAAGCCTCTCCTTGGTACACACTCAGTGCAGTTTGGAGTGGGGGGGACTGTGGCTGAGGGGCTGTCACACAGCTGGAATGGGCACAGCTGGAATGGGCACAGCTGGAACGGGCACAGCTGGAACGGGCACAGCTGGAACGGGCACAGCTGGAATGGGCACAGCTCCCTGGGGAAGGCAGGGAGTGCAGGCCTCGCTGGGAGCGATGGAATGACAAGTCCAAGGCAGGAATCTTTCCTCCCCACCTGCCATTACCAGCTGCCTTACCCCAAAAAGCTCTTCCCCTCTGGGATGCTGGAATTCCCAGCAGTATTTATTTAGGCATTCCAGTATTTGTATTATTTGATGTGGCAGCTGGGCTCCTTTTCCAGGTGAAAGTTCTGGTTTCCATCTCTGGCTTGGAATCTTGGGATCTTTTCGTTTCCCTGTGCATCTCTAACAGCACTTTGTTATTTTTAAGATCCCAGCCCATCCCATGGTACCAAACCCTGCTCACCTGCTAGAAATAAATCCCATAAATACTATCCTGAAAAACTTGTTTCTCTTTTATGCAATCCTAAAAGATCCAACCTTTAATATTTTCATTGATCCCTGATGGATCCCAGGTAGCTGCAGGACAAGCCCACACACCAACAAGGGGGCTTTGGAAACTGCAGCCCATCTGCTCCTGGGTTTCCAGGCTCAGCCTGGCACAATCCTGCACAAACTGAGGAGAACAAGTGCCAGGAGCACACAGCCTCGTCCTCAGGAGCTTGTGACGGGCCAGGAACAGGGCAGAGGCAGAAAATCTCAGAGAACCATCTCAACACCCAGTTTGGGATGAGAGGAAGAATGAAACCCCAGCCAGTGAGCAGCTGCAGCTCTGGATCCTGCAGAGGTGACGCAGGATTTCTGTCCCCAGGAATGGGGACACTCCAAAGCTCTGGAGCAGCGAGCAGGAGCTGCAGAGGGGCCAGGACAAGCAGTGTGTTCTCATTCACAGCCTGAATGAGAGCCAGCACTCCCTGCAAGGGTCTGACCTCCCAAAACACATCCAGCAGTACAGGAGAGGAGCTCCAACAAAAACAGGGGAAGAAAACCAGGATGTGGGCTCTCCAGACACCACGGGTCATGTGCGATGGGAGCAAATACCTCAAACTTCTCTCCTTCAGGCAAATCCTTTCTACAATCTTGAGTAATTTTAAACTATATTCCATCATTCCTTGTTGGTTTTGGTCACAGCAAAACTTGTTGTTGCCCACTGACCACGAGCACTGGAACAATGGGAATAGTAAATTTACTATTTTATTCCATCTTCTATTTTATTTCAATCTTTTAAGCAATTAGCTAATGAAACTGCAGCTTTATTTAAACCACTCCTGAGACATCCCTTGCACATGACTCAGGAATGTGGCTCAGAAGTAACTTGCCTTTAGAGGAGGAATACACACATATTTACATCTTTTCTTTTCAATAAAGAAAAGATCTAGATTATAACATGGTGGCTCTGCAGGAGCATAAAGGGAGCTCCACTGGCTGGGTATTTTAACTACCAGTTCCTCTGAGTCTCATTACAAATGTGAAATTTGCAGTCAGCAGCTTTGAGCCCTCCAGGTAACTCTGAAAATTCATAAAAAAATCCAACCAACCACCAAACCAAACCCAAATCCAGTCCCCAAATCCAAACACACGAAAACGGAGGAAGGCAAGGATATCATCAAGTTTTTGCTGTGTGTTTTGAAGCCAGTCAGCTCCCAAAGGAAAGACTCACTACCAGCTTTGCACAAACTGAAAAGGCCCTATGAGGAAATTTCAGACCATGGGGGTAAATGTGTTTTCCCTGCAGGGCTCACAGATAGTGTCCACAGAACAGAACAACGCTGGAAATGTCTGTTCCTGCCCTGAAGCAGCTCTTCCATCCGCTCCCAGAACACTGTCCCAGCTCCAGCTCCTTCCCACAGGAGACACAAAGAACTGCTCCCAGCAGACCCAGGGCAATCCTGGCAGCATTCCCTCAGCTCTGCCTTCCCCTGGGAGCGGAGCTGGAGGAATCCTGCCCCTCCACAGAGCCCAGCAGCGTTCCCAGAGCTGTGCCCTGCCCTGCTGGGCTGGGAAGCTCCCGGTACCTTGTACTTGGTGTTGGCAGGGATGTTGGTTTTCCAGCGGACGGTGTAGAACCGCGCGTCCGTGATCTTCTGGTTCTTGGGCAGGGAGTTGTCTGCCCAAGTGATCCGGATGGTGTCATGGCTCAGGATGGAAGCCTGAACTCCCACCGGGGGCATCATGGGAGACGGATCTGGCACTGGAGTGTATGGAGCATTAATAACAAACAAATCAACCTCGGAAGTGTCTGCGCAATCCATGGGGAAAAGGCCGTGGTTTATAATTAAAAAGGGAGGAGGTGGCATTTTAATGTCAACCAAAACAAAAAAAGAGGGGATGCAGGGAAGTGCAATGAGATGGAAGGTGAGGAATGGAGAGAAAGAGAGAAAAGCCAGAGTTAATAGGTGACATTAGACTGGGCAATAACATCACTCTTTGCATTGTCCTCCCTCCTCCAGACAGTAAAACAACAAATCCCTGCTGGCGTAGCTCTCATTAGTGCCCAGGGCACACAGCCATGGCCCAAGAACCCCAAACACTCAGTCACTGTGACTTCATTTGCCCCGAGTGTCCACTGAGTGCTCTCCCAGAAAACAACGAGGAGGACACAGAGTTGGAGCTCTGGATGGGCAAATTCCACTTCCCAGACACACGGGGACCTCCCAAAAGGCACCCTCAAAAGTAGGTTCCAAGAGAGGGACCAACTTGCAGTAACTGTGAAACTGCAATTCCAGCATCCTCTGGAGGATCTCCAAGCATTCAGGACTAACCCCACGTGTTGCACCTCCACCAAATTCCTGGCTGGTGTCAGCAGGCTGGGAGGGAGCATGGCAACAGCACACCTGCACACTTCTCTGCTTAAGCTCTTTTCTTTATGGATTACCAGGCCAAAATAAAAACTGCCCAGATTTTGTTTAGAGTGAGTGACAACAGAGGGACACGAAGCAAACACAGGCAGCGTGTCCAGAACCGTGCCCACGTGGGCTAGGCCCAGGTAAGGGGAACGTCTGGAGTGAGAACATCCATTAGTAGCTGTCAGGTGAGTCTGGAATTTACAAATGAGCCCGATTTAGCTGGTTTATCGGGAACGTGCGGGGCCAAGCAGTGACAGGGACAGAGAGCACGGGGTGAACTGACAGCCAGGACCCCCCAGCACCCCCAGCCCATCCTGGCTGCAGGGCAGGACTCACCGGAGTGGGGCCGGGTCACTGCGCTCTCGTACAGGGGGATCCCTTCCCCCACGTTGTTGAAGGCTTTCAGGGTTATCACGTAGTGAGAGCTGGGATCTGAAGGGGAAAAGAAATCAGCACAACCTGCACAATCCTGCTTTCTGCTTCTCCATACCCTCTTTGTTCAGTATTTTAATTTTGAACTGGAATACGTGATTTGAACTGAGAAAGTCCCCACACAGACCTTCTGTTCATGGCCACAGAATCCCAGACTGGTTTGGGTTGGAAGGGACCTTAAAGCCCATCTCATTCCACCTCCTGCCTGGGCAGGGACACCACGGCTTGAGTCTATAGTTACAGCAAATCTATCTTTAAGTGCAGCCAAATCAGGAGCGAGAAAAACAATTTTAAAGAACAAAACCAAAATTACTCAAACCTCTGATTTGATGGAATTCCCAGTATTGCTCTTTTTCTCACGTTCACACTATTTTACCTCCCACAGAGAGTTCTGTGGAGGGGTGAATCTTTATTCTCCTTTTAAAGGAGCCACCAGTGAATCCTGATGACATTTCAGTCCCTTTTTCTCACGCAGCTCCGCACGGAGCACGGTGAACTCGGGCTGCTGCTCCCGTGGAAGTTGTTTAGGGAGTGCTGAGGGAGGCTGGGCACGTTCCCTGCACTCACCCAGGTTCTCAATGGTGTAGTATCTCTGTTTGTAGTCCACCTTGATGGTCTGGGCGTGGGGGCTGCCGATGCCGTAGCCGATGGCGTATCCCCTGACCACCACGTCCTGGTTCTCGGGCGGGGTCCAGCTCACCACGATGCTGGTGACCAGCGGCCGCACGTGCAGGGAGCTGGGCACCTCGGGCACACGGCTCTCTGCAGGGAAACAGGGGCACTGCAACGCCTTCTCTCAAACAGAGGCAAAGACACGGAGACCGTGAGGCAGGAAGGTCAAACAAAGCGCTCGTGTGTGTGGGAATGAGCTCAGTGAAGCTCTGCTGTGCAGGAGACAGCAGAACATTAACGTTGCGCTCCAATAGATGCTCCCTTTAAAAGGCAGAACAGCTGTGCTGAAGCTTAGGGGCTTGGGATGGTTTTGGTATCGGATCTCAGGCAGATCTGTGGTGCCCATGATATCACCCACTTTTCCAAATACACGCCAGTTTTATCCACAAATTCATCCACTTTCAGTTCCACCATATCCCTTACTTGTGGGTTTTACAATAATTACATGGAAAAGTCTGGTGATGAAAGAAAGGTTCCTGAGCTGTAGCATTAAATAGGATATTCCACAGCTGTAAAAACTGCACTGCAAAGGGGTCTCCTCAATTGTCCTACACTTGTCACTGCCTAGATCCTTGGGTTCCTATAGTTGCTACAACTACACAGCCAGACTAAAAGTTCAGAAAATACAGAGTCCACATCAAATGTTCAAACCCTTGCCCCAAAAGCAACACGAGTCTCACCCTACCCCACAGAGACACAGAATGTGGATCCTTGACACCAGAACACTTCCACAGCGTGCCACTGTAAGCCCCTAATATTTCTCCTAAGAGGCTTTTCCCCACTGTTGACTGGAACCTAAAAGCAACCTCCCAACTGTCCCTGGAGTGTCCCTAACTTTGGGTTCACTTCTCAAAAATGAAATAAATCCTTTTGTCGGGTGCTGGCGGATTAGGGATAATTCCCTGCAATCACAAACTGAACTCCCCACTCCAAATGGAATCAAGGACTTGTGCTTCCTGCAGGGATTTGGTTTTAATGAAACACGCTGCGTTCCTCTACAAACATTTCATAAAGCACCACAACAGGATTATTTGGATCGCAGCACAGCCCTGGCCCCCAGCCCGGGGAGCTCCTGGGCTGCTGCTGACACAGCCCAGCAGTTCCAGCTCCCAGCATTTAAACTCAGCAAAGCTCCAAGTGCAGCAGGAGAGGTGACATTTCCACTGCACTGGGGACGAGCTCTGTACAACTGCTCAACTCCTCCTGCTCTGTGCTCAGGGGGAACCTGCTCCTGGCTCCCCTTTACATCCATGGCACTCTCTGGGGAATTATTTTCTATTTAAACTCCAAAAGCAGGCCTGGAATAAAAGGAAACTATGCCTCATGTGTCTGTAGAGCCTAAGAAATGCAAGATGAGCTGTAATTGCATTTGCATGGTGTTAAAATTATCCACATGAGCTTTCTAAAGAAAGAAACCCAAGAAATGCAGTGTGCACACAGATCTCACAGGTGTACACAGAGTTATATGAATATCAAGTTATGTTGTCTTAAATGTCATTTTTTACTGCTTTATTCAATGGAAAGAATGTGTAGAAAGTCAGATTTCCTACAACATCTTGAAGGTGAAAAAATCTAAATGACAAAGCCAACAGAGAAGGAAAATGTAATTCTTCTTCTTCCTTCTGCCCTGTTTAAATTTAAATTCAATCCTGGTGCTGTCCTCTGGCGAAGTGTTGTTAACTCCAGTTCAGGGACACTCCCACTGCCCTGTGAGGTGCTCATTTACAGAGCTCTGCCCCACTTTTGGACTGGCAGCTCCAAGGCTGCATCACATCCACTAAGACACATGGAAAAAGGAATTTCCAGTATCCACATCCCTGAACTGCTCTGTTCACCACACAGAGATGGGAAAAGGGTTTTCCAGGCTTCCTGAGCCGGCTGCTGAAGGATCCTCTGGCAGCAGAGAGCAAATATTGACCCATTATTCCACTAGAATATTCCATTATTCCACCTCCCAGCTGCCAGGATCACTGAGCCTGCTCTGACAGCCCACAAATCCACAGACTTGGTGAAGCAGACCCTCTGCTGAGGGTTTGCATGTGTTACAGCACATGCAAAGAGCTTTGGGATATCCCACTTAAAACTCCAACAAGCTCAGGAACCTTTCCGCCATCATTGGAATTTTCAATTATTCAATTATTTCAAATTATTCAAATTACTTCAATTATTCAAATATTTCAAATTATTCTAATACCCACAATTTTAATATCACTTTTACTTAATACCCGCAGCAGAATTTCTGCTGGAAGATGTGGTGCAGAAAATACAGAAAATATAATTCATCTCCCTTTTCTTCTGTGCAAAATAAGTTACTGTGGGTCAAAGAAAGCACAGCACCACCACGGGGGTGAGACTGCAAAGGGCTGTGAGAATGTTTTCCATGATTTCTTTCTTACTCTCATTGTCACTATAAAGGAGCATGGCTTAGCAGGAGGCACTTGCTGCCGACATACAGCACTAGGAAGTGTAGGAGCAGAGTTTCATTTCAAGCCGCTTTATTGGCTTGGCAAGAATTTTCTGTTAAGTAGAAATCGGTGTCAATCCTAGATAAACCCCACTGTACACCCAGCCCAGAAGTGAGAGCACAGAGGTTTGCCCTCCAAAGAGGCAGCCAGATGTGGGTGAGGTGAAATGAAGGAACCCCCACGCTCTGCAGTCCCGGTCCCGGGCTCCTCTCACCGTCCAGGTCGCTCTCGAAGGTCTCGGCTGACACCCAGTCTGTGGCGGGGCCGGTGCCGTTGATGGTCATGGCAGCCACGCGGAAACTGTACTCAGTGCCTCGCTCCAGCCCTGCGGGACACGGCCACAGCTCTGTCAGCCCGGCATTCCCAGAGATCCAGCAGCCCGGCATTCCCAGAGATCCAGCAGCCCGGCATTCCCAGAGATCCAGCAGCCCGGCATTCCCAGAGATCCAGCAGCCCGGCATTCCCACTGATCCAGCAGCCCGGCATTCCCAGAGATCCAGCAGCCCGGCATTCCCACTGATCCACCAGCCCGGCATTCCCACTGATCCAGCAGCCCGGCATTCCCACTGATCCAGCAGCCTGGCATTCCCACTGATCCACCAGCCCGGCATTCCCACTGATCCACCAGCCCGGCATTCCCACTGATCCAGCAGCCCGGCATTCCCAGAGATCCAGCAGCCTGGCATTCCCAGAGATCCAGCAGCCCGGCATTCCCAGAGATCCAGCAGCCTGGCATTCCCAGAGATCCAGCAGCCCGGCATTCCCACTGATCCAGCAGCCTGGCATTCCCACTGATCATTCCCACTGATCCAGCAGCCTGGCATTCCCACTGATCATTCCCACTGATCCAGCAGCCTGGCATTCCCACTGATCATTCCCACTGATCCAGCAGCCCAGCATTCCCACTGATCCCAGTTAAATCCCAGGGGCCATGGATATCCCAGCCCTCCACTGTCAGTGCTGGACAGGGCAGGTGCTGCACAGAACTTAAACGTGTGATTAACAAAAGGCTCCTGATGTCCTGTCCTAGGCCTGAATTAACAGCTAACCCCGCAAATTCCCACGCAAAAAATCACAAAAATGAAAATCAGTTTACATAACAATCTGGTCTTATAAAGAAAAATAAACCGCACCTATAAAAACAAAAATTCTATCCCCTAAAAATCCGCAAAAAAAATGTGAACTGTCTAAAAATAGAGAAGTTTGATAAGTGTGTACACTAGCCTTTACTAACCAATAAACCAAATTTCAGTGTATTATTTCAATTCAATTAAAATTAAATTTAAATTTAATTTTTTAAATCAAATTTAATACAATGCCTTCTGATATTCCTATAAAAATGTAAGTTATGAAACAAAAGATTCAGCTTTGCTGCAGAAAGAAACTAAAGTACCATCTGTTTATAATGCAAAAGACTGGGAGGGCCTGCTTGTAGCCACGCTTGAACTTAGGGCAGTTAATTAATTTAATTAATTAGATTTAAGAACAGGAACACCCCTGCCATCAGCAAACCTGGGGGTGGCACAGAGGCAGCAGGTGAGCAGACTCACACTTGTTTAATGCCTGTAAGAGTCTGTACTAAAAAATCAGAGCACTGTGAAAAGGCAGTCAAAATTTGATATACTGAACCTCCCCAGCAGGTTTTGTTGCTGGCAAAAATACTCTGGAATTACAGGAATATCTCAATTCTGTGAGAAAACTGAGACTCACTAAGTCACAGCTGGAGTTTCTGAGAAAAAATCAGT
Organism: Pseudopodoces humilis; assembly: GCF_049639895.1. Lineage (NCBI taxonomy): Eukaryota > Metazoa > Chordata > Aves > Passeriformes > Paridae > Pseudopodoces > Pseudopodoces humilis. The sequence continues at coordinate 18,926,640 of NC_142215.1, forward strand.
GTCTCTTGTTAGAAACTCTTCCAGACACTCCCAGTTTCTTCTCTTTTTGGGAATGCAAGTATTCCTTTACAGAGGTTTTAAAGAGGAACAAATGTAGTGCTGCTCCTGCTCTCATGCACTGCTTGTTCCTGCTGAACACAACTGCAGCTCTGGCAGCAACACGTGACTGACACTAGACTGGATTTTTCTGTGTCCAAAAGGAGGAAAAGCATTCCCTCTAGAACATTCCATGGCCATGAGGTGGGATGTTCCAGGGATGCCCAGGGCCAGCCGTTCCCAGGGTTCGGAGCTGGGTCCAGGTGCCTGTGCCAACCCTGCCCATCCCCTGCTCCTGTGCCCTCCACCTCTGGCATTTGGGCACACAAGGAACCCAGAATCGCCTTCTCCAGGCCTTTAAAAGCCATTTTATAAGGAATCATCCAGTCTACTCAGCAAATCCATGGCCAAATCAGGCTAGGAATCAGGTCACCAGGCCCCAGGCACCACCTGCAGCCCACACAACCCCAGAGCTCCTCTGGGAGCTGCTTCGGTTTGTCTTGAAGGTAGGAACCCAATGGGATCCTGTCCCTGAGCCCCCTAAGCACAGCCAGGCACCCCTGGGAGGACAGAACCCTGCAGGAACCCAATGGGATCCTGTCCCTGAGCCCCCTAAACACAGCCAGGCACCCCTGGGAGGACAGAACCCTGCAGGAACCCAATGGGATCCTGTCCCTGAGCCCCCTAAACACAGCCAGGCACCCCTGGGAGGACAGAACCCTGCAGGAACCCAATGGGATCCTGTCCCTGAGCCCCCTAAGCACAGCCAGGCACCCCTGGGAGGACAGAACCCTGCAGGAACCCAATGGGATCCTGTCCCTGAGCCCCCTAAGCACAGCCAGGCACCCCTGGGAGGACAGAACCCTGCAGGAACCCAATGGGATCCTGTCCCTGAGCCCCCTAAACACAGCCAGGCACCCCTGGGAGGACAGAACCCTGCAGGAACCCAATGGGATCCTGTCCCTGAGCCCCCTAAGCACAGCCAGGCACCCCTGGGAGGACAGGTCCTGCTCACCTTCGATGAGCTGGGAGAGCTGCGTGCCCCCCACGCTCTCGGTGACGTCGCTCTTGCGGGAAACTTTCCGGTAGCGGATTTTGTAGCCCGTGATTTGCCCGCTGTGGGTCCCAGCAGGAGGGGGCTGCCACTGTAGCAGGATGCTCTGGGGAAGGCAGCACAGAAAGGTATTGGAAAAAAAAAAGTCTTTTGGAAAGCTCAAAAAAAAATCTCCACACACAATTCCAAAGGCACAATGACTAAATATTCCATTTTCTCTTTTCAAGTGCCCAAGGCACTCCAGAAGTTTGTCTCTGTGTGTCCACACTGCAAACAGTGAGCAGGGATTCCAGCTCTGAGCCTTCAGGGCCTCATTAAATCCCTTCCATCATTAGCACTGTCACTGTGTCCCACCACACCCAGCCCACAGCTGCTGCTGTTTCTCCAAGCCCCACATTCAGATATCCTCTATAAAGAGCTCCAAAGCTGCATGGGAGGAAAAAGACCCAAAACAGCTCCAAAATGTGGCCAATCTAAGACCCCCCCAGTCTTTTAACTTACCCACTGGCAGCAGGAAATCCTCCAATCTTACCTTGGAATTCCGAACCTCCAGCGTTAGATTCTGCGGTGGAGCACTGGGGACTGGAAACATTAAAGGAATTACAACCCCAAAACTTTCAAATATTGTATTTCCACACCCAACTACTCTCTGCTCTCATTTGCTATGGAAGTACAAACCATCCTGGTTTAAGGTACTTCCTGACACAGTGAATGGCTGAGGTGGGTTCTGTATTTTCATAATGAAGAAAAAACTCTTTATTCAGGTCTTTATTTTCACACCTACCTAAATCAAGTATGTTTCATATTTAAAAGCACTTCTCAAATTCTCAGAGAAAGTATCCCATCCAGCTCTTCCCCAGGGCAAATCTTTAATGAGCACACTGCTTGACTGGGGGAACCCACGTTTCAATTTCTGGCCTGGATTTTGTTATCCTGATTTTCTCTAACAGGAAAGCTCTGAGTGCCCAGGGCCCTGTGACAGTGAGGAGGTGAAGAGCAGCTCAGACACTGGGGCTGTCTTTGAACTCCCTCTTTTTGCTTGTTCTTTACTGGCTGCTCATGGCAGTGAAAAAAGGGGATGGAAGAAAAACCCTGGGAGCAGGGAATTCCTCGTGGCACCACAGCAAACGTTGGCCCCAGGCAGAGCTGAGGCTTCCCTGGCAGGAAGGGGAGACTCTGGTGAAGCACAACGATGGGCAGGGAGCACAGGGATAAAGGGGGATGAGGACTGCTCCAGCCTGCAGAATTCATTTTCCAAATAACTCAGCCCAGCCACGGTAACATCCCAGAGAACCTCCCTGAGGGGATGAAGTGGAAGAAGAGTTTGGAAAAGCTCACTGGGATGGGGCCCTCACCCAGCAGCCCACGGCAGCAATGGGGAGGAGCAGGATTTGCCTTCCCTTGCCAACCCAGCTGAAATCATCACACCTGAGGATGAAGAGCTGTGGGCTGAGAAGCAGCAGCACGGTGTAGAGGAGAGGATACAAAGGCAAGCCTTCTCTGCTCCTCCAGTGCATCCCTGCCATGGGATGGGAACCTTCCACTATCCCAGGGTGCTCCAAGCCCTGTCCAGCCTGGCCTGGGGCACTGCCAGGGATCCACAGAAGCACCCTGTGCCAGGGACCCCCACCCTCCCCAGGAAGAACAGGGATTTGCTATGGAAAGGCATCTCCTGGAGTGGGACAGCACATGGAGAGCAGCCAGGCAGGAGCACCAGGACACGGGAGGGAAGGGCCTCAATCAGGCTCAGATTCCACTCCCAGCTGTAATCCCTGATCAGGAATTCCAGAATAGGAGAAGCAATCCTCAGGAGCAGCACATAAACCTGGGTTCAAATGGTAATACCTGCAGAGTTATCCCTGCAACAAGGCACTGTAACAGATTAGGAGCAACAACCTACAGAAAAACGCAGATGTTTTGTTAAATCAGGGCTAAAGGAGGCTTAGGGAGAAATCCTTGCAGGGAACATAGAGATTGCTCCTGGACACCACAACAGGAAAACACAGAGGAAAATGTGCATCGTTTCACAAAGATTTGAGAGCTTGCCAGGGTTATGAGCCTGTAAGAAGCAAGATTACATCCTTCAGAGAGCTTTAGAAAGTAAGTACCTATAGGTTAAGTGTGAAAACTGAAGCTGGAGAAGAAAGAACTCCAGGAAAACTTCAAAATGACATTGTAACTAGTAATAAATTCCTTAAACAACCAAGGAGCTGGCAGCCCTTCAGAGAAATCAGTGAGCAAACGGTCAGGGAACAAAAGGCAGAGCCAGGGCCACACAAGTCTCTCTTTGCACTGGTGGTGAGGGGAAGGGCAAGGAGAGCTTTCTGTGACCCCTTCCAAAGGATCCCCATGGTCTCTCCAACTGAAGTGTCAGTGTAAGGGATTATGGAAGAGTCAGACACAGGGAACAGCAGCCCCTTGCCAGAGCCACGTGTCATCCATCGAGGAATTCTCAAGGAACTGGGGAATGAAACAGCTGCAAGCCTTCTGTAACCTCTCCCAGTTTATCTTGATACCGGAGGTGGCAAAGCCGTGCCAGCATTAAAATGGGACCACTCCAACTCCACCTGCTGGGTCAGAAACCTCCACCAAACCAAGCAACGTAACAATAAAGCATGGAATTGAGGGAGCAGGAGCTAGAACAGGAGCAGAATAGGGATTTCTCTCCCTTTCAAGGGAAACCCTTTCAACTTTAAGCAGTGAGGGGACGGGAGGGAAGTGCTTGCTGGAGTAAGGAGCTGGAAAGGTCAGAGCAGGAAGGTACAGAGGGAGATGGGCTCGAGAGATCCCACGGTGGGATCCTGTGGTAAAGAACTGCACAAAGACTTCGGGAGGACTCCTCTTGGTGCTCAGAAGAACCCAAAAAGCTCCTCAAATGCAAGTAATGCCTTACTTACACCTTTGATGCCATTTTAGTCCCCTCTACCTGAGTTTTTAAACAAAGGAGAAAAGGAACTTGGAGAGAAGTTCAGAAAAGGGCACTAAAGGTTAAATGAGCTTTCCCAGGAGAAATGTGTAACCATTCCTGTGTCTTTGGAACCTGGAAAATGGATGGACCAGGGAGACCATGGCAAAGGTCCACAGAATGAGGAGTGGGACAGAGGAATTACCAGTGGACACTGAGCATTCCCTCTTTCAGGAGCACAGCCCCAGGCAAAGTAACACAGAGCAGGGGCAGAACAGACAGAAAGGGGGGATGATCTTTCAGAGGAATTCATCTGTGGAACCTTTTCCCACTTCATGTTGTGGATTAAAGTTGGTGTGGGTTCAAGAAGATGCTGACAGGGTCTTATGGAAGAGGAACTGAACTAGCAAATAAACACAAACCACTGCAAAGTCAGGAAGTGCCCCAGAAACAAACCTGGACCCAGAGTTTGGGACAATATTCCCCTCTGCTCTTGGTCACTCCTGAGGAGAGGATTCCAAGCTCTGCTCCCTTTCCCTCTGAGTGTTCTTCTATATAAACTTCTCCTAACAAATCCAAGTTATCTCTAACTCTGATCACTCTGCAGTTGCTCACATTACCTCTTTATATCAGACTTATAAAAAATACTGAGCTCACATCCTGCCCTCACCACTCTGTGCAACGGATTTAACAATTGTGCTGGAGCACAAACACAGCAACACAATTAAAATAAAACCACTCCAAAACCAAGAGGCTGCTCATATATGAAAGAACCTAAAAAATAATTTGGAGTTGGTGCCTTCAGTGTATTTTTTTTGTAGGCTCAATAATCCATGAAATAAAAGGCTGATGCTGGAATGAAGGACACCATTGTTCTGGAATCACAATCCCAGATCCTTCTGCAGGTGCAGCAATTTTCCTTCACCCAGTTCTGGAAGGCCTCAGGGGGTTCTGCCCAGGAACAGCCACACGCAACAACGAACAAACCCCATAAAAGTCAGGTTAAAGATTCACTTGTGGGAAATTGCCAGATAATTCCTGGAAAAACCCCAAAAGACAAAGAAGTGGAGCAGCTTTACCGTCTGACAGGGTCCGGACCACCACGTCGTGGGTGGAGACGCCGGGGCCGTGTTTGTTGTAGGCGACCACGCGGAAGCTGTACTCGGTGAACTTCTTCAGCCCCGTGACCGTGTGGGACAGGCCCCCCACATCCACATCCTGTCCCCAATGACACCCCCAGCACAAGCTCAGGTCAGCTCTGCAGTGCCAGCAGCATCACAGAGCTCCTGCACAGCCACCCACAGCTCTGTGTCACCCTCGGGCACGGCCAGGACTTGGGAGGATGCTCTGAGCTTCCAGGAGAAAATTCTCCCTGTCCTATTTAAATCCTAACATGGACATTGGGCCTGGATGTGAAAAGAGACCTGGAAACTCTTAAAATCATATTATCATTATAACCAAAATAGTGGGATGCAGAAATACAAAAGGCAACAGCCCTATTTAAAAACTGATGTGAAAAATATTTAAAAGCTAAGAATAATATTCTTCCCTTTGCTTTTTAAAGCTGGAATGATACTGATATGCACTCAGAGAGGAAAGTGGCTGTGAGGACTGGGATTAATCCTCATTCTCAAGTGGCAGCCCATACTTCTATAGAACACACTGAATGCTTCAGTGGGATACTAAGAAAATTAAATGAATTGGATGCTCAGCAATATCAAAATATCAATCACTGGGTCCAGGAACTCAAGAAAGTTTGGATTAGGGATCATGCCAAAATCAGTATTTAGCCTGAACTGCTAAAACCCAGTCTGTAATTCTGTGGGGCTTTAATATCATATAAAAGCAATAATTTCTGCACCAGAACAGCTCAACAACGTCATGGCTGCTCTCTGCCTTCTCCTGTCACGATATGATGGAATTCCCCAAAAACCACTCGATGGTGACAAATATCAGAACAGGGAATCACCAGTAAAACGGGTTTCATTCCCAGCCCAGACACAAACATTTCACGTCACAATTCCGATTTTAAGTATTTCCCGCATCTGAGGCTAAAGGATTTGGTGTGTCAGAAAAGCAGCCCCTCCCCAAGTACCCACAGCCTTTCAGGGCAGCCTGAGCGGGTGCAGCAGGGCCGTACCTGCTCCGTGTGCTGGCCCTTCTCCATGTAGTAGAGTTTGTAGTTCTGGATGTCCCCGTTGCCCGAGAGCGGCATCTCCCAGGTGACGGTGACCGAGGTGGGGGAGCCGGAGAAGGCGCGGATGTTGGGAGCGGGGCCGGGCAGCTGGACTGCAACACAAGGGGAGCTCTGTTAGTGCCAGGCCTGCTGTGCCCAGCCCTGGCCAGCAGCCCAGGAGAAGGGGGGATTTCTCCCACTGTGACATTCCACACGGATCCACCGCGGGATGGAAAGGTGGGACCAGATTTCCAAAGTCAATCCTACTCCCTGGCTCCCTTCTGTCTAGAATGACCCTAACAAGTGACTTGGCATTTGCCTAAAGTTTTCTCGTTTTCAGTTAATGACCATTTAAAAGTATTCCTGTTATAACAGTTTAGAGAATTTAGCAAGTTCCCATCAGTTCTTAATGGTGACAATAAATCCCACAAGCCCACTGACCTGGAAAATCTTTGGAAACTGTGATCTGCAAGTACAACTTTTAAAAAGCATCAGATTCTGGGGAAGGTTGTGAACAGGGAGAATAAAAAATAAAATCAGTATCGATCCCAAAGTGAGGAAAACTCCAGGAACATCCCGGCTCACCCTCGGGCTGCGTCGCCACCTTCAGCAGTGCCGAGCTCTCGCCGGGCCCGTGCCTGTTCTGGGCCACAACCCGGAACACATAAACTGTCTCTGGCATCAGGTTCTGGATCATCACCTGCGTCTCGCCAGGACGACTCGTGTTTTCCACACGTTCCCTTGGGGAAACAAAAGGGTTGGGCACAGACACCACCAGTGATTAGTAAATGAGGAGTAGCTGCTCCTGCAGTCCCACCTGAATGTACCCAGTGTGCAAATGCCGTGGGATTTACGCTGTGTTCCCTGCACAACACCACAAGTGCTGCTGACAAACTGCTCCCAATTCTGCGACTTCCCTTTGCACAAAACCCAACACACTGAAGGAACAGAATAAATTACACTTGACACCCACAAACTCGGAGTGGTTTCTTTGTTATTCCCGTGACAGCAAGTGATAACTCACAGTGACAGTTTATCCTACAGCTCGGGAGCCAGCACAGAAACTATATTAGCAGCACACACAGTCTGGCGAGATTTAGGGCATTCCTGTTAATATTGTGGGGTTGCTTTTTGGGGATTTTTCAAAGGAGCTGTTTGAACATGTTCTTCTACCTCCAGCCTTGCCTGGGCTCCTTGCTGATGTTTGGATTTGTTTGGAACACCCAGGGCACGGCCGTGGCACTGACGCTGCCTCCACACACAGCGGAGGCAAAGCGGCTTTGCTGGACCCAAGTGGAAATTCGAGCAGCTCCTGGAGACAGATCCAGGCTAGCAGAGCCCACCCATGGAAGGAACGCTTTGGCACGGGAAGGGGCAGCTCTGTCAGGCAAGCTGGAAGCCCTGAGGCAGCTGGGAGCAGGCAGGGGCAGCTGGAAGGGGCATTGCTGCTGCTCAGTGACCTGCAGGGAACCCCTGGCACCAGAACGCTCCCCCTGCAGAACGAGGCCTCTGCCAAACACCACCCAGGAAACTCCAACTCTTCTTATCAGGGTTGAGGGAGAGATTAGGAGATCAATCATTAAACTAAGGGCAGCCTTCAGTTCAAGGCTTGCCCGGAGCTGTGGCTGGGTAACACCAGCCCCCGTCCTTCCCTGGGAAGGAGCTCCCTGGGAATGCCAAGAACTCCCAAAGGAACAGTGAGAAAGTTGTCACAGAGCAGTGCAGGGGGCTGTGCCTGCTCTGAGCCCCATCCTGCCCCTCTGGGCTGCCAGGCTCCCTGCAGGACAGGGATGGGCAGGCACCACTGACACCTGTTAAAGCATTTCTCAGAACCATCCCAGGCTCCCCCTCCTCCCTTCCAGCCACTCTGCTTCACCTTCTATCAGCAAAATACAATCCCCAAACCCCCATTTTTAATTTATTTCTTTTTACATCCACCCGTGTGGTTGATTTAGCAGAACTTGGCTGAAAACATTCCGAAATCCCTGTCGGTTTCTGCACTGTTAAACTGTATCTACAGAGAGGAGAACAATGCACTCTCTGTAACTAAATACCTATTTACACCCATTTTCTAGAATGTTCCCCTTCATAAGCTCAGCTAAAATGGCACTGCATAAACAGCTTCATTTGTTTCAGCTTTTTATTAATTTTCACTGCTATTTTTTCCACTTTGAGCACAACATTTTCTTGAAAACACGTTTCCTTTAAGATGTGCTGTAGCCACAAGAATGGGATCTGAGAGCCCAGCCTAAAGTGCCAGGGGATTCACAGCTGTGGGATAACATCCAGCTCCCATTAACATGCAAAATATAGCATTTTCTGCTTCGAGTGGAAGTGCACTCCCTGATTTGATCTGGGGGAAAATGGTAATCAGCAAACCAAGGTTATTATTTAAAATTAGAAAAAGAAAAAAAATATATTTTACTGGAAAGATAACATTTACCAAAAATAAATAGACACGTCAGAGTATTGCAAATTTTCAGTAATAACCAGGAATGTGGCTTCACAACAGCGTGGTAAAAATAGGGAGAGATTAATCTAATTAAGTGCTGCGTGAATCCTTCCTTTATGGCTGTTCCTGAGGAGCCTGGAGCACCTTTTCCAACGTGCTCAGGTTGGGATAACAGGCATCAAGCAGATGGGCCCCAGGAACGACTGCACTACCCTGCAGATCGTTATGACTGCTCCATGATTCCACTCTAATCCCCAATTAAGGAGCTTTGGAAGCTCCAGCTAAGGCTCACAGGAACTCTCAAGCAGCCAAGGGAAGAGCCTTCAGTGCAACCCCAGGAATTTGGCTGGAAATGCCAAGGTTAAAGTTGCACTTCTATGTAAAAAAGCACCTTTGGGGAGCTGTCAGGGAGTGAATGTTGCGTGTGCCAGCTGTGGGGCCTGGCAGGGAGCTCCAGAGGCATTCTGAGTGTGATTACACACAATTAAACTCCATTTGCTGTGTCTGAAGCACACCACAGTGAACTGTGAATTCAGCAGGGTCTGAGCATCCTGCATGTGTAATTTACCACCTCAGACCAGCAATGTGCCATTATTGCTTTTATTTTTATCCAGTTCTTGAAGTCTGGGGTTCTTCTGCCTGAGTGCTTGTCTAAAGTTCCCCAGAATTCAACCTCCCTGCAGCACTTTTCAATTTTCACACCCTTTCCAGGACAACTGCCTTGAGGGTGAAGTAAATAAATACCTGACACTGGGATGAAATAACCTTGCAGCTGTGTGAGACAGTAACTTCCATCTCATCAGATCTGATCAGATCCCCAGATCTCCAGGGGGGTGGCAGGAAAGCCCTGGGACACCCCTTCATTGCCACCTCACGGCCTCCAGGGGAGCCCCTCTGTCACCAGGCTGAGGTGGGACAAGTCCCAGCTGGTGACACTGTGCAGCCCCTGAAGCAGAAATGTCCCCTCCATTGCTACTCCTTCACTCTGAAATGCTCCTCTTGGAATCACAGAATGGATTGGGTTGGAAGGGAAATGAAAAGTGACCCAATCCCACCCCTGCCATGAGCAGGAACACTTTCCACTGACCCAGGTTGCTCTGAGCCCTGTCCAGCCTGGCCTTGGACGCTTCCAGGGATCCAGGGGCAGCCACAGCTGCTCTGGGCACCTGTGCCAGGGCCTGCCCGCCCTCCCAGCCAGAAATTCATTCCCAATATCCCATCCATCCCTGCCCTCTGGCAGTGGGAGCCATTCCCTGTGTCCTGTCCCTCTGTGCCTTGTCCCCAGTCCCTCCCCAGCTCTCCTGGAGCCCCTTCAGGCCCTGGCAGGGGCTCTGAGCTCTCCCTGGAGCCTTCTCCCCTCTCTGAGCACTCCCAGCTCTCCCAGCCTGGCTCCAGAGCAGAGGGGCTCCAGCCCTGGAGCAGCTCTGTGGCTCCTCTGGACTCTCTGCAGCAGCTCCAGCTCCTCCCTGTGCTGGGGCAGCTCTGCAGGTGGGCTCTCACCTGAGGGGCAGAGTCCCCCTCAGATAAGTCCAAGGGGCAGAGGTGAGGAGGCATTGCCATGGTCCTGGCTCTCCCCTCCCTGACCAGGTGGAAACTGAAGGAAGCTGAGCCAGCAGAGGCCAAGGCAGTGAGGAGCCTCAGAGGGATTTGGGTGCTCCTGCACACCTCCTGCTGTCCCAGGGTGCTCCGAGCCACATTCAACCTGGAACACCTTGGATATTACCAAATTAAGGGAGTAACAGAAAAAAAACATTTGTGAGGCAGATAAAATGTTACTAATTGCCTCAATTAATTGTCATGAGCCTGGACAAGATGTCTATCCACAGGATTAAGGAAGAGCAGGAATTCCCCTCTAGAGTGTTTTCTCTTACAAATGACTTCGTGTCTCACACTCTCATCAATAAGGTGACAGATAATTTTCCCTTGAGTAATAAATCTGATAAGCTAATCTGCAATTAATTAAGCATTGCTCCAAATGAATGTTCACTTCAGCCTCCTCAAACTTATCACAATTTGAAACTGTAATTCTGAGCAGTAGATCCCATCAGGAAGGAGAAGGGGCAGACTGGTATCATCCACTGGGATAATACACCACAAGTGCTGACTGGGAGGCATCCAGCAGATTTCTGATCACTGATTCCTCGGAGGGAGCTGGCATTTAGCACTGCCCACGGTGTCTGACCAACACCATCACACAGCCTGATGTGCCTCTTGCTCCCAGCATTCCAGGGGATGTTGCTGCTCTGGCCTCAGCAGGCTGCAAAAGGCAGGGAGCAGCTCTTGGAAGGGTCTGCACTCAGCCCAGCCATGGCCAAACACCGCCTGTGAAAGCCCTGGGGTGGGAGGGAGGGGAACGCGTTCCCTGCACCCCACAGGGCTCCCAGTGTGCCAGCGAAGCCCAGGAGTCCCAGGAGAGCCCGTGCCACGTGTTTACCTGTTGATGCCCTCCTTGGTGTAGAAGATGGAGTAGGTGAGGTTGTCTCCCTGCGGGTCTGAGGCCGGCGGCCGCCACGTGAGCCGGATGAAGCGAGTGGACACGAGGGTGGCCACGACGTCCCGCGGGGCGGAGGGCAGGGGTCCCGCTGTGGCTGGTGCTAGATGGTCATTAGTGGCACTGGTCAGTGAAGTGGGAGGTAATGTTGGGATGGCAACATCTTGGCATGTGCAAACATTGGGGAATATGAAGGGCAAACATCACCACGGTTTAAAAAAAAAAAAGAGAACAGGAAAAAAAACATAAAAGAAATAAACAAAACCACGATGGGAAACAGAAGAAAATGAACACACAAAAAAGGCCATTAAACTGAAGGCTGACATGCAGGCAGAGGTAACTACTGACCACTAATGGGGAGTACAGGACACGGCACTGTCAGGCAAGCAGACCAAATCTCCACTGTAATGGAAGTGGCAGGGGAGGGAAGGGTGGAACTGGGGGTAAAATAGACCTGAGCAGAGGATACCAGCAGCAAAGCAGTGTCATTGCTTTGTGACCACGGCTTAAACCCCAACCTCTGTTCATTACTCAAATACACACCCAGACCCCACTTCCCACTGTAGCTCATTAACATGCACAATTCAATTAATGATTCTCAGTCGTAACAAAATGACAGATGAATACAGAATTCCTTGCAGTACAAACTCATCCAGTCAAACCCTGCAGTCATTTCACACGGAGCTGCCTCCTGACCTGGTTGGGTTCTGCCACTGCCCATGGCACTGGAATTACTGGAATTTTTCCCACTGTTTTCCCACCATCAGCACTCTCCCTCTGCCCCACAACACCCACTTCATCATTTTACAGTGACTCTAACAAGCACAAGCAGCTCTTGCTCTGGATTATACCCACACTCTCCAAACTTTTAGCCTCAGTCACATCTTCCTATGTTGCTACTCCAAGGCAGGATAAACCCAGGGATTATGGCATTAAAAGGGTGGTGATTTAACAGCACAAGCTGAACCATAGCAAGAGCCACCCTCCAAATCCCATTAAAACAATCCAGCCAGTAAATGTAACAGTGAGATTCTGAGCAGCTGGACCCCAATTACCACTGAGTATTCCAAGCAGCACAATTAGCAACAAACCCCCAAAGCTCAGGATACACAGATTTTTTTCTGAATTCTTAACTATTTACCAAGCTCAAGCCACCTGATGACATTTCCCACATGGGAATCCATGCTGCCAAATACATTTATTTTTTCATTAATTATGGAAACTAACTAAAATTGCTCTGCTTTTCCCCAGAAAGAAATTCAGGACTAGAAGAGCTGTTGTTGAGCTGCAGCATGTCTGTCCACCAGAACATGTGGATTTGTGTTCTGATACACAACGAGAAAACCTCTCAAAAAACCTGACTAAAGGAGAAAATGTTGTCTGAATGACCAAGCCCTCAGGGAAGAACACTGAGGAGTCTTCTATCAGCAACAACCAGATTTTAAACTGTCCAAGCCCCTTGTGACCCCAAGCAGCAGCTTGGGAGGTCCTCAACTGGCAGAACTCTCATTTTTCCTGTTCTGTTTCTTGGGCAGGAACCAGCCATGGGTTTTCATCAGATGTGTGCAGTGTAACACCAGTCTGTGGGCAGGACTGGGAGACACATTCCCAGAGCCAGGAACATTTTGGCATTCCAAATACAGATCACAGAGAGACACGTACTCCAGGGTATCTCCTTAATTATCTCCTCCACACTCTAATAGCTAAAGATCCCAATTAAGTGCTCTCCAGCAGCCCCTCCTGATCAATACATGACACCATTAATTTCACATTCATTGCAAAATCTATTTTTATCTACCCCTGCTTTTTTATGTCCCATAATTGGATTTCTTGCAGGAATGCACCACTTTTAGCTCTTCTGGCCTCAGCCAGGGCCCCATTTCCCAATTCCAGAGCCCTGAATGGGCCAGGGGATCTTCCCAAACCTGAATCTCCCTGTTCCTGAATGACATTCCAGTGCTGATCCAGTAGCACATCAGGCTTCCCCTGTGTTTAAGCTCCCTTGGACTGGAGAGCTCCTCACTGCACCTGACAAACTCCTTTTTCAGTGTTCCCACTGAGGAACAAGGGATGGAACTGCTAAACTCTCCCTGGTGTCCAGTGCTTCCAACACTTTTCCCTCTGTCCTGCTTGATTTCCAGTTCACTTCCAATTCCAAACACTCACACCTGGGTTCCTCTTACCTGTCTTGGCAATACTGTCAGGTGATCTGCTTCAAATTACATGGTTTTGATGCAAAATCCACCCCTTGCCCATCATTAAAATTCATTCACTTGAGTTAAAGCGGAATATTTTTTAAATTCATCTTCTTAATCTAAAGCCCATCGTGTTTCTCTTCCCATATCATGAAATGGATCCATCTCTTCTGAAGTGATGTGCACACAGAGCTGATGGCTCTGGGAGAGCTGCCAGGATTTCCCAGAGAACAGAGCCCAGTTCTATCCTTGAGCAAGGCTCAGCCCAGGAATGTTCCTTCCCACAGCATCACAGGAGAGAGAACAGGCACAGACAGCGAAGTCCTAACAGTGCTGGAAAAACCAGCTGGGACCCAGAGAGAGCAGCAAGGAGCTGAAAGGCTCCAGGTGAGGTGAGCAGGGCCAGGCCCCAGAACTCCCCCAACACTGCACTTCAGCACTTCTGGGACTGCCAGGAGCTGGGGGATGTGCCCCCAAGATTAAGGCATTTTCTTCCTTTTTTCCCCTCTATTTCCTACAAATGCCTCAAGTGCTGTTACAGAGCTTCATCCCCAGCTGGGTGAGCAGAGTCAGAGCTGTGTTAATGAGCAATTAACACCCAAATTAACTCTAACCAGTCAGGGAATGGCTTTGTCACTTCCAGCTTTCAGCAGTATGGAAGAAGCAACTCAAGTCTCTGTAACATGTCCTTCATCACTTCTTGAACAGTAACTCCAGTTCTGGACTGTTCTCTGCAGTTATTCCTACACAGCTTCCCATGAATCTCATTTTTTAAAAGCATATTCAGCAAGTGACTTGTGCTTTGCACCATGATTTATGTCCTACTGTGGAATAACTGGGACCAGAGGGATGCTGGAACTCCTGAACAACTCCACGCAGAGTTCCACTCCTGCACCCTGGTCACTGCAGGCCAGGCAGCAATTCCCAGCAACATGAGAAGCAAAATTTTAAACTTTGCCCTGGAAATTATTTTCCCCACAGAAATGGTTTTCCCCACGTCCTAGAGCATTCCAAGACACAGGAATGTGTTTGTGCTGCTCAGGTGTGACACCCACAGTGGCAGCCAAGGCAGCCCCACAGGAATCCCAGGGATGCAGGGGGAGAGGCCATTCCAGCTGCTAATCCTCAAGCCCCTCTATCAAACTGCCCTTCCCAGGGTCCTTCTGAGCAGACATCAAACACTGCAACTATTTTATCAAAATACTTTGCAGGGTGTGCAAACACCCACAAGGATTTGGACTCGAATCAATCAGTAACAAGGTTTTAATTGGCCCAGCACTGGGCTGGTGCCATCCAAGAGGTGAAGGTGTCCATGGGGTGGGTGCACTGGTGTGATCCCATCTTTTCACCTTGTAGGAAACCTGTGGGACAACAAAGAGATGGAGCATGCCCAGAGCATGAGCTGCCACCCAGGGGGCCCAGGAGATCTTTTCCAAACAACTCAGCCACACCTGAAAACCACTCACAGCTCCGGTTGTTATGAAATCACTGGAAATACTTTCCACATTGTCCGGCCCCTCCGGTTCAGATTTCCCTTTCCCTGCCTTCCCCTCTCCGGAGGTTTTTGGCGTATCCAGGCTTCCTCCTGTTTGGCAACAACATTCCAGTGATACCACTGGCTCCAGCACCACAGGTGGGGGAACAGGAATGTTATCTGCTCCAATCCCCCGGGTGCCTGCCTGGCACTGCCACCCCTGCCCCTGAAGGACATGCAGGGCTTCAGATCCAGAAACACCTCAAGAACTGGTTAAAGGTCATATTCTGGCTGATTTGGCCATAGCCAAGTGTTTGGCAGCCCTCCTTACAGCACCTGCCCGAGGAGAGTGCTGGGGATTTCGGAAGCAGAAGGGAGAGTGATGCAGGTGTTTCTGCATCCGATGGAGCTCTGGAGCAGCTCTCACCCCAAACACCCAGCAGGGACCCAAGGGCATCCCCCAGCCCAGAGACATGGAGGTCCAAGACTGCCTGGGGTGCAGGCAGGGGGCAAGGAGCAGGAATGGGCTGGGAAGGAAGGTCAGCTGTGCCAGTGAACCCATGGAGGGGGGAGATGGATCCAGCATGTGGAGAGCGGGAAGGACCTGCCCAACGGGAATCATCCACGGGGACAGCGAGGAACAGGGACACCAGCTAATACACAGAGAAGGAGAAGAGAAAGTCCTCCTTGGAAGGAGTTCAGGGAGGATTTTAGATATTTGAAATACCTTTGAAACATGATTTCAGCAACTAAGATCTACTGTCACCAAAAATAGTAAATAATTATTTTTCCAACAAACCTGTTGGGGAAAAAAATTATCTAGGACATTCAGTTCTTAAATACTCTAATATTTTATCTGTATTCCCTACAAAAAACATACCTCAGAGACACCTAAATGTTTAATTTTGACTTGGGGTATTCATATAGAACTGTATACTCAGTAAATAATATTTTTGTCATAAACCCATTTAACTGATTGCAGAGAGGAAATAAAGACTTTTAAACTTTTTCTTTTACCTAATGTACTGTTCTAAATTTTAACTTTGGTTCATGGTGTCCCAATGGAAGGATTCAACTTGGATCAGGATTAAGCAGCTGTGATCCTGCAAAGAGTCAGAGTCAAGTCCCACTGATTTCATTATGCTCATTGTATTTAAAAATACCAGCAGCATTTGGCTGCAGTGCAATAACAAGCATGAAATAACAAAATTAACAAGTTCACACTAGAAATTTTGCTCTCTCTCCTATTTTTCACCCATGATTTTACTTGTATCCAATTGTTGTCCTTGTTCAAATGCTTAAAATATAAATTTCCAACAGAAGGGATCACCTTGTTAATCCCAGCTGTTCCCTGAGTGATACCACACTCAAAGAAACCCACGTTACCTGGCCCAAATAATTTGTCCCAGCACAAACAGCCACAGTGCTGAAGTTGGTCTCACCAGGTCAGCTGTAATAATGAAATTATGGAAAAATTCCCTTCTCTTCCCTTTGAAAAACTGAGTTAAAGAAATCTCTGGGACTCCTGTTCCTCCATGAATTGCTCCTGTCATGCAAAGCTGGAACAGAGGCTGAACAGATGTGGAAAGAAGAGGGTGGGAAGTGATTTCTGCTTTATAGAATGGACACAAACGTCCTGAATCTGAATCCTGAATGTCCTGGAGTTCCAAGATAGCCATCATCACCCCTATTCCCCAGGTGTAAGACAGATCCATGTCTGCTTGACATAAAACCCCCTCCAAATTTAGGATTTTGTAGACTCTCATGAGCTAATTTGAACTGCAGGACTTTGTGTGTGATTTTGTGTGACACTGTGTGTGATTTTGGAAATGTGTCAGAAAGACAAAGACATGACCAACACCTCGAGGGAAGCACAGCTGGACATGGAGCCACTGAGCAGGGCATCCCTTTGGGAATTACACTGCAGGAACCACAGAGCCACTGAGCAGGGCATCCCTTTGGGAATTACACTGCAGGAACCACAGAGCCACTGAGCAGGGCATCCCTTTGGGAATTACACTGCAGGAACCACAGAGCCACTGAGCAGGGCATCCCTTTGGGAATTACACTGCAGGAACCACAGAGCCACTGAGCAGGGCATCCCTTTGGGAATTACACTGCAGGAACCACAGAGCCACTGAGCAGGGCATCCCTTTGGGAATCACACCTGCATCTCACCCAAGAGAGAGTTTTAAGGAGATTTCCCTGGATCATCTCACTCAAGGGAAAGGTTTGAGGACAAGAACCTGACTCAACACTTGGAATAAATTTTGTTCCTCACACACTTAAAAAGCCAAACTGAATGCCCACCCTAAGGAACAGACCCTCTCCCACCAATATCCCTCATTTTCCTCACAAATGGAACAGAGATGCTTCCTTATTTATTCCTCTATGCTGACATGTTTAGCTTGGAGCAGGCAAAATGCCTTATTTTTAATTTTTAATTGCCTTTAATTAATTTACATCACCACTGGGAGTGAGAGCTGTTACTTACTCCTCACTCAATGCACAGTGTTGTTACTCCCCAAAAATCCAGAATAAGTGTTTAACTGCCACTCAGTGATTCTGATCTTCAGGCATTTATTTGCTTCTGTTTTGCACTGCGAATGGACACTGCTGGGTGCTCAGTAAACTGGGATATATAAATATAGTGATAAACACATTCTGACTGGGAGCCTGTGTTTTAAAGGAAGTCATAAAAACCCTCCTGATAACGAGCCCTCCTCCCGTTCCCGTTTCACCATGAAATGCTTTGGTGTAGAGGAAACAATTTGATTTTTTCCTGTCTCATAAAACAGCCCTTAAAAAGGCGTGACAGCCCTGCTGACAGATTCCAGGGAAATGGAGCAGGAACCCCCTGGTTCCAATCACATCCCAGTGCTCCAGGGGAGGATGCAAAGGAAAAAAGCCCTGCAGGGATTTCAGTCACGAGAATCAGGTTATTAAAAAAAGGGAAATAAACCAAACACACCTCACCTGTCCCCGAGGAGTTTAGAACTGCTTTGAAAAACATTTTGTCATTGGAAAGAAATTCAAACCATAGCACATATTGCAAAATGATGGGTATGACCTTCAAATTCAGTAGTGACCATTCAATTTTTTAAAAAAAACAACTTTTTTTTTTACCAACTACTCCTTGAGAAAAAGAATCAGAAACCCAAAACAAAACCAACATACAGAGCCCGAGGCAGGAAAACTGCCTGGGAGTGCCCCCAAAGAACCCTGGCCAGGGTCTCCTCTTACTGCAAATCATCAGCTGAACTCTGAAGAATTCAAAAAACCTCCTGAGAGCGGCAGAGCCTGAAAGAGCATTCTGCAATCTGACTTTAATAGTACCAGCAGAGCTGTGATTTTATTCCCAAATAATGCAGCCTTTGAGGAGCAGCAGTGAATAAAACCCTGTGTCCTGTGCAAAGGACTCAGCTCTGCACATCCCAAGGGCTCAGGATGGCTCTGAAGCTCCCCCAGGCCGTGCCAGGCACTCCTCCAAGGGATGCCCTTGGGCATATCCCAGCTCTCCCTCACGGTACCCACAGGGCTGGTGCTCTCCAGGGAAGGGGAACAGCAGCTCTGGGAATGCTGCAGTGATCCCAGGAATCCTGCAGGCAGTGCAGGAATGGTGCAGTGCTGGCAGAGCAGCACCGTGACACCCCTGGCAGTGCCAGGCCAGCCTGGACGGGACATGGGAAGCTCCTTCCAGCCCAAACCACCCTGGGATTCCACACCCACACCTCGACTATCTCAGGACAGATTTCCAAAAGAACAGCATGGTAACAGCCTGAAATAAAGTGGGAAATAAAGGAACCCACTGAACACAAACCCTGCTGCTGCTCACAGATCACTGACAACCCCTGACCCTAACCTGCAATATTTCCCTACTGTGACTGCCACGTCCTCCAAGCGCCCGTAAGACATCCCCCTGTCCCTGCCTGGGACACCTGCAGGGGCACAAGTTACCCTACAGGCTTACCCTGCATGGCTGCTTTTCTCCAAAAAATACCTTGGAAGTGGGACATCTTTTTCTTTTGTTTGGGAGCTGCTGACACTTGGAACAACTCAGCAGCACCAACTGTGCCAAAGTGGAGCTGCAGCAGATGAGGCTGAACAAGCTGCTTATTGTCAAAACGGTCCTTATTTGGATATTTGGATATTATATATTATATAATATTCAATAATAAATAATATAATATTATTTTATAATATATATTTAATTTGATATTGTTCAAATTAATTATTAAGGGTTTTTGTAACTACTTGTTTCTTACATGTATCTACCACACTCCATTTTCTTTCCATTTAGGATTATACACAGTATTTTTTAAGAGAGAGAAGGTCCCCTCAAAACTCCTTTTCCTCTTTTAGTCTACAACCACCTACAGAACAGCGCTATTAGATGTGGTACTGGATTTTTTATTCATTTTCACTGGATTTCTTTCCTAAAGGCCACACGTACGTTGCTGCCCACCTCACACCCACCCATTTTTATAGAACTAGAAGAGTGTCAAGATATTTAAGAATCTTACAAACTCTTAATTAAAAGATAATTTTTCTTTCCATTTTTAAACTTGTAATTGTAATGTTCACTTGCTTCCTCATATTTCTAACTCTAACAGAAAAAGTGAACCCCGTGAGTATTTTTAAAATACAACTGCTTTTCCCAGCACGGAGGCTTGGGAATTTGGTGTGTACTTCCCAGCAAGCAAGAATTGAAGGTTATTCCCCAGAAATACATGATGGGGTTTATAGCAAGAGATGAAACATTAAAATGTGGATCTGCTGTAGTCCTTGACCACTGTTAAAAACGCCCAAAACCCAAGTTTTTAAAGCAGTTTACAAATGTAAATTGGTGTCAAAGAAGGGCCAAGGTGGAATGGCCACCCCCAATGAGCTGTGACCTGGATCCAGGCATGACTTTCCTCCCTCTTTCTTTTACTTCAACACCTCCAGTGATGATGTGCCAACAGGAAAACCACACAGAATCCATCTGTCCTTTAAAGACTCTGGATCCACAATCATGAGTTTCTTTTTGGGGAGAAGAGAGACAATAGGAGAGGGGAAACAACCAGGAAAACAAGAACCCGCCACTCCAGGCTGTTCTATTCCAGTGAGAACACCGACACTTTACAGCTGGTTTCAATACTGAACACACATTATTAAAAACTACATTTCTTTGTTAGATTTATGGGATTTCTTTTGGGAATAAACCCCAAGGGCCCACCCAGGTTATCCTGTCAATAAGTACCAGGGGCTTCTCCCAGCTCCAGATCTTCATCAGTGTGAGTGAGTCCTGTTACCCACTCAGCCCAAGTGAAAACCAATCCTGTCCCTTCTCTCCAAATGGCATTCAGCTGTCTCTGCTATTCCTGTATAATTTAGCAACTCTGAAATATAAGCAACCAATTAAGACCAAGCCCATGTGTTTGTTCTCCCCGCTGGTGCGAGACTGACAAAATCTGATCTTTTCCCTTCCAACACGAGCCTGGGATCAATTACAAATTAAGGGTGTTTCTGTCAATCTCCACAGGCCTGGATACGAGGAATAAAAGCAGAGGAAATGCCTTTGGTAGTCACGATGGATATCGAGCTACAGCTAACCCTGCCCTTCCACTCACCCAGGGATGGAAAAAGCAAAGCCACTAAAAACAGCAGCCCTCGTGATGCACTGCAGGGGCTGCTCCTGCCCCTGATTGTTTGTCCCCTCTGAGCAGGAGCCACAGGAGCCGTCAGGCATCGCCCCACAGCCGGAGCTGGGCTCGTGTTCCCAGCAAACAGCGCTCCTGACACGGCATCACCCAGCCAAGCTGCCAGCAACACACAAAATGTGAGCATAAATGGAACTGGAACGGGGGGATCTCAGTGCTGCTGGTGTTAATGAACAGCTTTTCTGGAGGAAACTCTCTCAGGAATTCGGGATTAGCTAGAGGAGATAAAAGGGACTCAGAGCCTCTTGTACACATCCTACCTCACTGCACTTCTGCAGTGGGACAATAAATATGGAATAATACAGGTGGAGGACTGCAAATCTGTATTAAAGTGTGTTGTGTATTTCTCATAAAACACCAAAGCTTTTTGCTATTATGGGCCTTGCTCTGCCTCCACTGAACATTCCTTACTTATCACTCCTCCAACATGACATGGAATTTCTTCCAGCCATCAACTCCCCTGGTGAAAAGCGAAATTCAAGGTGCCAGTGCCCGTGTTTCCAAGCACAGCATCCCCACAAGCCTTTATTTGTGGGCTCAGACTGAAGTCACGGCACCCAACCCCGTACGAATTCCATCAGGAGGTTCCCACTTCCTTGCCAAGCCAACTGTAAATACAGCCATAAAACAAGAAATGAAAACTAATAAGCACAATATAAATGCTGTTCTGCTTCCCTGCGATTCATGACACGCTAGCAAACATTAATCTATTCCTAATTTAATCTAAATTAGAGCAATTTATTCAAAGCCTGTGCCAGCTTTAAACATGAATAGGCTACTGAGAACTGCTTAGCTCCATTTCATCAAGTTAAACGTTCAAGAAGTTTGGGATCTAGGGTGGTTTAATCAGTTCTGCCTCTCAATAAGACTATATATAAGCAGGGCCCATAAAGAGGGAATAAATAAAGATCATTTATTAAACAGGAATTGAGTTGAGAAATGGAACTGACTGAATTCAAACAGCTCCCAGGCCATTTTGAACAGACATGCAGCCATGAGAAACACAAATGCTGCCTTTCCCTGAGGAATAATAGCTAAGTAATGTAAATTAAAATCAAAATTAAACCCAAAAACCCCACTCTTTCAGCACTAAAGAGGAGCACACACTGCTGTGTTTACAGAAAATTAGCACTGGAGTGTACACAACCGGTACAAAACATTCTCTGAGTTTGGCTTTGGCTGTGACTGTTTGAAGTCAGTTTGTGATTTCAGATGCTGTTTATGTTCCTGAAGCACAACTCTCCAAATGAGGCTTCCAAGCTGTTCCTGCAGCTCCATCTGACGCCGGGTGGGTGCCGGAGGGCTGGGATGGAGGCAGAGACTGCAGGAGGGCTCTGGGCTCCCTGGAGCCCCAGCACTGCCAGGAGTCCTTCAACGTTCACCACGTGCAGCTCGGAATTGGACATTTGCTGCTTTTAAAGCTTTTTGGGGACAAACTTGAATCCTGCGAGTGGAAACCCACAGGGATATGTGGATATCAAATAGACAAAAACAGGGAGGAAGCTCCTCTGCTACTCCTGGCTCTGATGATGCTCATCCCATTGGATTTTCCATTCTCTGACTTTCAGATCTCCCCACTCCACCAGACCAGAGGTTCTTCCCCAGGTCTCCAGTGCCCTCACCACAGAGCTGCTCTCCCAGAACCATGGGCTGCTTTGTGCTGGAAGGGACTTTGAACATCCAGTTCCAGCTCCATCGCCATCTCCCACTCCCCCAAAATCCACAGTTCATTCCTTTGAGTATTTTTATGTCTTGACAGAAAACGTGCTTTTTTTTCTGCAAGGCTTTGCAGCCTCCCTGCTCCATTTTAATTTATTTCTTCCCTGGTGGATGCTGAGACTCCTGAAAGCCACTCCTGGAAACCACAGGGACCTTTTCCCATTTTCCTTCACTAAGACATGCAACATTGGACAAGGCAGAAAGAACATGAGAACATTTTTGTCTGAGAGAAGAAACAGGAGAGCCTGCAGAGGAACACCCAGAGTCCTCCTTTAGTGTTCTTTGAATAAGAACAATGTATTTTTATCTTGCTCTGGCATTTCATTCACAACACCCTGCAGATTTTTCAAGTACTTCTGTAGTCTCCAAGAACTCCACAGAATTCCATGGACTGAGAATGCTTTCATTCACAACATGTGACTAAAAAATACTCTAAAGCATCACCTCTATGAGAGAGGGCGCCTGAGAAGGTACATTTAAGATCTATGAAATCATCCAAAATAGGTCCTGAGGTGACATGAGAGGAGTCTGCCTCAGGGTTTGAACCAGGCAAGGCCCTATTGATGGGATTTTTTACACATGGCAAATACCCAAATGTGTAACCGAGTTTTTCAAAGCACAGCACAGTTGGCCTGTTAGTGCCAACTTTTGCATTTCTTTCAGTAGGAGCCAAAAAATGTCAACAAGAACTTCTATTTGCCTCCTACAACAGCATAATGAAGTTTATAGTTATAGAAAACACAGAGTATTTAATCTGTCCTGACTGAAATAAGGCTTTTGACATTGCCTTTAAAGTCTAGCTATAGCTGGGCATCTTTTCAGCCAGTTCAGGGGAGCTGAAATGGCCTGTGTGTGAGGAGCAGGAATCTCCAAGTCAGCCTGAAGTGACTTCAAACAGTCCAGTACCATCTGCAGTGCAGAAATGACAGATTTTCAGCACAATCTTAACTGAAATGTGCTGGCTTTGGGAAACTTGGATCAGATTCCTGATGTTCTCCATCTTCCTGGGGGTCAGAGAAGCCCCCAGCCCACGCAGCTCCTTTCAGTGCTCCGAGACTGCACGCAGCCTGGGGGAGAGGTACCAACACAAAATGGAATTGTTTGTGCAGCAACGGGCCTGCACAGAATTCAATTGCTTTTAAAAAGCACCAATTTCAGCCAATAAATGATGTCTTTAAATGATCCCTCTGATCCAGGGAATGCGATTCAGCAGAGGAACTGAGATCATCCAGTGGTGTCAGACTTTAATTAACGTTGTTTGTGACGTCAGACTGCCACCAACACCAGGCACTTGTGCTTCTCCCAAGGAGATCAGCAGGAAACACATCCCATGGGATTGTCAGATTGGCCATTCCATGCAGAGGACCAGCACCATCCCCAGCCCTGCCTCGGTGCACCAGGACCACGGAGCAGGTCTGGGAGCTCACCTGAGCCCCCCCTTGAGCAGAGTCACCTCCAACCAGGCTGTTCAGGGCCTTGTCCTGGTGTGCCTCGAGTTTCTCCCAAGAGCAGAGATTTCCAGACCTCCCTGGGCAGCCCTGTTGGACTGCAGCTCCCTCCTGCTTTCTCTGATCAGAAATTCCTTTGCTTGCAGCTTTTCCCTGTCACCATCCCCTGTCCTGTGTCCCCAGCCCTGACTGAACAGTAACAGGGGCTCCAGGATGAATCAAACTCAGCACATCCAGTACATCATACGCTCCCAATCTCCACATCTCTCCACACATCCCATCATCCAGTTTGGATTTCCCCAGTTTAGCCTCAGGGATACCCTTGGAGACAGCACCAAAGGCCTGGCTAAAGGCAAAGCAAACAAAATCCACTTCTCTCAACCACAGGCCCAACCATTTCATCTCAGAAGGCCACGGGAAGTGCTGGGCACAGCTTGCCTTTGGCAAATCCATGCTGATTTTCCCAATCATCACCCCTCTCATGTACCCATAACACAGCCTCCAGGGGGATTTGCTCCATAACCTTCCCTGAAAAGGTTCCAGCTCCAGCTGAGCTTTGTCTTTCCTACATCCCTACACTTCCAGGCAATTTTCTGCCTTTGATTCCAGATTCCCTGGGCTTTCACTTTGTGTTGGAGCCCAGTTGGCAGCTCCTTCTTTATCCCTCCTGGTCTCCTGGACACACACTCAACTCCTGCCCTGTGGAGCAGACCCTTCCTGTGCTTTGGTTCTTCAGGATTAAACAGTTTGCCTCTTGTCCATTAACACAATCTCCTACGGAAATATACCAAAAATATCCCAAACAAGCCAAAGCCTCCTGTCTGGAAGCTCAAGGCTGGAATTCTCAGCTCTGCTCGCCAGCCAGACACAGACAACAGATTCCAGCCTGCTCTGGAAACTCCACATCCTGCCTGTCACACACGAAGCTGCCACCCCAGCACCCACACGAGGGTGTGTTTTTACCACCAGGGCTGAGGGAAAAAGCTCCATCTCCTCCCTGCCCTGCAGGACCCCATCTCCAGCAGACACACACAGGGCCCTGCTGTCCTCCCATCCACTGATCCCTGTGCCAGCGCTCCTGGCTGGCTCATTGCCCTCTCCAAAGGCATCAAACACTGGAGTCAGCCCTCGAGGGACCCAATTCCCTGCTTCCCTGCCCCTCCTTCCAGAGGAACCTGCACCCATCCCTTGGAGCCATCTCCAGATGTCTCCACGAAGAATCCCAAAGCCTCACAGCTCTACAGCTACACACAGATTTCTAATTCCTCCTCCTTGCTTCCCATGCTGGGAATAATTAATCACATGCAGGATACCCTTGCTTGGACAGAGACCTTTTTTAATGGAAAAACCAAGTTTAAACTCGGTTTAACACACAGTTCCACTACGACAATCCTGACCTGGTTCCTACAGCACCGTATCCAACTCATTCACTCTGAGCTGTCACTCCTGCACAATTCTATTTTAATAATTCAATAAAAAAATAAATAAAATAATTTAATTCAGTTTTAATATAGTGAAAAACCCCAATTTTGTGATATAAAAGTACAAGAGCCCCACAGAGCACCCCCCTTCAGTTGTGAAGGTGACACAGTGCATCTGAAAGGATGGTTTGAAATTGTTCTCCCATAACACAGCAGATTTGTTTACAGTCCAGGGCCGTGCTTTCCACAGTGCTCAGGCACCGCTCCTATTTCTCTCCGGTGCCTGAGTACTCGTCAATGCCTTTCACACAGGGTGACAGGGAACCATCTGCCTCCCTCCTCCTACTTGTTGCCACCTGTTCTTTTCCCAGTCCCCACATGGCAGCGTGAGCAGGGCCAGATTCCCTGGACAAGGCCGGGTTACAGCACCAAGAAACCCCAAACGCCTCCGTTACCCCGAGGGTCTCGCTCACCACACACAAAAACGCTCTAACAGCGATGACAAGGAGGTATCTGCTCCATAACTGGGACACTCAGGGGCTGAGCAATGAGGATTGCCAGTAAAGCAAGCTGGGTTTGTGTAAAAAAAGGGGGGGAGAGATTGAGAAAGGCATTGCCAAGGCAAAATGGAGATTCTGGGAGAGGAGGAGTCCTCCATGGGGCACCTGCAGGACATCAAACCACTCATCTCTTCATCAAGGAGGCAAAGAGAGAAACAGAGACTGAGAAGTCCAAGTGCAGGGCAACAAGGTCTTTGAGGAACTTCCTCCTTTTAGGGAGATCCCAAATTCTTCCTGAAGGGCAGAGCAGGCAGCAGAGCCACTCCAGTGAAACTGTGAAAGGCACTGAGTGTCCAGGGCCAGTATCACACAGCTTCAGATCCCAAAGTGATTAGAAAGCACATCAGAGGCTTTTCAAGTCCCTTGCAGAATTCTACACCTGATGTTCAGTACAGGGGATAAAGAGGATTTAACTCAGACCATTGACCCAAATCTTCCTCCCTCTCCTATCCTTTCAACCTTCCTGTGGCAGAGGCCTCAGGGGAGACAAAGAGTTCCATTGTCCCACCCCAAACCCCTTATGAAGGGTGGCCCAGGGGTTCTGATTGGGTTTGAGTCCCTGGGGGTTTCTCCCTTGTTGTGTTTCTAGTGACCTAGAAAGTTGTGTTTCTTCTGACCCTGAACTCCACCCTCAAGGGTGGAGACCCTCAGGAGTTCTGTCTCTCAAAAACCCCTGCTCAGCCTCTGTTTGGAGCTCTCTGTTCTGGACCTGAGTTTGTTTCCATGCTGAATAAATGGTTTCATGAACAGGAGCCCGTCTCGTTGGTGTTTGATGCTGGTCCCCAGAATCCTGCTGCTTCCCTGGACGAGATCCTGGAGTTGCGGACTGCAACACCTTCCCAATTACAAACACTTGTCCTAAAAATCTCTGCTCTCAATACCATGATTCTTTCATATATTCCTGAAAAAACAAGGGCTGTGGATTCTGTGTGGCCAATCCCTTTCCAGGTGCAAACTTTTCTAAATTTACAAACAGAATTACCAAAGTTTAAAAGAAAAGCCACTCAAGAAACTTTCAATCCTGTGTTTTAACATTTTCCAGAAATAACTTTCCTATGTACTAAAAGCTACCCAGAACTCACCCCAAACACAAAAAAGCCCAGTCTGAAACGTTATGTCTGATCAATGATTATATCAAGCTCATCACAGGAGATGAGAGTCACAGATAGGCTTTATACAGGTTTCTGTGTGGCTGTGCAGAAGGTGAATCACCAAATTCCTGCTCTCTCCAAGTCAGAAATCTGTCCAAACACAGAGAACGTCCCTTTGTATCAGATAAATGTTTTCCCTTCACTGCATTTCAAACTTACACTGCCTTCCAGGGGCACAAAACACAGATGTGGAACTTCACTTGGATGAGGGAATTCACATGGCCTCCCTGAGAAACTCCCCAGGGCTTCCACTTTCTCATTTGCACTTAGTTCATTCGAGATCAATTTGGTAAGCAAAAGGGTTAATGAGAAATGGTTTGTAAATAGCCAGATGCTTGCCAATTCCAGCAGGAAGGAGAAAACAGAACAGCACGGGAAGGGAAGTGCTAATAACTGGGAAGAACTTTGATGAACATTTAATCAACATTTTTCTCACTGAAGTTATTTTTCAAATTGGAAAAGTTGGCATTTCTCATCAGCAGCTACAAAATAATTAAAAAAAAAAAAGTTTTCTCAATTAATGATTGAAATGTTCAGAATAGATTTTTCTCAAATTAGGGGTTTGAATTTTCATATCAAGCCAGCTGCCACTACTGCATGTGATACCTTCTCCCTCTTTCCCAGAGCAGTTTCCTTCTCCACTGCTCATGGATTGAGGGAAGGTGCTCCAAACCCCAGGATCTGTATTTCCTCCACCTGTGGACTGCCAGTTTTCACACATCACACTCATTCCTCACGGCACTCCCCATCACACCCCCTGCACAGCCCCGTTCCAGATGTGTTCCAGGGCTGTCCCACTGCTGGAGAACAGCATCTCCACGGCCCCAGAGCTCCAGGGACGGCCTCAGGTGTGTCTCTATACCCCCAGTGAGACTCCAGCACTGCAGCCCAAATCCTCTGGCAGCATGCAAAAGAGAAGGGACACTGTGAGGCAAGGTCCTTCAGGACGGCAGGACGAGGTGCCGGAGCGGAGCAGGAAGGAGAAACCACTGGACAAACAGCAGCGGAGGGAAAGGAAGAGGAGTGAGACCACAGGAACTCCAAGCACAACAGTGAGAGTCATTTACAAACCACTGCTGGGAGCTGGGTGCAAGCACAGGCCCGGGCAGGGCTCCGAAAGCCGAGGCCATTCATTATTCAGTGTTTTCAAACGTGGAGAAAATGGAATAATGCTTCCACTGGAAGGGGCTGCAAACCACTCAGGTGATTAATGCACAGAGCAGAAATTAAATTACTTCTAATAATTTTTCTGGCAATCTGATGACAGCAGGGCAGTGCTGGATGCAGGCTCCTGACACTGCTCTGAGGCTGGAATCCCTCGGCTCCGTGGCATTAAAGCTCCTGACCCCAGGAGGGAGCAGCCTGCATTCCCCAAATCATTGTGGGGAGTACCTGTGGCTCTTCAGCCAGCAGTGAAACACACCCAGATCCAAAGAGGAATTCAGAGGAAGCAGTAAGTACACAGCTACTCTACAAAACAACTGGAAGATAAATGGGAAATCTCTCTTTATGGCTCATTCCCAAATTTACTCTCTGCACGCTGGACACCAAACCCAGGGACAGCAGATTCACACCTGTTCGAGGTGTAAAGTTCCATCAAACCTCCAGCCATGGCTAAAACTGTTTCTCCTAAATCCTCTCCATCCAAATAAGAAAGAAATTAACATTTAAAACAACCCCCTGCAAAAAGGCAACAAAAATTACCCCTCGGTGTAATTTTAGTAATTTCTTGTCTGACTTGTCTCCCCTCATCCTCTGCACTAGTGGTTTTCATCCTTGAGCTCTTAGAAATTATTTTTAATTATTTTTAAGAACTGTGTGACCTGAAAGAGCAAAACAAGTTGATGCCTTAGTGATGGTACTTGCAGTACCTCTTTACTGGGCTCTTTAATCATAACAGCAATTGTTCTGCTTTGCCACCCCAGCCATGCAGTGCAGGGCACTGGATAGGGAGCGCTGGCAAGAGTTCAGCACAGGGACAAATATTTACCTTCAACTGCAGCTGTAACCCACCAGATGTGCAGCTGCAGTTTGCAGGAATGACAAAGTTCACAATTTTTTACACTAATAGCAGAAAAAAGCTTCTGACACTGGAATGAATGACTTTGATATAAAATATGTAATTTGGGGTGTGCTCCATAAGCGTTTCTTGTCCAGGTTTGTGATTTTAGTGACTCTTTTAATTTTGGCTATTCTCCTATTGCTTATAATCCTCAGCATGCAACATTTCTGACCACGTTTTACTATTGCATCAAATACTTTTCAAAATACAGGATGGATTCTGTAGCATTCCCTTCAATTCTCCTCACTAAGTGTACAGAAAACAACACTGGATCACTCACATGATCCAACGATCAAATGATTTCTTTTTAAAAAAATCACCCTGCTCTAGCTGAGTTCTTGACAGAACCCACCATGTGGAAAGGTCCCTCCCCATTTTTGGCTCTCTGCTGTCACAGTTTATCTTACCAAGGTCAAGTATTATCAGCTGGGCTCCAGCCTGTGCATTTCCAACATCGTTTTCTGCAATGCATTGATAGAATCCTTCATCAGACTTCACCAGCCCCAAAACTTGCAGGTTATGTTCTTTCTGAGGAGCAAAGGGAGAAAACAACACTTAGAAATGGGCTGCAATTGCCTAAACAATGGTGTCAGCACAGCACGTTGCTGTGGCAGGAGAAACTTCTGACAGCAACTGGGAAAAGAGTGTTTGGAGTTCCCAGATCTCAGCTCCCTTGCACTGAATCCTCATGTTCTAGGGGATCAAAAAGCAGCAGAAGCTCTCATTAATAGCTATCATTTTCTAGCATCACATAGCACTGGTAAATCCTAATGCCTCCTCAGCTGTTCTGGTGGTATTTTGGGCCCTGACTGAACCTCACAGCCCCACAACCCAGTTACACCCAACTACACACCCAATTTCTCAGCTATGTCTTAATAATGCCTTTCACTGCACCTAAAATCTCCCTGTAGAAGCACCCCTGTGCCAAACTCACCGTCCACAGCTCAGTTACATTTCTATTTCAGCTCCTGCTTAGAACTGGAATTTTTATGGAGCACAGACTGCAGCACACACAGCCAGGACTCGTGGTGAGCTCGTACCTTGACAGTGCATTTTGCCACTCCTGGAAAGTCCAAGCTATGAAGACATCAGCTCTTACAATACAAGCAAGGTACATTAAAGGGATTCAAGAAACCATTTCTCTTCTGGGCCCCAAACACTAACAGGACAAAAGCAGGGAGGCAGGTTCCATAGAAGAACCCAATTTCCATGACTGTGTGTAGGAGAACTGACAGGCCAACACCTGCAAGATGGACAATGCACTTACCACGATTTTGAAGTAGTCACTGGGGATCACCACGTCCCCGTTTTTGACCCATTTGACGGTCGGCGCTGGTTTCCCGGTCACCTCACACTCAAACACGATGTCCATGGACTCGTGGGCGTAGATGTTCGCAGGGCGCTTCAGGAACGTGGGGGGAACTTCAGGGTGAAAGGAAGAAAGACAAGAAGATGATGTTACAGCCAGGCAAAGAGAGCTGCCAGTCCCACACACGGTCAGCTCGACACCAAGCATGGACTGCGGCACGAGGGGCAGCAAAGGCAGCAGGAATTTGCAGCTCAGGTTGGACAGACACTGACACAAGCTGGGAGTTCTTCCAGAACCACATCTGGGCCAGGTTGGATGGGGCTTGGAGCAGCCTGGTCCGGTGGAAAGTGTCACTGCCCACGGCAGAGGGCTGGCAATGACGTGATCTCTAAGGTCCCCTCCAACCCAAACCATCCTGGGATGCAGCCAATTGGGAATGACCTCCTGAGTCTACATGGAAGAAGAAATGGAACTGAGGTGTATAAACTGCAAGTTAAACCTCAGGGAGTTCAAGTCAACAGGAAAACAAAAGCTACAATTATATGAAAAAGCACTTTTAAAAACGAATGGACAGGAAACCGAGATGAAACTTTCCCAAGGCAGCGTGGCCTTGTGTTCCTGTGGAGGAATTGAGGTTATCACACAGAGAGTGCTGCACTGAGCCCAGGAGTTCCTTCTCTGGCCTGTGGAAGCCAAAGGAACAGGATGCCCAGGAGCAGCCAGGTGCCTTGGTACCACAGTGATGACATTTTATGGATATACAGCAGGAGAGCTGTGCATTTATAACACAGCAGAGCAGAAGCTCTGAACACAAGTTCTACGAAGAACAGAAGTTCTTCACTTACAAGCACCAAAGTTGTCACTCTGGATCTTGGCTGCCTTTTAAATGTCCTTAAGCCCTCAGAGTGAGATTAATTCAATCAAATATATTTAAAAGCATTTTTTGGGGACACTAGTGCCAAGTGACCAGTGCACAGACACATCACAGTTTCTTCCACAGGAGCTTCCAGCTGCATCCAGGGCCTCTGCACTCATCTGGCTCAGCAGCACCAAGCCCTGCAGGCACTCATTCCTTCAGTATCCTCTTTAGAGAGCACCCACCCGTTTATTTGTGTTTACTACATTCCCAGCACAGGGTGATTCTCTTACTTGTGCTGCGAGCTCGGACTGCTGGAGTTCCAGGAAAGCCCAAAGCAGCCTTTTGCCCTTTAATATTTAGCAAAGAAAGTCAATATGGAAGGGCCACGGGGTTTAGACAAACAATTTACACACTTGGCCTCTCAACAGGGTTTATTTGGTGCTGTGGATAAGGAATCCTAGGTCATGTTTTACTCCCTCCTCTGAAATGATCCCAAAGGTTTGTAGGTGGATTTAATACTTCTAAAAACAGCTGGAAGTGAGCAGCTGTCCCAACCCCCCTCATGTTTTGGGTTATAAATGAATAAAGAGAACATTAATAAATGGAAATACTTCAGAGTAAGAAGGTGGTTTAACTCTCAGGTAAGGGCACAAACCTACACAAAGCTGTACATTCACTGCTCAAACTCTCACACAGGAGCAAAAAGCTGGATGGGGCTGAGCCCAGCCGCCTGTGAATTCAAACATCCCTTTCATACCATGCTCCCAAAAATTTACCAAACACACCATAAATTCCACCTTAAAAAGGTCCAGATACTTCTGTGCTTACGCCCTGATGGCTGCTACCACCATACACAACTCTGACATTTGAAAACTCTCTTCTGATTTTATTTGCCACCAAATTGCTGTAATTTATTCTCTATGGAAATGATTTTCATTCCTCCCTGGTATTTATCCTCAGCACTGTTATTTATTACAAGCTGTGCTACCGCTCCCTCCCTTCCCCTATGCCAGCCTTATTTTGGGTGGCTCAACAAGTGGTGTTTGCTTTGCTCTGCTGTGCCAATTCTTCACAACCCTCAGCCTGAATCCATCTCCGGAGCCTGTGGAGTTTCAATCATTTGCATGCAATTTCAGCCGTGCCTTGAGAAATGGCATCAATACCATGGCAGCAGCACAGCAAATCCCTCACCCAATCCATCGCTCTGCCTCTGCCCTTCCCACATGCATCATCCCCTGCCAGCCTGGGACAATCATTGCCTGCTCATCGTTAGCCCTTTTTAACTAATGACTCATTTTGTTCAGCCTGCCCGATCAATAGTTTATGTTCTCATTTCCCTTCCATCTCTGTCTCCGGCTGTATTCACGCGCACGGATCGATTCCTGCGGTGCTTGCAGAGTTGAAAAAAGGGAATACAAGAATTGGAAAAGTTGTTTTTCCATGAATGTACAACGCTTCCATTTCTAAAACATTCACTGCAGGTGAGTTTTAATTCCTTAGCCACATATTAGTCTTGTCAGAGGAACACAAAGAGACACAAGCCAGTAACAGTCACAGTCAAAAGCACAAAAACTGATGTGAAAAACTCATCACGGAATCCCAGCCGGGTTTGGGCTGGACAGTTCCTTGAAGATCATTTCATCCCACCCCTGCCATGAGCAATGACACCTTCCACTGTCCCAGGCTGCTCCAAGCCCTGTCCAGCTTGGTCCTGGACACCTCCAGGGATGCAGGGCCAGCCCCAGCTGCTCTGGGCACCCTGTGCCAGGGCCTGCCCACCTCACAGGGCAGAAGTGAATGCCCAAGCTGTTCCACAGGAACGTTCTGACTCCGAGTTCTCCACTAATGTTTAACTTGTAACGAAGACATTTGGAAAGAACTCATCTTTGGCAACTGATACTGCTCCAATTTGGGACATCATCCAGAAAAGACGCATTGATTTTGAATCGTAAGAGTTGGGATGTTTTTGACACAGAAATTGAAGTAGATATTCTCCTACCTACTCTCCATTACTTTTGATTTAGGAGATTAAGAATTTGAAACACGCTATTTTTTCAAAGTGACTTTGCTTTTCTGGCTCATGGAGCAAATGCCAAGCTGCTCACAAAGAGATAATAACATGAGGAGCACTCACTTTATCAATTACTTCCCAGTTAATGAATTAATAAATGCTTTTCAAACACACTCTTCTGGTTTAACTATGTCGGCGTTTAGCGTTAACACAATGCAAGTACAGATGTTTGTGGTAGAGAAGTTCAATTGATAACCAGCAAGCAAACGAGCCAATTACCACAGAAAACCAGATTTGTAAGGGAAGATCGTGTGCTCTGCTCCCAAACACACAATTAAACTTCAAAGAGGACTTGGCAGTTCAGCCCCCTCTTCATGTCAGCACAGAACAACTCCTGAAAAGGCAAAATGCCTGAACAGAATTTCATGCCTCCCAGGGAGCCCTGCCACCCTTCTGGAGATTGAAGAAAATATTTTCATTACGACAGTGATCAAAAGATTAAGAAAAAAACCCAATCCAACCTACATCAGCAGTCGATTCAAACCTCTAAGCTACATCCCAATAAAGGGGAAATACTTGAAAAATAAGATGCTTTTTTAAGCCAATAGCTCTAAAAGGATGGGAAGAGCTGAGGAATATGCAGCAGGAATTGCAGCCAAGGTGATGTGGAAACAGGAAGGGATGCTGGACATGGATCCCATTCCTCAAGTACCGGTGATCAGAAGGAAATGGAAATGAATTCCAGTGGTCTGGAGCTCTGCTGTACAGGAAGAGCACAGCAATGGTCTCCTTTGAACAGAAGCACACACAGGTTGTAAAGATCATTTAAAAAGATGGATTCTCTTTCTAAAAAGCACCAATAAATCAGCTGTTGGTCCAAGCACAGCATCCGACAAACCCAAAGTGAGCGGTACCGACCAGCGGCTGCCAACACTCTCAAGTCACAGAATCCATGACTGGTTTGGGTTGGAAGGGACCTCAAAGCCCATCCAGTGCCACCCCTGCCATGGGCAGGGACATCTCCCACTGGACCACAGTTCTCCAAGCCCCAGTGTTCAACCTGGGACAGGAACACTTCCAGGACTATTCCTGAAGCAGCACTGGAACTTCAGTAACAGCCTAGGGCAGCCACAGGGCTCAATTTCCAAACTGGGAAAGTCCAGGATGACACTGAAGTACCATTTCTGCTTCCTCAGCCACCTCCATGTGCCCTCCATCCCCAGAAATTAGGAGAGTGTTTTCCAAGGTCAGCCAATGAAATCCCAGCACCTGCCACTCCTCCTCCTCCTCCTCCTCCCACACTTCTGTCCCTGACCAGGCAGACATGGAATGTATCTCCAGCCATCCCTCACAAAAGCATTTGCTCATTCCAGAAGCTTCCCCACAGCCCAAAGAGCACAAATCCAAGTTAAGCAGAGTGGCCACGTTTTCACAGCGTATCTCAAATAATCCTGACTCCAGCATTCCCGGCCAGTTCCAGTTCTAACCCATTTCTCAGGGATGCTGGATCACTTGTATTTCAGTTACAAAC
This sequence comes from Pseudopodoces humilis, assembly GCF_049639895.1. Lineage (NCBI taxonomy): Eukaryota > Metazoa > Chordata > Aves > Passeriformes > Paridae > Pseudopodoces > Pseudopodoces humilis. The sequence continues at coordinate 18,961,196 of NC_142215.1, forward strand.
CTGGATTACTGGGAGTATTTAAAATGGACATTCTGCCAGAAAGCCCAATTTCATATCAGCCTGAAATGGTCCAGAGGGATTTTATTTCCTCCTCGAGGGATAACAACCTATTCCATTAGGATATGCTCCAAATCCTATTAGAATCATTATAAAGTTAAATGCAATTTTCACAACTGAATTTTGTTTCTAAGAAGGATCAAACTGCAACATGACCATCACCCAGTTAATCCAACCCCTCCTGTCCCTCCCCAAAAACACAGAAAAAATGCTTGAATTGATGTTTGACAGCAGAATTTTTTTATTATCTTTTAATTCCATTAGTTAGTTGTACAAATTAGTTGGTTTTCTTCAAATGAATCTAGCAAAAAAAAAAAAAAAAATTAAATTACACTTTAAATTCAAATGGGGAGTTATAACACTCTTCCTTGAAAAACACCAGAAGTATATGGATAATAGTTGGGGGAAAAAAGAGATTTAAACCCCAAAACTATGTTGTAGGCAAGACAAATTCTTCCCAATCCCTGAGCACGGCTGTTATATCCTTAAAACACACTTAATATGCAGCTATAAAATCTGCAAAGCAAACACAAGCTGACAAAAAGGGTTCCTCTAGAGAAATACAGAAAAGTGTCAAATTAATGTACAAAAATCAGCATACCAAGACACCAAAAGGTTATAAAAATGTAAACTACTTCAGGGTTTTTTTGCAGCAAAACCTGAGTCGCAGTTTATGAACAGTTTTGGCGGCAGTGACATTCTTTAATGTCAGGTAACCATTAAAAATGTTTATTTTTAATATCTAGTTTAGAAAATTAAAGCCTAGGGAGAAGGGGTGCCTGTGGGAATCGTCCAAAGCTGAGAGAGGGGGCCTGGTTTGCCTTCTCCAACACCTTGTGAACCTCAGCTCAGGCAGCTGGAACAGCCCTAAATAAGCACCTGATCAGCCACTTTTTGTTCCTTCACAGAGCTTTGCAGTTTCCTTGGCAAATGCCAGGCAGCTCCATGGAGAGCTGATTCCAGCAGTGGCACAAGGGCAGGGCTCAATTAAAACAACTATTTCACATTTACATTGAAAAGCTTTCATTGAGAAATTGTTAAATAGGATCCATGCTTCAGAGACCAGCCCTCAAATAAACATCCCAGAGGCAGAAACCAAAACCCAACATTTAATGCTAAGACAACGACCAAGAAACAAGGCAAGCATGAACAGTACAGAACAAATATAATGTAAAATTATATCAATCAATTAGAAAGAGAAAAAAAAATTCATGCTGTAATTCAAAATACGTGGGGTTTTTCTTTAGAGAGAAACAATATATTGTAGATTTATGGAATAGAAAGTAACAGCACTAAAGTTCACAGAAAAAGGCCTGAGGAACAAGGATTTTCTCCCAAGCTGGCCGTGAGTGCCAGTATCACACTGGGATGGAAGAAGTGCCCCTGTGCAGCCTGGCAGCAGCTCCCTCCCCTCTCCTCCACCCAACACACCCCAACCGTGATACTGCAGCCCCACAGCTGAAGGAAAACATGAACTCTGATTTACAAGAGAGCAATGAAAACGATCAATGACTCAGAAAATTGGCTCCAAACGAAAAATGGAAGAGCTGGAATCGGTTATTTGAGCAAATACAGGATTATGCAGCCATGGAACTGGAGACCTCAAACAGGAGCTTAACAAAGAAATGCTCAGTGCTGCAGAAAGGAAATTAGTGTGTATATATTTCTATACCTGTATCTGTATTTATGTATCATTCCTGTGCAGGAGGAATGACACAGGACTAACATCTCCATCCCTGTCCTAGGATAATACTCCAAACAATTAATTGCTCACTCTTGCATGTCGGGATGGAAATGGGATTCCCTCCCAGCACGAGCTGCAGTAAAATCCAGCAGTCCCTGAACAAAGCCATGAAGGAGCTCACTGTGTGCAGCAGCCCCATCTCCAGTAAGGCTCCTGTGGAAAGCTCCAAGCTTTCCACAAGGCTCCAGCCTGGCACAGACATTTGGCCTGCAGGCAGGCAGAGCTCACGGACACGGATCCACAAATGGAACTGCCTGGGAAGTTCCAGGGCGCACACGGTGAGCTCTCGGAGCAGCCTGGATGTGAGCAGGATTTTTCTTTCTGTGTTTTTCACTTGCTCTATCAGTGTCACCCCACTCAGACACCAAGTGCACATTGGCAAGAAACCTCTGGCAAGGGTGGCCCAGCATCCCCCAGCCCCCTAACGCCGTGTGCCCAAATCCAATGTGCACAATGTCCCTGCTGAGTGCCCTGCCCAGCCCCGGAGCCAAGGGGCGGCTGCTGCAGCCCGGTGCCCGCTGTGCCTCAGCCCCCAGGCGCATCCTCAGAGCCCCCTCGTGAGCAGGACACATCCAGGGACACCAAGGGGCACGGTGCCACTCGGCAGCCAAGGCCACTGGCCGGGAGGGAACGGCAGAAAACACAAAACTGAAATATCCCCAGATACCCTTCCAGCATTGAGCAACCCCCGGCTGAGGGGTTTCCTGAGAAAGAGGAGATACTTTTGTGTTTTCAGCTCCTGGTTAGATTTTGCCTTTAAAAAGCTCCAGGTGAGCCTTCAGCAGCACTAAAGCTCACAGGGATGAGCTCCATGAGATATCTCCAGAAAAAATTTACCAACTTTTGTATGTTTTGGAGTCAGTCAACCATGGGATGTCTCTTGGTTCTTACCAATGAAGAGAAACAAGCATTCCTTTCCATCCTTCTCCCCACAAAGCACTCATGATTTACAGAACAGAAACGGTTTGGACATAGCCCTGAGCACCCTGGCACAGTGGAAGGTGTCCCTGACCAGGGCAGGGGGTGGAACTGGATGAGCTTTAAGGTCCCTTCCCACTCCATGATCCCAGAGACATTCCACAGCTCCTCCATGATCCCAGTGACATCTCAGCTCCTCCATGATCCCAGTGACATCCCACAGCTCCTCCATGATCCCAGTGACATCTCAGCTCCTCCATGATCCCAGTGACATCCCACAGCTCCTCCATGATCCCAGTGACATTCCACAGCTCCTCCATGATCCCAGTGACATCCCACAGCTCCTCCATGATCCCAGTGACATCCCACAGCTCCTCCATGATCCCAGTGACATCCCACAGCTCCTCCATGATCCCAGTGACATTCCACAGCTCCTCCATGATCCCAGTGACATCCCACAGCTCCTCCATGATCCCAGTGACATCCCACAGCTCCTCCATGATCCCAGAGACATCCCACAGCTCCTCCATGATCCCAGTGACATCCCACAGCTCCTCCATGATCCCAGTGACATCCCACAGCTCCTCCATGATCCCAGTGACATCCTACACCTGTTCTGGCCTTACTACACCCAAGAGCTTTGCTATGTTTAAGAGAGGAGGGAACAAGAACTGCTCATCCCATTTGACATCCAGGATCAGCAGAGATTTAGACAGTCCCATAATGATTTTTCTGCTCAGGTGCCTGTTCCTTTCCTAACAATTCCTACCATTTCATTTGGCTTTTAAGATCTTGCATTTTTCAAAGACCTCCATCTTCCAAGTTCAGTGCTTCATGGCCATGCCAAGCCCCAGTCAGAGACCATGGCAGTACTGTAGGAAGTGGCAGAGCTGTATTTCCCTGTGTAATCACGTGCAGTGCACTGAACTCCACTGGCATTTCATCACCTGCATGCTCCTTACACCACAAGCTGTTCCCAAGGTTCTTCACCAGCACCATTTGTTTCCACAAGCCCAATGAACTCAGAGCGCCCCAAATCCCCTTTGCCACACTGAGCAGTGCAGACTCAGCTCCACTGATAAAAACATCACCTTATTCCCCCTCTGATTTCCTATTAAGCCATGAATTTCCCTTTTTCCTGCAGGAGGGAATTCACTCTGACTGCCAGCACCAGGGTTCGAGGCTCTTAGTGAGTGACGCTGTCAGAAAGGTTCTGGGGAAGGAAGGGCAACAACATCCTGCAAAGGTTCTCCATAACAAAGGGTAGCTTTTTCCACACAAAATACACATGGATGGATTCAATCATCTATGAACGTTGCATTTTATTTTAATTTTAGTCATTTTAACAGGTCCTGACATCAGACTAACTCACCCAGAGTTTCTGAGATCTCCCCCAAAAGATTTCTAAAACCCCTCATGTCACACTGACCAAATCTCCTCAGTCTGAGTTTTTTCAGTCTGCTGATTTAGGTGCTAGGTTACACAGCACTCTTGGGAACTCAGGATTTCACACTTCAGCTCCTCGAGAAATGTGGAATGAAGACCATCTGGTCCTGATGACTCCTCACTGTTCACTTCAGGGGTTTGCTCTGAAATAGATTTTACTAACACTGCAAGTTCAGGTACGGCCTCCCTCCAGCTCCCTCTCTATTTGAAAAGATAAAATACAATTTAAGACAAAAGTCTCCAATTTTGCAGAGAACTCTGACAGCAGGAATTCACTTTTCTGCTTCAGGCCATCTTCTCACCCCTTTCTCCTCACACTCCATCTTGTGCTGACCCTGTGCTGTCCCTGGCAGATGTCCCAGCTCTGACAGGCCTGGAGAAAACTATCACATGATTTGTATGTTATTTGCAAATGACTCAAAGTTTTGTATTCATTTACTTGCAAATAAACAGGAGAATAATATTTCCTTTCCCTTGTCCTTAGGAGCTCTCTGGGGAGGTTTGGAGGTGAGTTTTTCTCTTTCCAGGGTAACTTTTCACTGTGAACACAAACGCCACATGCCCTGTATTTGTTTAACCTCTTTGGCCGTGCATTTGCTTTGTGTTTTTAGTAACCTTCATCAAACTATTTAATTTTCAGTTAACTTCTATTATACAGACCCCCTTCTACAAAACTAAACGCTGATGGTGGTCATGGATGTCACCACCCTGGAATGGCCATCATTTTACACCCCTAATACCCGGATAAATTTTGGGGTTGAGCCTGGATTCTCCATGTTTCCATGACTACAAGGCCATTCCCTGTGGTGTGGAGTTGGGAATGTTGATGTTTGGGCAGAGGCTGATGAGGCCTGGCAGGGATGGACCCTCAGTGACTCGCTGGTGCTGAGCACCAGCAGAAGAGAGGAGAGAGGGAAGCTGGGGCTGGAGAACCTCTGTGCCCACACAAACCATCCCCTTTGCCCATGGAACTTCCATGAAGGGCTGCTCCTGGGGGACAGGCACAGCCAGGCTCCCACAGGAACAGCAGAAGGAATTCCTGGGTGTCTCAGGATGATGGGCACCACGTGGGTGCTGCTCTGACCCACAGCACCCATGGCTCAGGGCTGAGGGATGGAATCCCCACGTGCTCCGAGCTCAGGGGAACATGTGGCAGAGCTCCCTCAGCTGTTCCCTGCAGGGATGAGACACTGACCTTTGTCCAGGACCAGGGTAAAGCTGCTTCCATAACACTTCCCAGGTGTATTCAGCAACAGGACCAGAAGCAATGGGTATAAAAATGAAACCACAAGTTCCACCTCACTGTGAGGAAGAATTGCTTGGCATCAATCCAGGAGGGTGTGGAGTCTTCCCTGCCTGGAGACATCCCAATCCCACCTGGATGATCCTGAATGGACTGCATGGTCTCCAGAGCTCCTTTCCAATCCCAGCTGCCCTGTGAGTCTGCCTCAAGAGTATCTGGCCCTGCCAGGGAGCACCTGTCCTGCACTAACCTCAGCTGGGATGTTTTGCCCACAGCAGGGGAACACACAGGTGGAAACTCAAACTGTCTGTGGACTGGAGAGGTACAAATTTACAGATTCCCGTCTCCTTCTATGGGAGAGTTTTGGCCTCGATATCTTCTGCACTTGTCACGTCCCCTCCAGTTCTCCCAGTAAAAGCCCTCCATGACCAAAGGCACCAAAGATTTATCTCCTTCTTGCTCAGACTGAGCCCACCCTCTGTGGGAGGACATCTCTGACAACCTGTGGAGGCATGGGCCCAGATTAACCTGCTGCTTTTGGGATGAACTCCTCCAATTAAGGAGGAACTCAGACAAAGGACAGATGACAAAAGAGATTTCTATATGGAAATGAGAACCACATGACATGGAAAAGCTTATCCACTGTAATAAACTAAAGCAGAGCTCACTCAATGCTTATCAGAGGGCATTGCTGATTATCATTCAAAGCAACTTCTCGGGTGATTTTTAGAAGTAAAAGCCTTAATCTAGGCATCAATAATGTAAAACTGTTACATTCATTATTTCTCTGTTTTACTAAGCTCTCCTTCCCCAGTCCTTCTAGGAGATATCTCGCCTGTTTGACCCTGAATCTACTCCAAGTACCATGGAAACATCTGAATAACAAGAACGCTCATCAAAATTTAAACTTCTTACAGCAGCGCCAAAGGCAATGAAATTTTTATTGAATTCCAGAGCCCTCATTTTCCACACAAAGCCGAGCTGGAGAGGTCTCAGACAGCCCTGAGCAAGACAAGGCCCAGAGCCTTTGGGGCCTTGTTTCCCATTTCCAGCTATTTCCAGGCAAAACCCTCGATCCCAGTTCCCACCACGCTGCCTCTAGATCCCTCCTGGCCCCTCCAAACAAAGCCCCAACAGGGGTCCTCCATCTGCCCTGGGACTGCTTTGTGGAGGGATCTGCAGCACTGCTGCAATCACTGTGAACAGTAAAGTGTTACTTCAGGATTTAGGGATGTTTGTTCTGGATATATTTATATGGATTTATACAGTGGATATAGGGCTGAGTCCCCCCTCCACCAAACACCTCGGTAAGAAATGCTTTATAATTGGACAAATTGTGAGTATGGCACATTTTCCACTTTTATTTTCTTCCTTGAGTCTTTCAAAAACTCAAATCCTAAGTTTACAATTGTTCAAGTAATTTTGATTTGTGAAGATTAAAAATACATAATAATAATAATAATAATACAACTGTTGACTTTGTCAAAGATGACAGGGAGACGCCTGGAAAGCAGAGAGGGACTGCAGCCTTGCACAGGCACCGTGAAGAGGGAATGAATGGTTCTGGATCTGACATTCCCTGGAATTCCCAGGTGCCCTCCCCAGCCCCGCCTCGCTGGTGGGATTGGGCAGACGTTTATGGAGCAAATCCAGCATTTGAGAGGTGACTGTGGCCTGTCAGCCCTTTCTCCAGGGCAGTCAGAGCTCTGAAGGGACAGATTATGGGATGCATATTCTGAAAAATCAATGCTCAAGTGTCTCACACTGGGCACTAAAACAGCTGGATACATTTCCTCTTAATTTTTCTGTGTCCCAGTCAATTTTTAAAATGGATTCAATGCCACTTCATTTCAGCAGAGAGCAAAAACACATTCATTAGTGGTTATGAATGATTCAGGTGCCATGGAGCTGAATACCAAAACAGGAATAAATATGGATTTGAACCGAGCATTATAAATAAACCATGGGACTATCCCCTGAATAAGGAAAAATATCAAATATTGAATATTTTCTCAATAAAGTAACACTGTTAAGTTTGTGCAGTGCACAAGGCAGCGAGATCCTGGGGAGAAACAGCAGGAGAACACATATTTAAGAATTTCCTAACTTCATCCCATAAGAAGGGGAAAGAGGACATGACAAATTAAAGACAGCAAGCCTTGACATCCCTTATCTTTGACTACTTCCCAGTGCAGCCCTCACAGTAGGGGGGTTCATTTGTGTGCTGCAGACTAAGGAGCTCCAAAGGCCAGGAAGGACACACATTTTAAGATAATTTCAAATATTAAGATGTTTGTTCACTGAATACAGATTGCCTCAGATCATTTGGGGAAAAGACAAACTAGGGCTGAGAACAGTAAAAATAATTTATAGGATCAACTAAGCCCCTCTCATGTTCACCAATTGCTGCTGCTGGATCCAGGCACTAGAAAAAATATCTTTCTCCTGATCAAGTTCAAAAGAAAATATAGAGTTAATGCTTTTCCATGTTTTTGTCTTGTAATGACACAAATTCTGCAGGCTGGCTTTACACATCAATTCCAATTCCTTTCCAGCTCAGTGAATGCAGGCCCATCTTCACATCCAAGTCCCTTCTAATTTACAAATCCCAAAAATAACCTTAATTACAACCCACTTCAATAATAGCTTCCGTGTAAGGAACAAGCAAACAAGACTCTGCAGCCTGAAAAGAAACAACTCAAAGGACTCAACAGAGGCCTAGATAGACATGCCTGGTGTAGGGGGTGGATAAGGGTGCACTGGCTCAGCCTTTCCCATCAAAGCTGGGAAAAGAAAATCCAAATAAATTGAACAGATTGGCACAAAATAAAGAAAAAAGGTGCTGTTTTCTCAGAGCCATGAGATGTTTACATGGAGGAGTGGGAGAGGAAAATGGAATAATAGGAAAGAAATCTATGGGGGGGTTGATAAATAATGGAGAAACCACTGAGGAAAGCCCAATCTGCCTGGAGAAGGAGACTTTACTCAGGGGAAATAACAACTCCTCTCGCCTTTTGCTTAAATCCCCGCAGCCATCTGCCTCTGGACACTGCCAGAAGAGGGGATCCTGCCTTCCCTGTCAGCATTCCCTGTCCCTGAGCTGCCACACCCTGGTCACCACCCAACAGGAGCTCTTGGGGTCCTCTACCAAAAGAGATTTTAATTTCCCTTTTACACTTTTTTATCTTTAAATGGATTCTAACCACCGAAGTCCAGAAAGATAAACTTGGAGCAATCTTTGTAAACTGTGCCATTAACTGCACAAAAATCTTCTAATTAATCTTTCAGCTTTCCAGATTTACTGAAAGTGGAATCTGAGGCTGTTTCTTGCCTCACTGCAGAGGTACAAATTCATCTTTCCAATCTCTTATGTTGAAACCTGACCCAGCACATGATGCCTGTGATAACAGCAGGAATTCAGAACGGGAATTCTGGAAAGCACAGACTGCAGTAACACTCTTTTATCTTAAATAAAACCCAGGAATTTGGGTTCCTTAAGGTAAAGAAATTAAGACAGGTATTATGGATCAGGTGCACACCTCAAATCCAAGGAAGTTTCTAATATTTAAAGTTTTGATATTTTAGAGAAGAACTTTACTCTCAAAAAGAAACAGGCTTCAGAGCATTCACACATTAAGATACAAATTAGTAACAGTGAATAGATTAGGAAGCTCTGCGAGTCTGCAGTAGTCAGATATCAAATTAGAAAATGAAACAGTGACCACTTTAACAGAGGCAAAGGAGCCTCCCTATATAAACACCAGTCAATAATTCTAAAATACTATCTTAGAACAGTATTTTTGGCAAGGTGGTACAGCAATGGATCCCTACAAGGGAGAGATGCTCCTCCAAATGACATTTTACCCATCTGAGCAGTTCCAAGGCCAACCAAAGAATCCTTTAGGTTGGAAACAACTTCCAAGATCGAGTCCCAGCATTAACCCAGCACTGCCAGATCCATCACTAAACCACGGCCCCATGTGCCACATCCAGAATTCAAATATTCCCTTTAATCCGTAACATTTTCCTGCACTTCTAAGAATATTCCCTTTTCCTTGGAAAACAACAGTCAACAACTACAATCCCCTGTGAAACTAAAGGAGTCAAGTTCCAGTTTTCCAAGAGAGCCAGTTTAACACCTGAGCCCACAATCCTTTACCCAAGTACTCCAAGTGCAGATTTAACATGGCTGTGGTTGCTGTGATGATGCAGAGCTCTGGAAACGGCACCAGCAGTCCATGGAAACCCTTCGGAGGCTCCCAAAAAGCCTTTTCCTTCTGCTCACACCCAGGGGAATTCTACACGAGTTAACAGGTGAATTGTGGGAACCCTCGCTTCTCCTCCTCTGTTCCAGCTGCAATCCGAAGCTGCAGCAGGGAGATCAGCAGCTCCAAAATCACTCCTCTAATGGTTAATCACACTAATGATCGTTTAAGCAAATTAGCAGAGCAGGAAGCGTGCAAGATGCAGATTGAGTGTGTGACTGGGAGCAAGAACACAGAGCCCACACTGCTCCAGCCCCAGAAATCAGAGCTGACAGAACTGAACCTCCTCCCCAGCCCCACACAGCCTCCAGTGGCTCCTTTCCTTTCCCACTCCATGCGAATTCCCAGAGAACAAAGCAAAGTTTCAGCTAATTATTTAAAGCACAATGATTAGAGCCTTATAGCTTCTTCTGCAGCCAAGAGAACGTAACAGGATGGTGGTCACAAACTCTTACTTTTCTCCTATCTTCCCACTGGAAGCACTTTCCTAAAATACAGTTTCTTATCTATGTGGCATCTTAGGATGTGCTATAGGAAACAGGCAAAGGATAAACACTATAAATCACAGATATGTTAGTGTTGACATTGTCAGTAAACAAAGTTATTAATTATACACGTACTGGGAAAGCTGAAGAAAAATTATTTGCCCGAAGGGGAAAGGCAAAATTATATTTTAAAGATTCTCCCCAAAGCATGGCATGCAGCATATAGTAAATCATTAAAATTTAGTGAAATGTTTGTTCTGCAGCCCTGACTCAGCTCTCAGAGCCATGAGCTGCTACAAACTCACCTCAAAAGAGACTTTCAGTACAGAAAAGTGACGTAATTTAAGTTCTTCTTCAGCCTCTTTGGCTCTTCCCTGAGCTCCCCGGCCAACACCAGCTCCAGCCCTGCCACAGAGCCAGAGGGTGGTGGGGAAGGGGCCATTGCCACCCCTCAGAGCCCTGTCCAGCCTGGCCTTGGACACTGCCAGGGATGGGGCAGCCACAGGGCCTCCTCACCCTCACAGGGAAGCTCTTGGCCACAATTCCTCACTCAGCCAGGACACATCCTCCAAATCCATGCGTGCCCAGAGACTGGGATCACCCAGGACAGGTCTGATGCTTTGCACAAGCCCAGGCAGATGATCCCGTTGCTCTTCCCTCACTCTCCTCACTTCCCTTTGTGCCTTCCTGCAGTTTCCAGCAGGATCTGCTCCATGACCCTGCTGGGCACTGAGGTGCCACTGACTGCCCTGTGCTTCCCAGGGTCTTCCATGAATATTATTCCATCAGGATAAACAAAGAGCAATAATTTGAGCTTGGAGCTCATTGAGTTACAGAACATGAAGCAGAATTATTTCCAAAGGCTGCCAAAACGTTACATCTCCTTCAAATCCCACTCCACTCTGCCACATTGCTATGGAAAAAATACATTGCATTGTCCTGCCTAAGGGAACTGCTCCTTGTGCTTGCTGATCCAGCTCCTGACAGACATGCAGCACCTTTTGGGAAGGTTTTGCAACTTGCACGACTACACCCACTGCAGGCAACACAAAGAGAAATCCTGAGCAATCCTGCATTCTGTGCATTAACCTATCAGTGATGAGGAGGCTCCAGGCGTTGTAACTCAGGATGAGCACGAGCCCCCTTTTACTCACGTGTCTTTGCAGAACCAAGTGCTTTACCAAAGCTAAAACCATCTGATGTGAGAGACACACTGGGGAGTGGCACTTCCAGAGCACAGGGTGCTTTGAGGTACCACAGTACAGCAATTTATACCCTCACCTGCAAAGTGCTTTGTTTCATGTTACACTGAGACTACATTTAAGCTCCTAAGGATGTGAAAAAGAGAGATCATAGATGTGACCTTTGAGTCAGCACTTGAAAACAAACAAGACCGCAGAGCTGCCAGAATTTGGGACTGCTTAGAAAAATATTCAATATAAAAATAACGTTCTGCCCCTCATTAACCATTAACCAGCCTGCTTTGATCCTGGTTTCCTTCTGTGAGTATCTTGGATCCTGTTCCCATTTCCCTCCAGGCCTGCCCCCAGCACCCCTCTGGAGAGAGCACCTTGAGGAGCACAAAACACCTTTATTAGGCAGCTCACAGCTGCCTCCAAGGCTTCCCATCTCCTCCAGACACTGCAAGTGTTTAACTTCCACTGGCATCATAACCAAAGCTGTTTACCCCAGGAACCCAAACTCCACCATGGTTTTCCTTTAAATAATTCTCCTCATGAAGACAAACTAATTAACTGCAAGACTGCATAGGGAATCAGCCACCACAGATAAGAGCCCACCTCCTTCCCACAAATTACCGGATTGTTTCATCTCTGCAACTTTGGGAGAAACTTCCCTGCCAAGGACTAAAGTTTGGATAATGAGACATCCAGTAATGGCAATAATCTGGCTCCCATTAGAGAAATCAATTATCTGCTGGATGAGAGTCATCTTAACCATCATAAAAATTTAACTTGAAAGAAAGTCTATGTTCACTTTATGGTATGGGCTCTCTCTCTCAAGGCTGATTGATGTGTGGTGTTCCTCAGCATTTCCACTTTAATATCACTCTCAGTTTTTGTCATGAAATTTGGTGGTGTGAAAACTGCAAAAGTTTCTGCTGAAATGGAAAAAAAAAAATAAAAATTAAATCCCATAAATTCAAAAATTAAACTTGGAGCTTGATTCAACCAATTAAAATGGAAGGATGACCCTGATGCACAGAGAAAAGTACTCACCATTTAGGGCACAACTCCTATAAAAAGAGTCTCACTTAGAGGCAAAAGGCATTTTAATGAGCTGCTTAGTTCACACATTCACATTTCTTGGAAGTCTCTGGCATGTGCAACTTAAAAATTACTACTGAACCTTTCAGCTTTTAGTTTGCAATTGAAATTCTGTCATCTCCTTTTGAAGGGGAATAAAAGGAGTATTAAACCCCTGTAGCTTATCTCTAGTACATACATATCCTTGAAACCTTACAAGTATCCATGAGCACTTGGCACCATGAGCATTGTATGAAAAACACGCTGCAAAAAGAGTAAATCCTGCGCTGGGCAAAGCCTGTTCCAAACTAAAAAGCACATTTTTTACTTTGGAGACCAAAATAAAACCCCACCCCCAAATATGAACCTTGGGCAAAACCCTGCATTTTCTTTAACTGCCTGTCTAGGCCAAAGGCACAGCCTCAGCTTACTGTTTTAAAAGTCATTTTTGGGGAAAAGGATTTCTGTCCATAAAGCAGCAGCTGGTTCAAACCCCTGTAAATATGACCCTCATTTATTAGAAACTCTGACTGAAAGAGAAACCAGCCTTTACAATTCCCTCAGCTCAATATCAGTTTCAACACAGCAGATATTTAAGACACTGCTGCTTAATTTAGTAACATTTTCATTATCCCCAAGGATTCCTCAAGAACATTTACAAGGAAAACCATTTGTGTTAATTCTATGGGTTACTGATCATTTGGTTTTGTCTTTCTTAATGGCTTTTTTATAAATATATATTTATCTCACAAAGAGGTTTTTTTTTTTAAACTCCACATGTATCTCATCTTCCTGGCACGTGCAGTTCTGGATCTTACTTCCCAAATCCACACACCATTCCATTATGGACACCCATCCCAAAGGATTTCCCTGTCCTCATGAACCCCTGCCCATATGGGGGCTGTTTTGTAACTGTTTTTTCAGTGCCACAAAAATGCGTTTGCAAGCTCTGCAGCACCTCTGTAACACAGAGACAACTTTTCCAGATATAATCAGACTGTCCAGGGAATTTCAGATGTTTCATGTACAAGAACCTCATGATTAAAGTTGTCAGGTCTTTGGAAAAGACTTTGTAAAAGGCAAAGCCTCCCTTGCAGCAGGATTATCTGGGATCTGCACACCCCAAGGTCTGAGGGATGGTCCCTAGAGAGGGGCACATCATCCCTGTCCTCACCACCAGCATCATCCCGGGGTCATCCCAAACCTGTCCTGGCCACAGGGATCCCACTGGCCACAGGCACAGCACAAGGCACACCCAGCAGCTGCCCCTGCTCAGCCCCGACCTCGGCAAAGGTCAGAAAACCCTCTCAGCCCTGAGCGCGGCACAGATCACGGCCTGGCAGGGCTCCCCCGAGCTTCTCCTACAACACAAATCACTGTTCTCTGACCACCTCAGAATGTTAAACATCTGCACTGCTACCAGAGAATCCTCCTTTAAATTCCAGCAAAGCTCACTGGTGACTTTCCGAAACACAGCTACAGAAAACAAATGCTGGTGCCCCCACTGAGAACCGTGGCAAGCTCTCTTCCACGTGTCAAGGGCTGGACAAATGTTCCTGTTGGTCTTAGAAAAACACCAAGACACACCAAAAAACCTGCAACGTTACAACAGTCCGGCTCCAGAACAAGATCTCGACACTGAGCAGGAAAAGCAGAGGTTCTGCTGAGCCCAAGCCCTGTGGAACAGAAATCAGATCACAGCCTTGATCACCAGAGTGGGACTTTTGCATGATGCAAAGAACATTTTGGGGAATTTACCTCTGGTATTAAAAATTACACCTCTCCCAAAGACAGGCTTTTCTGGTGTCCAGGTACAATCTGAACAAGTGAGATAGCATTAAAATAATGCTCCCCTGTCCTTCCTCTCCCAGGTACTTGAAAATCTGTTAATAACTTTTCCACCAGCAACACTTGCCTTGAATATAAATGTGAGAGAAAAAATTCCCAGTTAGCTGAATTCAAAAGTAAACTGTGAACTCCATTCACATTAAACTACACTAAGGAGCAACAGGGAGGACTTTCAGAAAGCCTTGTCAGACAAACAGTGAAGTGTAGTGGTAGAGACCCAAATTCTCGGGAGTTCAGCTCATCCACCTTCCCCAGACTCCTGGACCCACTGCCCTTGTTTGCATCACTACAGAAAAAAGGTCACTAATTACACATTATATTTTCAGGGCAAGAAATAACTCCTATGAAGCCAAGGGGGTGTTTTTACTTCCAAGAGCTTCCCCAAGCAGCACGTTCCAAGACCCCCAAAAAGGACAATACTTTGTGTCTCCCACGTGAGCCTTTAACAGATTCAGGTTCATGGAGCATCTCTTGACTCTCTAATTGAGGGGCAACCCATTATCAAATACAGCACTAAGCTTAATTAGAGAGAGAAATCGATGAAGATCATCTAGAAGGTATGAGAAAGGTCTGAGCAATTTTCAGTGATGGTTCAAGTTTCTTCCCTGGAATTGTTTCCAATAATAATGAAAGCTTAATGCAAAACTAAGAGTTACCCAGACATATTACTCTGCTGCTGCAGGACTTAATGTGCTTTGCAAACAGCTACAATTTCTGGGGAGGATGGCATCAGCTTTTATCAAAGCAGCTGCCCCAGTGAAGCCTGGAAAACAAACCCAGGCATCTTCACATTCAGGCTGCTCTCCCTTCTGCAGCTGTCTTGATTTTGTTCTAAAGAAAGTCTTGACTTGCCTCACACATCCTGGTACGTTCTTTTATTTTAATAACAAGTCATATACTAATTGATGTATAATCACAACTAGTTTTTAAGCCCAAATCTTCAATTTAAAATTTACAATAATTACCTGCCAGGAGTAATCAAAGTACTAGAGACCCCATCCCAGCAAGAGCAAAGGCACCAGGAAAATCAAGGTGAGGCAATCCTGCCAAAGCCCCCAGAACAGAGAAATCACTGCTCCCTGACGCTGCAGGACCAACACTCCAAAATACCTATTTTCTGCTGGAATAAGGCTTTGCAATTGCTGTAAGCCTTGTCATTTCCAGCACTTCCTTCTGAAGCACAAAGTGGACAATTCCATCAAAACACTTCTGCATTTGGTTTTTTCCATACAATTTGCTCTGGCAGCACGAATGAGGCTGTGACCAGCCAAATGCCACATGCAGTCTCTGATTTATCATTACAGATACCCCAAAAGAAACGTCTCTGGCTTTATTTTTAGATTTTGTTACGTTAACACAGCAAGACATTTATGCATAATACTTAAGATACACTATCAGACACCGAATGCTGTCCCAGACAACTCAGAAGTTGACTTTCTACTATTCCAAAAATCCACTGAAAGGCAGTAACAAACAACAGCAAAGAGCAACTCTCACTCTTCTCCCACAAACACAGGGATTTATTTATTTTACAGGCTTCAGACCTGCCATGCCAATTTTACAGGAGAATGAAAATGGAATTTTTTTGGGGTTTGTTTATGATTTTCTGGTTCATTATTAACTGCAGTAAATATTTCACCAGGAAGAGAAAGTCCCCCCAAGCTGCTGTCCCCACCCAGCACCAAGGCAGGCTACAGGAAGCCCCTGTGGTGACCTCACTCAGTCCCAGCCCCTGCACAAAGCCCCAGGGTGCTGGGCACAGCCATCAGTTTGAAATATTGCCCAGCTGAAGGCTGAACTCATGACCTTCCCAGTATTTAACTGCCACTCTGGCTCTTCCAGGCTGAGCAGATTAAATACAGTAACTACCTGTTTCCCCAGCTCTGCCGTCATCACTTCCCACTCTTATCTGAGGGAAACGCTACAGATTCTTTCATGACTGGGGAGAGCAAAACAGATATTTCCAGTGCTCTGAGTTCATTACAGGTGTTGTAAATAACCTGGCAGCAGCACCCACAGCGAGGGGAGAGCACTGTCACTACAGCCAAGACAGAGGTGACTTTTCAGGCACCAAATTCTTGCCTCCACCGCGGGAAGTGCCTGTCCCTGCCTGGACTGTGGTGACACCAGCTTTTGCACCCAAGGAAAACCGAGGACATCCCTTTTCCATCCCCTGTGATATTCTGGGCACAAAGGTGCACACATGTTTTATCCATTCCACCTTTTAAAGGTTCAGTGTTTGGCCCTGCCTCAGCTGTGGACGGGATTCAGCAATGTCCAGCTTTAGGGGCTGAGACTCTCTCAGCCACAGGCTTTCCCTGGGACATTCCCTGCTCTCTCCCACATGAAACCACTCCTCAGATGCAGCAGGCAAAAGTTCAGTGCGTGACCAGTGGGTGCAGGAAACCTCCAGTTTGCAATTACACAGAATCACTGAATGGTTTGGGTTGGGAGGGACCTGACAGGTCACGTTCACCCCCTGCCAAGGGCAGCGACACCTTCCACCAGCCCAGGCTGCTCCAAGCCCTGTCCAGCCTGGCCTTGGACACTGCAGGGAATGGAGCAGCCAAAATTCCCTTCCAAAGGGAAGGAAATTTCTTGACTCTACCTCCCAGATACACAATGCAGATAAAGAGACTGAGGACAGAACTTTTTGTAGAATTCTTCTGGACTCTTAAGTACCTTTCAAGTCAAGGTAAAGGTCATTTTCCTGATTCAGTCCTTCTGTGATGTGTGTAGGGAAACAAATCCCAATCATTTTTCCAAACCCACCATTAGGGCAATAGAAGGCTCCTCTAGCACCTTTTATTTATGACACAGGGGTTCAACTATTTCCAGGTACATGAAACTGGTAATATCCTTAAGTGTTACCGATAGGATCTGAGTAACTGCACTGAATGTATCACTTATTAATTGAAAATGGTGCCAAAAGTAACCAAAAACACCCCAGGAACTCCCAGGATTAGTGACTGTACAGTCCCATATAAATTGGAATAAGCTTTCCCCAAGTACCTCGCTCGTACCTCACACAAACCCACAGTAAAACTCAGGTATTTACCTGCCAGCTGAGCACAGGCCCAGTGTGACAAACCTGAGAGCACCCTCCCCCTAGGTATGGCCAGCAATTTCATCCCCACTGCCATGGAAGGAATATTCCAGTGGCCAGCACCACACCAGAGACACTCGTGTTCTTGCAGGGCTTTGTATCCTCGTTAGAGGACACAGAAAAGCTGGTCATGGAGCAAAGTGACCTTTAAGAGCATTCTTTTGAGTCAAACTTACAAGTGGATAAAGCAGGTTGTTTCTGCCTGCAAACTTCAGTCAGCCCAAACCTGGCACTGCTGGGAAATCTCAGCTGAGAGGCAGCCACAGGAACACCTCTCCAGTTTCACTGCCCTAACACTGCCAAGCAATGGCATCACCTCCTTGGCACACAATTCCATCTCTGAA
Source organism: Pseudopodoces humilis (assembly GCF_049639895.1). NCBI lineage: Eukaryota > Metazoa > Chordata > Aves > Passeriformes > Paridae > Pseudopodoces > Pseudopodoces humilis. Next base: position 18,978,916 of record NC_142215.1, read on the forward strand.
CTCCCATGGGGAAATGTTATTAGAAGGAGAAAAATTGGCTGCCAGAGCACCACCCCCAGTAAAGAGTGAAACCTCTTAGAAAAAACAAGGGCTTCAAGGAGAGCTGCAGAAAAATACAGAAGGGAGTTAGTACCCAAAAAAATGGATTTATTGTCTGAAATGCTGCCAGACTAATTTCCAAGAATGGCAGAAAGAACTTAAATTAAGCAAAATCAGGCTGTTATTAGGTGGGGAGAGATGACAATTTCTTTGGTCTAGAAGAAAATGATCCAGGGATCAGGTAACAGTTATTCAAGCTTTTCAACCCTGCACCAAACTACAGTAATGCAGAAATACAATTACTCCCTACAGTGACCCTTCAAGGAAAGTAGAATTAAGATTAGAACTAAGAAGTAAAATCAGACATGTCACTATCAGATGCACTGTAAAATCTTTAACATATTTTAATATTCAAGCATAAAGGATTTTCTTTCCAGTGCCAGGTGCATAACAAAAAAACAGCATGGAAGGTCTGCCAAAAACCACTGTAAATCTTCACAACCAAATAAAGAAATCTTTTACAATGGTTCAGGTAAGGAGCAAAAGAGTTGTCTCCAATTCACTTTCATCCCCAGGTGACCTGGCTGGATGTCCTGCACTAAGGCTCCTCTCAGCTTTATCCACAACCTGCTTAATTGCATCATATCATTAATGTTATTAATTGCTGTCACTGCCCATAAAACACAGAACCAATTCTGTAAAATAGAGAGGCTGGAACTGAATTAAACACAGCACACAGTGAGCTGCTTGAAGCCATTGTAAAGTGTTCTGAAGCCTAAAGCTTGGAGCTATTTCCAAAGCCAGAGCACCAAATCTTTGTTCTTTTGGCCAAGATACAAGGTAAGAAAAATGTGGAGTTTTCTGCATGACCAGATTGAGTCTCAGCACTTCCTTTTGGTCAGAAAACCTTTCCTTTTGTCTATAGAAAACCCCTCATTTATAGATGTTCAGTGAATAAATTTTTCCCCTAAGAATTACTTTTTAGACCAACTTTGTAGCCCCACAGTCCACAATAAACTAAGTCAGCTAAGCTCTTATAGGGACCCTTCGTATGCCATGAAACTTCAGAGAAAGAACTGGAAACCCCTACTAGGGTCCAATCAATAAAAAAGACAGATTTCCTCATGGAATGTAAGAAAGGCAAAGAATGAAACTTTTACCTGATTTTTTTTCCCACTCCTTAACAGGTCTATCTTCTTTGCTTACCCCGTCTGCTTCATTTAATTTTTATGCATAGTAAGATATTTTTAAAACTACATTATCAATATTTCAGTGCTTTTTCCTAGTAAAAATAGCTTGCAAGAATAAACAAACCAGTTAGATACACAACAAACCAGCATATTACCAAATATCTCTGCTTTTATCTTCTTGCAAGCTCATTGAAAACAGCAACGTATTTAAGGATTATGAAAAATGCATTAGAGACGTCCTTTCCAAAGATAACCAGGTTGACTTTCAGATCAGCCACACTGTGGCCTTGGCCACCCTTCAAGTGTATCAATCACATTTAATACTACAGGAGCAGATAGGGCAGCTTTTAAGCATCCTCAAGTTGTATTCTATAAGCACATTGCTCATTTGGCTGTTTAGGAAATTATAAGCAGTTTGGATAATAAATCAGAGTACCAATATTTATAACGGTACTGACGGGGCTCAGTTTTTAACAGGGCACTGAACCAATCACAGAATAAACTTGGTATTCAGCCATCTGGAGAAGTGTTCTCTGTGAAAATTAGAATCTCTGACCCACCTTGGACTGTCAGCTCTGCCTGGGCCTCCAGGGTGTCATTGCCGCTCTCAGCGACGCAGGTGAAGGTCCCGGCATCGGCCTCGGCCACGTCCCGGATCTCCAGGGTACCCCCGGCCAGCAGCTGGAAGCGCCCAGACCTGCACACACAGGGACATGATCATTCCACAGCCATGGCCATATCCCAGATTCCTGCACACACAGGGACATGGTCATTCCACAGCCACGGCCATATCCCAGATCCCTGCACACACAGGGACATGATCATTCCACAGCCACAGCCATATCCCAGATCCCTGCACACACAGGGACATGATCATTCCACAGCCATGGCCATATCCCAGATCCCTGCACACACAGGGACACAGTCATTCCACAGCCACAGCCATATCCCAGATCCCTGCACACACAGGGACATGGTCATTCCACAGCCACAGCCATATCCCAGATCCCTGCTCACACAGGGACACAGTCATTCCACAGCCATATCCCAGATCCCTGCACACACAGGGACACAGTCATTCCACAGCCATATCCCAGATCCCTGCACACACAGGGACACAGTCATTCCACAGCCATATCCCGGATCCCTGCTCACACAGGGACACAGTCATTCCACAGCCATATCCCAGATCCCTGCACACACAGGGACACGGTCATTCCACAGCCATGGCCATATCCCAGATCCCTGCACACACAGGGACACAGTCATTCCACAGCCATGGCCATATCCCAGATCCCTGCACACACAGGGACATGGTCATTCCACAGCCATATCCCAGATCCCTGCACACACAGGGACATGGTCATTCCACAGCCACGGCCATATCCCAGATCCCTGCACACACAGGGACACAGTCATTCCACAGCCATGGCCATATCCCAGATCCCTGCACACACAGGGACACAGTCATTCCACAGCCATATCCCAGATTCCTGCACACACAGGGACACAGTCATTCCACAGCCATATCCCAGATTCCTGCACACACAGGGACACAGTCATTCCACAGCCATATCCCAGATTCCTGCACACACAGGGACACAGTCATTCCACAGCCATGGCCATATCCCAGATCCCTGCACACACAGGGACACAGTCATTCCACAGCCACAGCCATATCCCAGATCCCTGCACACACAGGGACACGGTCATTCCACAGCCATGGCCATATCCCAGATCCCTGCACACACAGGGACACAGTCATTCCACAGCCATATCCCAGATCCCTGCTCACACAGGGACACATGGTCATTCCACGGCCATATCCCAGATCCCTGCTCACACAGGGACACAGTCATTCCACAGCCATATCCCAGATCCCTGCTCACACAGGGACACATGGTCATTCCACGGCCATATCCCAGATCCCTGCTCACACAGGGACACAGTCATTCCACAGCCATATCCCAGATCCCTGCACACACAGGGACACAGTCATTCCACAGCCATGGCCATATCCCAGATCCCTGCACACACAGGGACATGGTCATTCCACAGCCATGGCCATATCCCAGATCCCTGCACACACAGGGACATGGTCATTCCACAGCCATATCCCAGATCCCTGCACACACAGGGACACAGTCATGCCACAGACACCACCCCAGTGTGGGACACAGAGGAGTTATAATTACACCATCACATCTCACACTGAAAATTAAGTTCAACCCAATCAATTCCACAAGGGAAGCTCATCTTTTTGCACTTGCAGCTTCACTTGTTCTTAATTAAATGTGATCCAAGGTATTCAGTCAAGAGCAGCCAGAACTGAAGAAAAATGAGGTATTGTAATCACATAATTTAAAAGAAGGCATTTTGCAGATCCAGCTGGAATGACTGACTGCTTGGAAAGCTGAGGGAAGTACAACAGGAGAGACTGTGCCTTCACAACACAAGGACAGCAATGCACAGTATACAATGCAGAGGAATGGAGTTTCTGTGAAAAGAAAAGGTAAGCCATCCCTCAGAGATTATATACTTCAGAATAAGATACAGGTTAAAAGAAATTCAAAATACAGATTGATCAGGTGACAAAGGGTCTGTACAGAACCTCCCCCTCTGACTTGCAAAGGGCAGGGAAGGGTTTCTACCCCAGCCCTTACAATCCATCTGCTTTTGCTGCTGAATGGGGAGATAAAGGTGGCCCTTCATGCTCAGTGCAGCACCCTCAGCTTCCAGCCACATCCTCCTCCCACTGCAGCCATCACTGCCCTTCACCTGATACTAAGCTGTACACAACTCTTCCAAGTTCCTTCAACACTCCAAGTTTCCACTTAAAATAACAAATAAACTTTCCAGTAAGATGCAAGAACCCCAAGCCAGGACAAGTTGTGCCTGGAAGCTGACTGACCCAGAGACACCAGCTCTCATGGAGCTGGTAAAGGAAGAGTCTGGGGAAAAGGAAGGGAACCTGGTGGATTCCTGTCTAGCACTCTCACGTGGCTTGTTGGCAGGAAGGGACTGAATCCTGTCAATATATGAATATTACAGCAATTGCCTTTTTTAGTCTCTATTTGGAATGGCTAATGAACAAAAATCAACCTAAGTGCTTTCTCCATTTGAAATTTTCCTCAAATTACATCAGTAGGACCAATCCTGACCTGCTTGGACAGGTAAATTGCTGGGACACAGATTTTTGCCTCATCTCACTATTATTTATCAGATAAATGTTGATTTATGATCAAATTTCTGGTTAATATATTTAAAAGCAGAGCAAACAAAACCATAACCAGCATTAACTGTTAAAAGCATCTGAAAAGATGTGCTGTGTGAGGAAAGCCATACTGTTCCCATGAGAAACACCAGGACTACAGAGAGGCTGCCCTGGAAGAAGTGCAGGGAATTGAAGATATGAGTTTGAAAAATCCTATGAAGAGCTTCCCAAAGGCTGGGAAAAATGTGCCAGGCTTGTGTGGGAATGGCACGTCAAGCACGCTCTAAAACCACCCGAGTAAGACAAGCCTGGACCTTGACACATCCATACAATAAATTTTCTACCTTCTTTTATTATGTAAAGGAGCTGCTTTGACTTTTTGTTCTTGCAGCTGGGAATGTGCTGAGGGCTGGGATGAAAGCAGGGCGCTGGATCTGCCAGGGACAGCGGGACATGGAGCAGGGAAGGAGCTGTGCCCCAGGAACTGCCACTGTCACATCCTGAAGGAATGATCAAAGGCCAGCAGCATGTCCATGGCATTTGGAGGACATTAATGCCTTTTCCAGGATATCCATTGTTACCCTCTTAAAAGCAACACGTGCCTTAGGATGCTCATTACCACTGCCAGCCTCTGCAAAAGTTACTGACAGCAGCTGCTACTACGAAACTATTAAAAACTATTCCTAGGTATCACTTTAGCTTTCCTAGGGGATCTCACAAACTACATGTAGCATTGGAATATTTATGGGAATTCTCCTGTTCAGCCATCTCAATATGTGCCATGTTTTTATTCCCTTTGATTATTTTCCTCCAGAAAACCCAGAGTTGAGTTCAATTTCCCAATAGGTGATTCAGTGAAAGTTTAATGGAAGAAAACAATTAATCTGCCAGACTCCTTGGTGATTCCCTCTGTATGAATCAGCTGTGGAAAAATCCTGGGCTTAAAGGAAAGCTGCTTTTGTAATAAAGCAAAACATCTTAATTTTGAAAGGACAATGAAGCATTTTCACAAAAGAGTGAAGCAATTGGATTTCAGACACCGGAGACAAAGAATCAGCTTAATATAAAAGTGATAACGTAATTTCAAGTGTCATTAAAAAAAACAAAGATTGATCACTCAGATGTCAGAGAAGAGGCAAATCAAATTCCAGCCTTTTATATGCATTCTATACAGCACTCACTTGCACCCCCATAACGTACAATTACTGAACTACTCTGGATGCCTCACTCACAGGCTCTTTGTGTTTCATTATCACAAAATATAGTGAGCCTTTATTAATTTACTGTAGTCAAACTGTCAGTTATACCCTGAGGTTTGGGCTTTTCTTCCCTCTTTTAAATTACTATTCCCCAAACATCTTATAATCTATTTGCTGTCTCAGTAAGTACAGCAGATAAAATTAGACAGTAAATTAGATTATTTTGTGGGATCTACTACCAGAAAAATCTCCATAATTACTCTGCTACACTTAACCTTTCCTGAGCCGGGCAAGTGTAATTCACTTGGTACCAATCACTCAGACTTCTGCAAGCAGATACATGTAATAATGGGAATATCACACCTTTGTGGGAAGCACCGAGGAAAGGGCAGCATTAGGGATGTGGATGTGATCATACAATCACAGATTCCATGTGAGCACAGCCAGCAGAAATGAACGTGGCACAAGTGCCTTCAGCTCTAATCCCCTCACTGTAGGAAAGCATTACCTGTACAACCATGTTTCTGCAGGAGTTTCTCAATTACATGAAATTTTGCTAAACTGAACAGTACAAACCTGCTGCACAGCTTGCTGGACTTTACAGACATTCTAATGTTATTGCTCAGGTCCTTTCAATGGTTTTGTTTCAGATGAACCATCTGATCTAGTGCAGTTTCTTCAGAACCTGTGCCATTTGTTCCCTCTCCCACAGACACGTCCCAGTGAAAATGAAGATACACAATCTATGCTGTTGGAGCACGTACTGATCCACACACTCCAAGTTTTCAGAGCAGATCACGTTCCAGACATTTCTCTGTGCCTGTGTCCCAAGCTCTGGGGACAAATCCACCTGGGCAGCCACCTGGGACTTCCCTTTCCAAGGTAGGAATTGTCAAAAGCACAAATGTCTCCTGCACTTGCTGAAGAACAGACCCTGCACACAGCAGGATCCTCAGCCAGACTAGAGACTGAAATAAAAAATATTCACCAGGTAACAAAGGCTCCAAGCTGGCTCCAAGCTGAAGAGCTACTCAGCCTGAATATAACACCTCCTTTCTAACCCTTTGTACCAGACAATGTTGACACTACAGGAGATTTTACTTCAGCAAGTTTTCTATCAAGGGCCTAAGATTTGTTCCAATAACCTCATACTTCAGTGCCTTCCCTGCTTGCTTCCATTTCCCTCAGCATTCTCCACATTCCTGGCAGAGACACTACTGCCTCGGAGCCCATGGAGCCAATCCAGCTGGAAAAGCAGGAGGATATTCCCAGTGCTGAGCCCATGGATCACTCTGTCCATGTGCCAACAGTAAAGACCAACCAGGTGCCCACCTTCCACCACGGACCACACACGAGGCTGGAGCCTTCCCTTGGATTCTGGAGCTCTAAATTGGAGCTACATCTCAACCTAGAGCAGGGTTTAGTCTTCTCCTTTCTTTACAGACAGTGAAGTTCAGGGAAAACTATGAAATATGAAGATTACAAGCTGGATCAGTGAACCAACTCAAGGGAAAGCTTCTTAGACTTTTGTGGCATTCCATACGGAGAACCAAGAAGTCAGCAATCTCTCCATCAGATTTCTTGAAAAATCCTCAAGTTAGTGAATTCAGAGGGATTCCTTGGAGTTCTAAGAGCCTTGTTCCAATGCAAACTTGGAGCACTGAGTTAACTTCCGTTTCTCACCCTACACCCAAAGCTTCCTTCTCTCACACTCTAATTAATTTGGAAAATATTTTATCACAGCAACTAATTTCACAATATATTGCATTACAGGCTGTCTGAACAACTGCCAAGGCTGCCATCACTCAAGTTTACTCATATTTATCCATTAACATAAATCTTATTGCAGTCTTCAACAAATAATCCATCAAATTTAATTGCCTTCCCTTTTCTCCAGATCTTATAACAAATATTTAATACCAAAACCCCACCCCTCCCTATCCTTAAAATTAATCTATTTTCCTATAAATACAGGCTCCAATCCAAATTCTCCATAGGAATACAACTTGAAAGGCAAACATTCTATTTTGTATTAATTAATTAGCACAGTTACGACAAAAGTAAAAATAAGGTTTTGTGTAAAACCCTTTAAGAAGGGGTCAAAATTAGGGATAGCCTGCCCATGCTGTCTGAGTTTTGTTTCCTAAGCCCAGACACACAGGGAGAAATGTTCCAATATATATGGCTATACCTGCATATATGTATGTTAATGTTTGGGGTGGGGGTGTGCATAAACAAACCTGGGATTTCGGAGCTTTTCCCAGGCAGAAGGGACATTAAAACCTGCCCAGATGAAAAGAATCATGTTTTTTCTTGGGATAAAGAAAAGCCACGCTAAGAAAGTTGTACTTTTATATCAAAAGGGGATTTTAATACAAATTAAATGTGATTTAATTTGTAATTACATTAACAGACCATGCATAACAAGCTAAGGTAGCTATTTAGCAACAGTAACTGCAGGCTTTTCTCCAACAAAGAATCTTAATTTCTGGAGATTTTCCAGTTATTCTATTCACACCAATAACACAATAGCTGGAGGGTAAATGGAGTTTAAGAGGCTTCTGTTCTCTGCTCTTTGAATCTCTGCCCTGCTCAGCCACAGTCACAAGCAGCAGACATGGGAGCTTGGGCTCAGTCTGATCACTTGAAGAAACAATGAAAGATGTTTACCCCACAGAGGGAAAAAAGATCAAATTTCTACCTTTGCCCACCTTAAAACTCAAGCCTACAATGAGCACACATTTCACTTTAAGAAAAGGAGAGGTAAGTGTTGCAAGAAGAAAAGAGTCAACTGGAACCTGTTCTTGTAACAAAGGGCCAAAACACTAAAAAGTAATGCTAAATATTCTGAAAAATCAGGTTAGACTTGGTTCAAATTGTGTGTACATTTGAAGATCAAGTGTATTTACTAATGTTGTGCTCCAGCCTTCCGGAACAATTTCTCATTCTGCATTATGAGAATAAGAAAATACCTGTGAAGCCCTAAGTTATCATGGTAACCTCATGGAATGAGGGAAGCAAATTCCAAAGGGAATCAACAGCACCGTATTCAGTGATGGGAAAATCTGGACTTTATGTCTCAAAAATCAAGAAAATAAAAGGAGAGCTTTAACCTCGCTGTGCCCTGAATGTGCCACAATCTAGAGAAGGATGGGGCAGCAAAACTCCCTGAAGACATGACATGACATCACTTTACATACATGAGAAACAAATTCAGATCTTACCAGGCACATTTATTCTGCCATTTCATCCAATTTGATTGTGCTGCTCTAATGAGTCTGTACCAGTTTTCGTAGAGTGAGTTCTTACATTTATAAAAACCCCTGAATTTAAATCATGTGCCTTCACACTGACACAGCACCATCTCTCAGGGGCTGTTTGTCATTTCCCACAGCAGCCTCCCATCAAAGACAGCTCAAATTACCAGCCCTTGGATTCTTTTAATTTAAGAGTTGCCCAAAAAGAGATATATTATATCCCTGGTGCTGCAGAGACTTGAGCATTGTTCTGGCTGCTTTCTGTGTCAGCCACACTGCAATTTACCTCTCCTTGTTCCATGATTAACTTGGCTCCCCATTAATCTCACTGCTGACTTTGAGGGACATGGAAAACATTCAAATACCTGTTTGCAACCCTGGTTCTCGGAAGTACGTTCATTACATCGACAAAAATGAGCTTGATAAGATTTGTTCTGCTTTTTTTATATAGATTTTCTACCACATTATTCTAACTGTATTCATACACCAGCAATGACAATGTGTAAGTTCTCACTCGATACATCTCTGAAAGCTCACTGGTTTTTCTGCCATCATGCCTATCATTTTAATATTCTATTGTAATGAGAAAATGTGTCATTTTGCTTTAAACACTTATTCTTCAATTCCTGTGGGACATTCTGACACAGAGTGGACGTTTCCACTGCAGACAGAACGAGCACAGGGCTTCACACTCAGAATACCCCAAGTCGTCCTCCTTTCCCTGCAGTGTCCTTATTCCCTTAATTGCTACTTCTACTCCAGTGCCAGTCAAAAAGTAACCTACTCTTAATAACCTGCAGGCTTCAGGCAAGATTTCTTGGCTTCAAATGGCTGCAAAAAAGTACCCTGAGGCTGCTCCGAAGTCTCCTGAACTCACTCCCTTATCCCAACACTGCGCCTCGAAGCCCCTCCAGTGTTTGGGATCAGCTTCTGCTCTCCGGGTTTCAAGCCCGAAGGAAGGTGTGCACTAATCCCAAATCCCGACTCCAGCTGGATTCCTGCCATCACACAGAGACAGGGCTGTCAGCCATTACTCACCCATCTGTGGGAAGCTCTTCGTCGTTCCTTGTCCACCTGACGAGGGGAGGTGGGAACCCCGCGGTGACGCAGGGGAACAGCGCGCTCTGCCCCGGCAGCCGCGTCAGGGACGAGGGTGGCTTCAGCAGCGCCAGGCTCTGCGGCTCCTCTGCATCTGCAAACAGGACAGGACACAGCTGGCACCAAGTGCAAAATCAGAAAATGGTCATGTTAAAAACCACCAAAAACCCCCTGAACCAAAATCCAGCCAGCAAAAGAAGATCACAGATGAAACCTCTATTTCCTTTCCTGCCCCTCTGGATGATTCCATCCCCACCTCACCCACAGCCTCTGTCAGAGCCTCTCCCAGCCTTGCTACCATTTCCTCCAGACATGCAAAGTTATTCCCCACTTTCGGGATTCTCACTCTTCCAACTCCCTGGGAAACGATCCCAGCTCAAAACTACAGCCCTGAAACAGGAACTTCCACCAAATAGCAGAGATTTAGGAAAGAGAAGAACAGGTTTTGAGTTTGTCCAGCAAGCCTTGGGTCTCATCAGGGAGCTGCCTGAGGAAGTGCTTTTACACGCTGGAAAATTAAATTATTGCAGCAGTGACTGACCCCAAGTAAAATACAACAACCAAGGAACATGCATGCTGAAGGAGCACAAGACAAAAATGCCCCACCACGGTATTCCATCCTTATGAAAACAGGGAATATCTCTGAAGGAGTTTTGCATTGGATTAAGCTGGAGAGTGGTTTGTTCCTTTTACTTCCCACCCTTAAGAAGCAGCACAAACCAAGTGCATGTTTATTCAGCCCCTACTACAGCGTGCACCTTCTGTCTGTGCCCTGCACCGTTCCCAGAGGAAAAGAGTTCTACAGAGCAGCTGCAGTTTGGGCTGAGTAACCCCTGCTCACCCTGCCCTAATTCCTGCACTGCCAGCACTCAGGGGTGCTTGGAGGTGTTATGGCAGCAAAGATCCACAACTGGATAAGGCCTCAAACTATTTCTGGCTACCTAAAATGGGGACCGAGTGTTCTGTACCTACTCTACTCCTGCTCCCTGAATGAAGCACATTTGGTGTCTCATCACACATGTATCTGGCTTCTCTCTCACGTGGGCCTGAGGTGATACTCGCAGCGATTTCAGGAAGTTGTTGTTTTGGTGTTCTTCAGCTCAAAACACTAAAAATAATACTGAGTGTTCACAGCACTGAGCTCAGGGCACACACGAGCTCCAAAGCACAACAGGAGGAGGTGCCAGGACACTTGGGGGAAGCAGAACAGGTGGAAATCCCACGTGGGAGTTGGTGCAGGCAGAGGTAGCCAAGCTCTGAGCAGTCCTGGATGAGCCAGCCCCATCCCTGCGGCTCTGCCCACATTCCTGGCAGGAACTGCTCTGCCTGCCCTGCTGTGTGTGGGGAATAAAGAAGTGACAGGGACCTGGAGCAGCATGTGGAGCCAGCCAGGCTGCGGAACAGGGATCCAACATCTCCAGGCAGCCATCCTTACACAGCGAGGAGCCAGGATGATTCCCTGGAGACATGACTCCGGCTGCTCCAAGCGCCCAGAAGGGAGCTCAGCTCACTGGTAAATAGAAACTGGATCCCAAAATTAAGTGACATTTTTCCCTTGCAGTGCTATGTTTGAAAGCACCCCCTGTAAAGTGGCAGAGCTCAGAAATGCATCTTCCTGCTCAGTGGCAGCCTGGAAGCAGACAAAGCAGAACGTTGAAGCAGCAGAACGCTGTCTGTGGATGCAAATCCCCAGGATGCAGGGGTGTGCTGGGTGTGTTTCAAAGCCTGGGAAGCAGTGGTGGGATCACTGTCAGCCACACATCAGATAACCATTTAAAAGGGGAATAAACTGAATAAAGAACAGATTAATTCAAATCCTTCTTTCAAATACTTCTCAGGCCAAACAATCAATTATGGGGCCACTCAAGACTAAGGCTGCTTTCCCTTCAAACAGCTTAATCCCACTTTCTAAAAAAAGCCTGCTGGGAGAGATTTTACCAAACTTCGCTATCGATACTTTTGGATTCATGATGGAGCAAAGAAACAGCATGATTTAAATTCCCTAACACAGCTCTATTTCATCACTTTCAGCAAAGCATTACAAAAGCAAGGAAACTATAGCTGGAGCCAAAAGAATTCAAAAGATCAGTGTATTATGGAAGTTTTCAAGAAAGCTTCAGTTTCCAAAAAAATCAGCAAAATCCTCAGCATGAGGGCTGAAGAAACATGATGGCAATCCAAGCTACAGGAATTCAACCAAGCATCTTTTCCAAAAGTGCTTTTCTTCAAACCCTGTATCCCTAGTTGGAGAAGAGAGATGGCTTTGGAAAGGCTAGATTACAACTGAACAGAACAGTTCTACTTCTAGTATGATTCATTTCCAACACCCCAGTTTCAAAATAGAGCTATAATTGTAAAAATTGGGGTATTTTACAGAATAATTTAGCATTTTATATAGGGAAGGGCCATAGTCACAAGAAACACAACTATTCCTGGAAAGGGACCCCTGAAGGTGCCCATACCAGGTCAGGCCAACCACAACATCGTCCAGCCTAACCCTGAGAGCTTTCAGAGATGGAAACTCAGCATCTCCCTCCAGCAGCTCTCCAAGAGTAACAACTGAATGAGAATTCCAAATGGACACTAATCCAGAAGAGACAGCTCTGGGAACAACTAAGGACCCTCATATGAAAGACAGCCTGCATGTCCCTAGTTTGGGAAAGCATGACCCACATTCCTGTCCTATTTTTGGTCACTTTTCAAACCTTTGTATTAGAACAGCTGGTGGTAGCACTGGGAACAGAACACACTGAATGTGCCAACAGTTTACATCAGCACTGGACTTCTGTTCTAACAAAAATTATCTCAATGTTTCAGCACAACAGGCAAAACTGAACCTTCCAAAATAAAATATCACTCGCTCTAAGGGTTGGAGACTTCCAAAAGGTATCACTACTTAGAAAATCAGAAATTCCACAATACTGGGACAATTAAAAGCACCTCATCTTAAGCATCCCAAGAGCGATGGACTAAGCACCAATATCTTTGCGAAGCTTCCAAAGGGTTTGAAACATGGGATTCAACACGAGAAACTTAGGAATTCCCCAAGTTTTATACTCATACAAACAGTCTTTGTATCATGTCACAATGGAAGTATATTACTGAGGTTTTTTTAAAGAAGTCTTTCCCCAAAATGTCTTAAAAGCTGAAGCATTAAATATGGGAAGGCAGCCTGTGAGTGTTTCCAGCCTGTTTCCAACCCCTGTGAAGAGCTCAGGGCCTGCAAACAAAGACCCTGAGCCACAGACTGCCCCAAAGGTCCCAGTGGTGGTGAGAACTTCCTGAATAGGGGAAGAATTAAAAACACCTCAGCTTAAGCATCCCAAGAGCGACAGACTAAGCACCAACTTCTTTGCAAAGCTTCCACACAGGGTTCGAAACATGGGATTCAACCTGAAAAAATGTACAAGTCCCCAAACATTTATACTCAAAGGAACAGTCGGCTCCCCCTTTGTATCACATCCCAATGGAAGCGTATTACCGGTGGCTTTTAAATTTTTTTTCCCCAAAATGCCTCAAAAGCTGAAGCATTAAATATGGGCAGGCAGCCTGTGAGTGTGTCCATGTCCACCCCTGAAGAGCTCAGGCCCCGGAGCCTCGGGCTCAGCTCAGTACAGCGAGTACCTGGCAGGATTTTGAGCTCGGCCTCGTCGCTGTACTTGGGGGTGCCGCCGCCGTCGAGGGCGCAGCGATAGAGCCCCGCGTCGGCGTCCGAGGCGTTGGTGAGCAGCAGGGCCCCGCCGGGCAGCTGCAGCACGCGCCGGTCCAGGGCCAGCGCCTGGCGGTCGCGCTCCCAGCGCAGCAGCGGTGCCAGCTCCGCCGTCACCTCGCAGCCCAGCACCGCGCTGCCGCCGCGGTACGCCGACGTGGGCTCCGGCTGGCTCGTGAACCTGGGCAGTCCTGCAAGAAAAACAAAAGAACAACGAATTTGAAATGTTCTGATCGTGACACTGAAGCTCGGAAGTCCAAGTCAAGACTCGAGAATGTAGTTTTTGAAGTTAAGTTGCTCTCCGACTCTTTTAAAGCCTTAACAGCTGACAGGACAATGCTAAACATGGATGGTGTAAAGGCAGTCAAACACAACAATCACAGAATCCTGGAACGGTTTGGGTTTGGAAGGGACCTTAAAGCTCATCCAGTGCCACCCCCTGCCATGGACACAGACACCTTCCACTGCCCCAGGGTGCTCCACGCCCTGTCCAGCCTAGGACACCTCCAGGGATGGGGCAGCCACAGCTTCTCCAATGCAGCCCACACAACACCTTCACTTACCACCCCCACCTCCACAAGCCTCTGTACAGTGTCACAAGGTAAATACTGAGATAAATACTATGGAGATAAATATTTGCATATGAACGTTCTCAGTGTGGCTGAGACCGGAATTTCTCCAGGGCAGGCCACAGAGCTGACCCAGCAGCACTGCACAAACCATGTCACCTTTTCCATAAAAATGCTCTCCAGAAACACCCAGAGCCCACTTAACGGCTTCACAGCTGGGCTGGGGAGGCCAAACCCTTGGGGCAGGTGTGGGAAGAGGCTGGGGACACAGTTGGAGCTGGTTCCATGGAGCCACAGGTGAGGCAGCCACTGAAGCTGGGGGCACATCTGTGAAGTGCATTCAAAACAGGGAAAACTACAGGACAGCAGTGATGGAAGTGTGAGGCACAGCCCTGGAGTGGGCAGGGCAGAGGAGCAGGGAGAGGAGGAAGGAGAGGAGGAAGAGCAGCTCTGGGCGTCACCCTGGAGAGATGCGGGTAGAGCATGAGGCTGAAGAATTGGGAACAAAGACAGGGAGTTGAACCTGGAAAATGGGGAACAGGCAGGGAGAGGTGCTTTAGCTTGGTTTTGTTTTCTTACCATTCAAATTACTTTAGTTGTCAAGAAATTAAATTAATTTTCCGCAAGTCAAGGTTGTTCTGCCATTACAGTAACTGGGAGTGATCCCATCTTGACTCAGTAACTTTAATCTTATTTCCTCTCCATCCTGCTGAGGAGCAGAGTGAGGGCACAGCTGGATGGGCAGCCAGCCACAGTCACCCCATCCTAAGTATTCTGCACAGGGAAATGATCAAATCTGCCGCAGTTCACCCCCTATTTTCACAAGCCTCACTTAATACCTATCACAAATGCACTGGGAATGTACCAGTAGAAGGACCAATCCTGCAGGACAGCCAGACTGGATCCTAACAGAGGAGATTCTGTCCTGCCAAGTTCCTTCCATAACCCTGTACAGCTCATCTCCAACTGTTATGTATTTTCTTCCCTCTCAGAGTCCCACCTGGAGACTCCTTCCATGACTTCATTCCTCCGAGAAACTTTCTAGTTTCCCCTCCCTGTGTACTTCCAACCAACTTGCAGTCCTTTGATCTTGACCTTGTTTTGGTACTATTTTGCATCTTTGATATTTATCCATCAGTCCCTCCAAGGTATTCACAGGAACAAAAAAAATCCAACTTCTTTCTTTCAACTTTCCTTCTTCTTAATGAAGGTACGATCTTCAGCTTCTCTCTCTCATTCCCCTAACACCCCATCCACCTTTAAAGATGCAGCATGGTAGGATAATTTTGGAAGGAAGGGACCCAGCCAGAGCAGAGTCAGCTACAAGGTCAGAGCTGGTTTCTTGGGGATTTGACCTCAAAAATCCCCAAGGGTGGAGACTGCACAAGTCTTGGACAACTTGTTCTACCTCATGAAGCAGAACTCCCTCTTCAAACCTCCCTTGCTCCAACTGACCCCCAAGCACTCCTGGCAGAAAGGCAAACCCCAGTGCTGAGAGTAATTTAAGATCACAAACATCCACAGAAATATTACAAAACTGCTTCCCTGTCTATTGAAAAGATCCATCTCAGTGGCTCTGCACAATCAATCCCAGAAGCCAAGTAACCTTTTCCTCTCCTGAATCACCCATCCCTCTAAGGACAATCCCAAGGTATCTCCGCACCTGCCTGACTTTGCACACTGTGCTCAGAAGTTCCATCATTAGTCAGTCTGGAGCATTATTTAATTCTTCCTGTGAGACCATGGAGGCCACAACAAGGGTAACAAGGTCTCCTCCTTTGCCACACTCACTAATTCAGTGGGTAAATAAGTTGTTCTCACAGCTGATGAGGCTGTTAACCCTGAGACTCTGAACTCCAGACCATGAGGCATCTGTCCTTTCTGAAAATCTCCTTCTTGACAGAACCCATTAAATGTTCATAATTACCTCTGATTCTTATCTCTCTCAATATTCTCATTTATTAAGAGCACTGCATACTAAGCCAGTTCTCTCCCCAGCCCGGGAGGGAATCCTGGCTCTCCTCCTTTAGCCAGGTGACCCCTACCTGTGACTTCTGTTTTCACCTCACCTGTCGCCATCTCCTTGCTCCCAGCAGCTCCCACTGGCACAGCCCCACACTGGCTACTTCAGGCACGAGTGAGAACGTTCCTGGAGGCCTGCAGCCCTGCAATTTCTCACATACAGCTCAAATATGCTTTAATTTTAATCCCTTACAAGTACTGTTCATTTCCTGGACAAGACAGACCTTGTGCCTTCTGTTGTGTGCAGGTGCTCCACTGAGGTTAAATAAGCTTTATTCAAGATGGTTTCACTAGTCACTAGAAATGAAATCACATTTCATTTTCCAAGTCATCTTAAATGCCACTAAAACCTGTATTTCGTAATAGTCCTGTGTGGTTTTAAAATATACATTTCAACCTAGCCTATAATTTTATCCTAAAGAGTAATATTCTCTTATTCTACAATTATTGGCAATTTGCACTGCTTAAAAGCCTCCATTGTGGAGGAGGACCCTTTGCTTTAGTCAACAAACAACCACAAAACAATCATGATGCATAATAAAAAGCACTCCAAATCCAGGCCTTAATTACTATTACTTTGGAGATCTGTTTATAAATCCAGGAGCAGGTCCCAGAGTGCTGGCACACCTCCTGCAGCAGTGAGCCACTAGAAAATACCCTTTCATCTCCCAGCCCAGAACCCTTCCATTACAGAGCTGCTCTCTTCAAAATATCAATTATCAACTTCTAAGCCAGCATTTCCTGAACTTTCTATAATCATTTCTAAAGTCATTACCATGTAAGCCAATTCAGTCCAGCTAAGCTACAAACACTTTTAAAGTTAACTTTTTTTTAAGTTGACACTTTCTAAGTGGTTTGTATTTCCCAAATACTTCAATCAAGAAGGCTGAGCAAGAAGTTCTAAGGATGAGTAGAATCCCAGGATGGTTTGGGTTGGAAGGGACCTTAAAGCCCATCCAGTGCCACCTCCTGCCACATGTGGGGACACCTTCCACTGTCCCAGGATGCTCCAAACCCTGTTCAACCTGGCTTGGGACACTTCCAGGCATGGAAGTTACACTCCTAATGGAGGAAGCAGCCCCCACTCCTCACCCATGTGTTGCAGGGCAATCAGTTGAAGACATCACCCCATCTTTTGGTAAATGAACGTCATGATAAATGACACTTTGGGCTCCTGACATTGAAGACAATTTTTCCATGTTTGTACACACATTAGTCATTCTGTGGCAGTGCACATACATTAGGTATTGATTTTAGGACACCAAAGGAAAATACTACTGACCTAGCAAGAATGCAGGTTAATAAACTCAATTTAGGAAGGATGATTTTCCATTTGGAATGTTCTCTAAATGCAGGCAGGAGAACACATAAGCAACAGTGCACTCATGTGCATATAACAGGGATTAGATGCATCCCAGACCCCTCATTTCTGCTTGGACAATGCAAATGGCAGAGAAGGTGGGGAAGTCAACTCTGTCCCTCTTTCCTCCTTCCCTTTTGTCTCTCCCTTCCACTTATCCAAACTCAGAGCAATGGCCAGAATGTGAATGAACAATATATTAATGCAAATGTGATGCATTCAATCAGCATTCCCAGTCTCAGCATTACTGAGATTTGTGGCCCATTGTCTCCATTTCTGAAAAAGATGTGCCTAGAAGAGCAATAATTCCCATGCTCCTGGAAAACACAGATGGTTAAAATTCTGGCTGTAGTCTCCTGCCCTCAACGGAGCCAGTATTTCATCTCCTGGAGTCTGCAGAATGAGGGAATTCACTGCCCTGAGCCAGATGCCAATCTAGTTCAGCAGCCTCCCTGCAACCACAGCCAGTGCCAATCACTTCTGAGGAGACTGAAAGGAAAAAAACCTTTATTATCAACCATTACTAAATAACTCACTCACCTGAGTGCAGTTAACTCCAGAGTCACACCTGCCTCTGCTCTGCAGCCTGCCAGCCACACTGCCAACGTTGCTCTGCTTCACGTGGATGCCACTGCCACGCACACGTTTAATCCCCACAGAGTCCTACCAACCCTTTGGGAGCCATCTCACCAAACCAACAGCACAAAAGGAAAGTGAGAAAAAAAGAACCATGTCCTCATCTCTAGGGAAGAGAAAGCTGTGGAGGAATCCCCTTCTCCTGCCTGTGGCAGGACTGTATGAGTGCTCACAAGCCTCTGTGTTTTCCTCACGTGTGTCCCCTCTCTTGCCACAGCTCTGACAGGAATTTAAGATAACACTTTGTACAAGCATTAAACTGCTCTAAACATACACATATCACATGTTTGTGCAATTAACATTTTCCCAAAGCTGGTCTCAGGCCTTCTTGTGACATCTCGATGTGCTCATCAAACGTTTTCCGTTTTTTTACCCCACTCCTACTGCAATATGGAAAAAGTGAAGCACAGGAGCAGCTGGCAGGTTTTCCATCCTGTTCCCTCCTGGATACCATCTGTGAAAAGCCACTGCTGCCCTGAGTTACTTGTATTCAAGTTTCTACTAAACTTATCCAACTCTAAACTAACTCCAGCAGCACCAGCTCAAAACATTCCACCCTACAACTTCCACTCTCAATCTGAAATCCATCCAACTAATCTGTGAATGATCCCACAAACTGCTCACAATTTTCAGCGACTTGAATTTTCCCCCATTCCTGTCTGCCTGATCGAATTTGAACTCATGACAAATCCATAACCATGACTCCTTTCCCCAAAGAGCCTCTTGGGAAGTGTGGAGATTTCAGCACCACAAGGAGGTACTGGAGAATGGGAACACGATCCCCTATTGTTAGGACAGCTCCAACATCTGCTACCCCTCAGCGACGCAGCGGATCACAAAGATGCTGCCTATTTTGTAAGTGCATCAGCTCCTCACCCCAACCCTGCTAAAAAATTAATAAGTCCAGCCATCTGTGGACACTTCATTAAATTATCACAGCTCTTTCTCTCCAACATTATTCAGCATCATTTGTTGGAGTGGCAGAGGTGTGAAACGGCTTAAAATACACTCCTGCTAATGAGACATATTTCATGGATCTCACTGGCACATGGAGCAGACTTTGTAATTATAAACACTCCTGCAGAACACAAGTCCAGCACCACCTGAATTAGGATAAGGCCAGATGCTTCCAGTCCTTGCTACAAACACCAAGCATCACATCATTCTCCCCACTTGCTCTAGGCAAACTAGACAGGGGAGAATGCAACCAAAACCCAGGCAGGAGACAGCTTTTTTACAAGGATTTTTACAAGGACTGTAACATGGAGATAGGAAAACCTACCAAATGTGCATGCTGGCTCAACAGAAGTGGGAAGTCTATGGAATACAGAACACAAATGAGGAATGTCAGTGTATAACCAGAATCCTGACTTGGTTAAACACAGCCGTGACAGCTCGGATGGTATGTGCTGATTAAAACCAGTGTCCCTCAGCCAGAATGAAGGGAGAAAGGAAAATGGCACTGGACACATCAGTAACACACACAGACACAGGTACTGTCACATACAATGACACATTTAGTGGCCTGGTGGCACCTCAGAGCTGCTCTGAGCAAACAACTGAACTCCAGATGTCGCAAGACCCCCTTCAAGCTCAATTATATGATGACATGGGGAAGGTACACAAAAAAAATAGTAAGAAATTGCAAAATATTGCACAAAATATTGTCCATGCTGGCCTTGGACACTTCCAGGGATCCGGGGCAGCCATGGCTTCTCTGGGCAACCTGTGCCAGGGCCTCACCATCCTCCACAGGGAACAATTTCTCCCTTACATCTACTACACATCCAGAAATGTTAGAGGGCGATTGGACAAGGAAAACACATCAGCATATTATGATGCTCTACCTGGCAAAACAAACAAATCCAAATTCTAGTTCAGTTGTATCAAGAAGAGATCAATGAATTATTTCAGGAATGAAATGGGAGCAACAAAATGACTGAATGAAGAGATTCAAAAATACAGGGGTCACTACTGACAGCCACAACTATAAGAAAAGCAGTGGGAGAGAGGTTGGGATGCCAGCCCACAGCACATGGTCAGGCTCAAGAAGTGCTGCAAGGAATGGCACAGACAAAGAGAAAAAACAGATCTGCTGATGGAGGAGGTGAAATTGTATCATGAGAACTGGGGACAGGACTGGCAGCTCAAGGGCCAAACAACACAAAAGCTCCAGCAACAGCAGCAGAAGCTGCAGCAGCCACAATGAATCTGATCTCCACAGACACCTAGAAACAGCTAAAACAACATCCTAATGCCAGAAAAAAATGAACTGAGGGCATGCAAACCACAGAGTAATTTATTTGCTGCTGTTGAAGATCATTCTAATAGCAAGGCCAATGAAACCCCTGTGGGATTTCAAGAGAGGCCCTAAAGATAAGGCACACAGATTGCCTCATCATTTAAGGAACTTCAGGTCTTCATCAATAGACTGCCTAAAAATAAGAACCCTACAGGCTCACAATTACTCTTTCTCAAACAAAATCGAGAGCCATAACAAAAGCAGAATAAGATCCGAGGGTTGTGTTGAAAGAAAGGAGCTTGACAGGTTAAATAATTTTAGTTCCAGGCGAGGCTATCAATTACGGAAGCTCACGTGAACAAGCTATTCAAAGAAGATTAATGCACAGAGAGGACTGTCAGGATAAATTTATCACAAAACTGGAAGAAAGGAAAGATCTGAAAAACTTTTGCAGGCAACTCTATAGACAGTGACAAAGACAGCTGGTACCTGACAACAGGCATTTAAAGACAGGAAATAACCAACAATTTCACTGTGAACTCCTCGGGATGCGTGAATAGCAAAAAAAAAAAGCCCAAAAACCAGGGTGCTTGAAGGCTGACAGAACAGCAGACAAACACAAAGAACTTTTACAGACACAAACATGCAGCTCAAAGAGATGTCTGGAGACAACAAGGGTGCGTGGCAGGATAAAGGCAAACACTAAAAGCTGTATAACTGTGAATTATCCGACACAAGCGCAGCTCAGCTCAGGTGGTATCAGCACACCACCGACCCCTCCAGCAGCTGAGCCGCAGAGTAGCAGGAATCCATTTTTACAGCTCTCTCCACAACATAGCCTTTCTCTGCCAAAGTTTTATTCTGGTTTTAAGAGCAGATTGACAGTGCATTTAAGCCAGGGCTGACTTCAGAAGCTGTTACAGAAGGAAGAGCAACACCTTTACAGAAACATATAAATTATCTAGAGACACTTCCTCATGCTCCCCAAAATAGGGGTTTATACATGCAAATGGACAGGGGTTGGAGAGTTTCTAATAATTTTTAACATCCTCATTTCCAGTGTATTTATGTGAATGGTGAGACATACCCTGTGCTTTTAATGTTACCAAGAACTAGCCTTGAAATCAACCGAAATCAACCTTAGCAAATATCATAACCTAATTTTTCCTTATTCAAAATAATTTTCCTCCATTCTGTTTCCTTTTCAGGGTCATTACACTTCATCTTGAATCTTTGTTACAGAAAAAGAACACATTAATCAGAGATACCCTTGATACTTCTTAACCCTCGCTGCTTTTCGTGTCACCTTTCACTTGGGGCAATAGTACAGGTTCTTATCGTTTATCAAAAAGCAGAATTCAGTCAGTCAGAAACCTGAGCAATATCAGCGCACAGAGTCTTCACTGTTCACTTATAAAGCTGAAATCTCTTGCTGATGCCACCTGGGCACAGGCAGGGAGTGAGGAACACAGGCTGCAGATGTAACCATGGCTCTGCTGACAGCTCGGGATTCCGAGCGAGCTCCACACAAACTTGTCAAACACAATTACACAGGGATTGCTGGTGCTGACATGCAGAGAAGAAAGGCAAAAATCTGATCTGAGACAAAATATTAACAAATGAGAATCCAATCTAAACTAAGTTCAGCCAAGTTTCTTGTTTAGGGGTGTTGATGCACCATCAGTACTGAGTCACTTGGTCTCACCATCCAGACCCCCCACCCAAGCATCAGCCCAGGGGATTTCAGGGATGGGGACCCTGGCTCCCCTCCACACAATTCCTGTTTCTCCACAGATTAACTCTATCACCTGCCATATTTTCAAAGGCAAAAGTCAAGATGGAACGTATGCTGCGAAGAGCTCCCATTTCTTATGATTTGCAGTAAGTTTCTATTATTCTGAAGTACATGAACATAACTTTGTCCATGAGCTAAATGCACAAAGGATATTGCCTTTGCCAGTTACAAGACTTGCACTGCACAGGACTTGAATTTCAGTCTAGAAAACGTGAGGTTTTTTCTGAGCAGTGCAATTACATCATTACTAAAGCAGGAAGCTCAGGCACGAGTGCCACACACCTCCCTGTGCCCCTCTGTTCCAGCTTCAGCAGAGCATTTGTCACCCTCCAGCAAGCACAAATAAGCTTTAACTGGCTCACTGACCCACAGAATTCAGGACAGGGATAGCACAGTCATAGCATAGGATTTGGTTTGATATAAGGTGAAATAAACTTGAAATACAAAAGCTTAAGAAAAACTGTGTTTTTCAACAGGAACTAGTTTTAAGCAAGCAAATTAAGAGTCTCTTCAGCTGGACTCTGACTTGGTCATTAGATGTCAATGAAGAGTTTCAAAACAAGCAGGTGACATTCCCTGCTCTGGGCTTTCCCCAGTGGTAATCCTGCTGCAGGCAAGTCCTGCCCTTCTCTGCCCTGGACATGGCAAGAAGCTCTGGTATTAAATCCCAATCTGAGACTAAAAATATGTAATAGTTTTGAAATTGGACCTCTGCCTTCAGTCCAAGAACTGAAGACCAGTTCAAAGGCTCACATAGATTTTCTTCGCCACTTTAACTAGACAAATGTGAGCTGCAAGAATTGAGAATGACAAATAACATAGAACATTTATTGTCTTAAGTGTCTAAACTCTCACAATTTCAGTAACAGCTGACAGAACCTGTACAAACTGCACTTGTGTTAAAACCACCTTTGCCATTTAACTGTCATGAAGAAATGCATTTTGATCTAAGCCAATTTATGAAAAACACTGATGCTTTTTTCATAGAAAAATGTATTTCTGCAAGGAAAATTTATCACCCATGTCACTTACTGGCTAAGTGCTCTTAAGTACCCTCCTCTGAAGTATCTCTGCTCTGAGATTTTTTCTAAATCCAAGATACAGAATGTTCTTTATTCGCAAAGATCTGATCAAGATTACTTTTTTCTCCTTGCTATGAAAGGAAATGTGCAATCCTGGTAAAAACGTGCTGTTATTTCTGACTTAACCCCATCTCCGCGGAGCTGGGACAGTTTGTCCTGAGCTTTTCTCTCACCCTTTGGGATGGCACATAGAGTCTAGTGAGAAATAAAACACTGCTCAGCTGTAATCTTTAGAGCTTGGCAAACTTCTCAGAGGACATGAGCAAACAGAACCAAACAATCTGGCTACTTCTGTGCCTCTCCTTGTACTTATGGCAAAAAGGAAAGATAAAATTTCATCTCAAATCAATGTTTGAGAAAAATCCTTATCTATTCACCATTATTTATACAGAAATAAGTGATTGATATTCAAGAGCTAAGCACTCTAATGCCCCAGAAGGAAACACAGCACACCTCTGCTGCTGGGCTTTGCAGACCTCTACCTTGAACTGTAAGCTCACATCCCTCCAGGGTCCTGATCCCTCTCAGGCTGTGCTCAGGGAATGGACTGGATAATCATTTCTTAGCCACGACTTCACCCACCGCCTATCATACAGAGCCTGTAATGGATACAGAATTCCTTATCCCTACCTGCCCTCCTCATTTGCAGCACCTTGGTGCATTATAAAAAGTAATACTTGAAATTTATTGTAGAGAAATCCTTTATTAGCCCATGGAGAAAAGGCAAAGCATGGAGATCTGGAGCTGGTGCTATGAGCTGTAACAGAAGCAGAATTAGGCCCTGGAATCTCCTGGCTCAGAACTCAATTAACTCCTCCAAGCCTCAGGAACCAGCACAGCCCATCCAGGCCTCCTTGCACTCCAGGGACAGCTCTCCCAGTCATCAGTTTAGAAGCCCCAAACTCGACACACACAAGATGCAAATAAATCTTGAAAAGACAATGTGGTCAGCTAAAAACTGGAGCAGTTTCCCAAGCGAAGTCCATTCCCTCTCTCTGATGTCTGGAGGAACTCTCAGCAGCAAAACCCAAGCGAGGGCAGGTCCCTCCTCCCCGCAGGGTTCTTGTGACACCCTTAACAGAAGTGATTTGTCTGTACTTTTTCAAAAAGTAATTACAAAATGAAGGCTTGAAAATTAAATTTCTATGGGTATTTAAATGAGAAATAATAATTCAAGGAGATTATTTAGTTGAGGTGAGAAAAAACAAGTCAGAAGGAATCAGCAAGTGCTTTTGAATTCATGAAACTCAGACACACCTGAAGTTTGTACCAAGGCAGTGCCACAGCTGCCTCATCACAGCCAAACAAATTACACAAAACTCAAAGCCAAGAATTATCAAATGCAAGGATAAGTGGAAGAAGAGGAAGAAAAACAGCTGGGTTCACTTGGGGAAAGAAGATGACAAGAGGTGAAACAAATAATTTAGTGAGAAGTCTTGAAATAGATTTACAGAGCAAATAAATCTGCATGATCAAACTCAGTGCCTGTGTCACCCATCCCAATTTTTAGATCCTCATGTATCTGTTCTTTTTATAAAAGCTTTAACCAAGCCACAGTAACCAGTGACTGGGGAAAAATCAACCTGGGAATATTTTCAGCTTGTGTCATTATACTTTTTATTAAAATACATACATATTTATTTTTCCAAGATGAATTACAGACACAGATCTCCAAAACTTTGTAAATCTATTTTTAATCCATGTTTTACAGCAGCTTTTTTAAACCCTCTACCCTTCTTAAGATCTAACTGGCACTTAAGTATCAAAGACAGATTTGCATTTCAAAAGGCAATTAAAAAACATACTGTACCAAGGCACTGATTAAAGTGTTGTGGCTTTACATAAATTAGGCAGTTCCTTTGACTTTCCCTACTTCAAATCCATCGTAGCAATGGGAAAATCCTACACATTACATGGACTGCATGACCACCTTCTCCCTCCACTGCCCTTAGAAACTGCTGATGACAAACTCAACCTTCATTTCCTTGAAGGAACCACACTGAAGGCTCACATTGAATGGGAAAGAGATATTCATGTCCCCCCAGACTGCTGCTCATTACAGAAAGCTAACATTTATTGTTGTTTGCAGTTCACAAAAATCAAGGATTTTTTACTACTACAAGCCTGGTAGAATAGCAAACACTTAATACCAAGGTGCACAGAATTTGAAGTTACAGACTAATTCAAGTGTTCTTCACAATCAAATATTTTATCATATCCCCCATCTTTTTTAAATCTAAAGGCAGCAAAGATCAGTTTCTTTAAGAGATTCAGTTGCCACAGAACCTCTTGATCATCACACCTCCAAAACCCAAAGAGCAAAGTCCTCTCATGGATAACCACGCAGGGAAAAGGTTCTTTGAAGGCTCATTGCCACATGCCCAGTGAAGCTGCCGTGATCCCCTGCCCTGCCAGGGCACCTCACAGCAGGGTCACACAGCACACAGGAGGATGCAAAGCCCAGCCAGTCTGTCTCTGACACAATTCCTTCCATCCCTGACCCAGCAGCCCAGGCACTCCGAGCACGTGGTTTGGGTTGAGCTTTTCATACGGTGGTTCACTAAAGAAACCCCTGTCACCCTACGGCAACAAAACAGCTGCAGATTCCAAAATCCAAAAACTTCAGATTCCTCAAACTAGAATATATAGAAAATCCTTGAAATAACTCGAGAAACTTATCCAAATTTGGCCACCTTTCTGCAGGTGGATTGCTCAGCATCATCCATTGGCCATGCAGTTCCAACTCTGAAAATTCCAGCCCTGGAATTATCCACATGATGGAACACCACGTGTTTTAACTGGATTTCCTCACCCTGGACTCCCCGACTCAGCAGAACTTGTCATTTTCAAGAGTTATTTAATGAGTAAGAAGCTGTTAAAACATGCAACCTACACTTCATAATGTTCCCTTTTAGAGATCAGGTGCCTGGCAGCACCACACTCACACACAGCAGAGGAACCCCACATTCCACTGCTCAATTAAGGGAATTAGCTCCCTCCCACTGGAATTTTGAGGCCAAGGGGAGCCCTTACTATGCTAACAATGCCCACGCTCACCACAGCCTGAAAGCTGCCAATTATAACAAAGAGAGTGGGAAGGAATACTAAAAACCACTGTTAAAACTAAGAGATTCAAATGAGGACAAGAAAAGCAATAGGCTAAACCAGAATTTAAATATTCCACCTCTTCTTCCAAAGCCTTCAGCAACCAAAATGCCTTCCCCCCTACACAAGAGGATTAAACTCAGCATGGTCTTGCCCAATTCTTGGCACTTGACTGGGGTGGTAAATAGGTTTTCACACACTCACGTCTGCCAAAGCTTCTGCTGTGGCAGTGCAGCCAGAGGATGGGGCAGGTTTCCAAGGCACAGGATGGCAAAAGGCAATGCACAACATGTGTCAACAGCATTTCCTGTAGTTCTATTCAATAAAACTACCATTTTTATTGCATGGAATCAATCAATAATCTTAATACACAGCTGTCAGGTCAATATGTGCCAAAGGGGCAACTGGTTGTGTGGGGAAGGTCCTTACTGTCTTGGGCTCGACTGTATTTTTTCTGTTTTCTAGCTAAGATTGCTTGGAAAAAAAAAAAAAGTTCTCACCAGAACTGCATTGTTGTTTGTTGTGGGCTTTTTTTTTTTAAAAGTAGGCTCTTGGGTTTTTTGTTTTTCTTTTTCCCCCAAGTACTTGGGTTCTTTCTCAAGTACTAAAAGGCTCTTAAAGATTCCATCATTTTAGAAAATATCAATTGAAATAGTACCTTCTACCTAGATAGGAGAAAATGGAAGTGGAAATTCAGCAGACATTTTGGCTTACCTTCATTTTTAACCCCATTAACCTCACCTAATGATCATATAGAGCAGGCTGAGAGCAGAGGCAGGAGGCTGAAGGCTCTCATGTGGAAAGCGGAAGAATTAATCCCGACAGCAGCGATGCAAGGAGGTGGTAATTGCTCGAGAGAAGTGTGGGAGAACTGCCTTTATTGTCCTCATTGCCAAGAAGCTCAGAAATCTATTCCTCATTAAGAGATTCTCAAAGTCACTCTTTTAAGGCATAAAACCCCAATTTTTCTGTTTCTGACATTGCTGATGTTTCACAACAATGCTACAAGGCAAGTTAATGGGAACAACATCCGTACACAAACGATGGAAGCGGCAGCTCTGGGAGATGCAGGAGCACCAGTCAGGAAGAATTCATTACCCTGAGACATTTATTAAGCAAAGGAAAAAAAAACTGTTTGAAAAAGGCTGGCAAACATCATTAGAGAAACAAAAGAAAATTGCTTCATAGACGTTTTTTCTAGTTACAGTGCCTTAGTTTACCTTGGTTTTTTTCTTTTGGTTGGTTTTTGAAGTCTCACCCTTACTCAGTAATTAATTACAAGTCTCTTCCTGCTTTACTGTTTACAAGACACAAACTGACAATACCAAGCCCTGAGAAATAAGCAAGTCACAGAACAGATCATTTTTCCCAGACAATCTTTATTTTCACCTGCAAACTTCACTCCCCCACTGCTTCATACCCCCCAAAATAAAACTATCACCTATCAAGTCTAAAGGGTACTCGAAACACCAAAGCTGAGGTTACGACTTGGGCTTTTTAATGGAAAATTGTATGCATTTGGCTGGTTGTTACTTTTCAAACTTCCTTGTTCACACCTGATACTCAAGAAACAGAAAAATACAACTCCCCAGAACGCCATCCTCGACCCATCTCCCAGTCCTGCAGGGATTGTACACACTGCTGTTAGGAGCTTCCCAAATGTTTCAGAGCAGGTAATTCTCCACATACAAGCACGGAAAGTTATTTTAAGGTTATTTATACAGAAAGAAAGTAAAATCCTGTTTTCTTCCCCTTCTAAGCTGTAGTAAATCTCCATTGTAATTTCAGACACCTGACATTCTCTTAATCCATTCATTGCAGCTTTCCTGATCTCCAGCATTTCCTGAGAAATACCCCACATTAAGCTGCTTACAGGAACAGACCACATGCCAACTCCCAGCCAGTAAATGAGAGCCACAGTCCCAGTTTCCCTGACAGCTGATGGAACCAGCTCCTGTCCCTTGGGAAGCACCTTCCCGCTTTTCCAAGGGCAGAACATTCCTTCCCATCACCACCATGCTCTCAGCCACACTCACAAACCAGAGCCTTACCTGCCACGGTGAGCTTTGCTGTCCTGCTCACGATGGTCCCAAGGCTGTCCACAGTTGCCACGCACTGATAATATCCTTCATCAGGTTTATTATGCTTGGAATGCACCACGCTGTTAATTAATAAAGAACCATCTGGCAGCAGCTGGCGGCGGTCGTCCGACACCAAGTTCAGGAAAGTGCCATCCTTTTTCCACTCGATTCTGGGAGGGCTCTCGCAATGAGCCGAGCAGTTCATGATCACCGATGCTCCACGCACCGACAGCACGTCCAGGGGCTCCACCAGGAAGTAGAAAGGAGTGAAGGTTCTCACAAGCGATTCTGTAAAACATCACAGAATTTTTGGGTTAGTTTCCCACAGTTTTTAGCATGAAACACACCCTCCTTGAAGATCCTGAAATGAGCACAAGCGCTACCACATCCTCCCCTTGAACAGATTCAACCAGCTTGGTCTGTACGACAGTGTTTTCTGCTTTGATTATTCACACCATGGACTCTCAGATTCCAAGACATTTTCAACCCTAAAATGTATTTCCCTGCTCTGCTCTTGGCCTCTGTGGTGTGGGCGCTGTCCCAGCAGTGCTGTCCTTTGTGGAACCAAGATTGGGAACCGTCAAGAACAATTCAGCTCTCAGGAGAAAGTCTCCCATTCTTAACACATCTTGCAAGTGTCACACAGTGGTTTTTTACTTCCATTCTAGCCCAGGATAAACATGATTACTTTTCCATTTTAAATATTCCCCAAAGAGTTCTGTAATTAACATCTAGTTTGCATTAAGAAGTGAATTTTAATTACTGTCTTTCTAGTGTATTTGGTCAAGCAGAACGATTGTGTGTCAATATCACTTTGACTTGTCTTAACTTAATCATCTGTAGAAAACAGAAGACAAATTCTTCCAGAGAAGTACATTTTTCCAATCAGCATAGCAATGGATTCAGGAAAAAGGGCATCTCAGTTTTTAAAGCCCACCTTTGAAACAACACTCATATAACAATAACTCCTGCACTCACCTCAAAACAATTTCATCTCTCACCATTGACCATTTCATCTTATTGTCAATAAAAAAAATGGTGAAATATTGTAAGACCACCCGAAAGACAAATATGCATTTAGTAACGAGATTTGTTTAATTAAGTCACAGAATAATTCTGGGGTTTGAGGAAAAAGCACAAACTCTGAAGGCGACCTTTACTTGCAAACAAAGGCCGTCCTGGAAGCATTGCAGCTTCTCCCATTGCTTGGTGATTTTAAAATCAGATTTACCTTCTAAAATGACCTTAATTAACAAATTGATATGATTTCCTCTATCACTGAACTACACAGAGTCCATGGTCTCCAAAGAGCCTCCAGCTCCCCCCCAGAGGGACTCCAGCCTTCCTGCACAGAGCCTTGTCTCTGCTACTCACAATTCACAGCAGCTTGGAGATAAGGCAGGAGTGGTGTGAAAGAAACAACAGATAAATGATGCCTTGGCAGCTGATAGCATTCAGATGCTCTTTTACCTTCAAGAATTCAAAGAGGAAATAAAGGAAAACATTCTAAGAAGACTGAAGTTTCCCCAGGGACAGTGTCAGGATGGAGACCTGTTAGGTTGGGATCCAAATTCTTGGGATTGTCTTTCTTGAGGATAGATTCCAACCCACACCAGTCCACGATTCTGTGATTCTAAGTTTGGGAAATACAAGCCTGTTCACCTCACCCAATCTGTCCAGGAACTGATACCCAATTAATTACTTTCATATATTCCTACCCCTACTATTAAAAATACTCTGGGGTCTTCTAGTCCTCCTCATAGCTCCTCTCCTCAAGTTCTCACAAATACCCATCAGCTCTGACACCATTTCAGCCAAGACAAAACCCATCACCCCAAAGTGATCTGACACTGTTGAACCATGAAGTGCTTCCCGCCTGTCCTGCACCATTTTCTGTGCAGAGGTGCATCTTTATAACACCTCAGGTGAGCAATGTGTAGAACAGGAAATGCCAAGCAGCTGCACAAGTGGGAAGAAGCTTCCCTTCATTATCCAGTTAATTTCTGGAAGACACAAGCACTCCAATATCCACCTTAAATTACTGAAATGCGTCCTTTAACAACTGCCTGCCACAAGCTCATCAGAAATTACAGCACTTAGGAAAATAACTCCAGACAAAACCACTCTGATCTCAGCCCTACTGACTCCACATCAATCACCTCAAACTGGTGTCTCAAGATTTTACCAGCAGTGCCACAGCTCTGACTTGGACCAGAATCGGTCCATCGTGATGCTCTCCTGAGGACGAGCAGTAGCCCAGCCCAGCACAGGGCTCCAACACCACGTTTCTCTTCACTTTGGAAAGAAACCCATCACATTTTACAAGGCACAAATGCAACAACCATCCAGAAGGAAAATGTGAAGCACAGGTATAATTTCAAAATTTCTTTTTCCAAACAGGATTATAAATGAAGGCAGCCAAACGCATCTTCTATCACAATTAGCTGACTTGAGATGAGCAGTACACCAGGCTTTGGTTTGGAAGGAGTCACACTGGGCTTTGATGAAGAAAGATCGCTCACTGCTCGGAGCTGAGCAATGATGTGGCACCAGGGGCAATACCTGTCCTGGCTCCAAGGCAATGTAGGAGTATGGATAAGGCACCCTTCAAGCTGGACATGTAAAACAGAAGCATCTGACAAGCCCTGATCAGACTGGCAGGAAGTGTTAGACAACCCCTTCTCACACATACTGAGTCAATGATAAAAGCTCCAAGCTCTCTGGCTGCAGGATTGCACTTTTAAAAGGCTTTTCCCCAGAATTTAATTAACGTTCCCAATAGCCTCTATAATCCTAAAGACAGTGTTATGCCCTTCCTAACCCACATCATTACAAAAAGCTGCCTCAAGGATCAGCCAGATGTAGTTTAAGTGAAGATGTTCCCCACACCACTCCCTGCAGGCTGCCAGCAGGAGCTCACAGGGAATTTGTTCTGTGGTTTTGTTCACATATTCATGGCTAAGGAGCAAGTTATCTATGTGGGCAAATTGCTGCTTGTGCGAACCTCTAAATAAATGTATATATTACCATCTTGGTAATTTATTTTCCTTGACAACATCAGAAGCATTCTGCATTCCCCAATAAGCAAAATTTATCTATGATATTACAGTGTACCAGTATTTAGACCAAGATGTATTTTCTGCTTAATATTACATTTTTCTCTTATAGGCAACAGACATTATAGACCACCTGATCAAATAAAACTATGACAGCAAAATACACAAGCCAAACATCTTTTGATTTTACTTTCATAAAGCACTTCCAAAGCCCAACCAAACACACAGTACTTGGCAAGTTCACCACACCCAAAAAACAAGGTCACATCTCTAAACTGTGTTCTCCAAACACCAGTTCAGCTCCTACTTCACAAAGACTCTGCTATCCACAAATTACACCAGACAAAAATTAAATTGCACATAAGGATCAAGGCAAAAAGAAGGGAGTGTAAGAGCTACCCCTGACTGCAGAGTACAGTATAAATCCTGCTGGTACTTCCATAACTCCAAGGGTGGGCTGACAGTGGAACCTGGCAGAGCAAGTGGCAGAACATTTTAAGGTAAGTAATGCCTTGTATAAACCCAGACTTTGCCAGACTTAGTAGGTTCCTTTCTCCTTCAGTTCAAGCAGATTTCCTCCTCTGATGATTTAATGCACTGTAACAAAGATATCCATCACAAGGAGTAACTCCTCTTTGCCCCAGCATGGCTGGGAATTGTGGGCTAGGAACGGCGCTTGAGGAATGCTGCGGTGCCTCAAATTCCCCCGGCCCACAAGGGAAGGGGCTGTTCTGAAATCCCCAAGGGAGAAAGATCCTTCCAGGATGGAGGAGGAAGAAATTCTGTCCTGTGAGGGTGGCGAGGCCCTGGCTGAGGTTGCCCTGAGCAGCTGCAGCTGCCCTGTCCATGGTCAGGAGCAAGGCCAGGCTGGACAGGGCCTGGAGCACCCTGGGAGAGTGGAGGCTGTTGCTGCCCAAGGCCAGGGGTGGAATGGATAATTCTTCAGATCCTCTCCAACCCAAACCTTTCCCAGATTCTATGATGCTATGAGCTGAGAAGGTTTTTAACATCATGTGCCAATAAGAACACAAAAATCAAGACAGTCACCATAATGATAGCATTATTGGAAGAGAAAGAGGTAATATGGTCCGGGACTTGGCCTTAGTAACTCGGGAGCATCCACACAGCACAGCCAGTAAACAAAGAACAAGTCAAGCAAAGTAAACCATATTTTGCAACAACGCCTTTAGAGCTTTGTTTATATTTCCAGTTACCTGTCCTTTGTTAAATAACAAATTATTGTTTGCTTAATCTTAAAGTGACCTTCTTTGATGGACCTCAAGCAAAAAATGATATTTAGAAAAATTAGCCCATTAAAAAAGTGTGCAGGAATAGAATTAAGAAGTCTCCAAATAGTGTGGTGTGTCTGCAGTAAATCACTGCAAGGAAGCATCCCCACATCTACTCCAACCACTCCCTCTGTAAGTAATACCATTGGCTCATATATTATTAAATAATGGCAAGAAAAACACGATAATGATCAGCAGCCAAATCCAAACATAGATTGTAATCTCCAAGATCAGATGTCTGTGGAGATGCATTTATCTGGTGTTCAGTTCCACAGCCTTTCAAAGCTCTTGAGAGAGTCAGACATTTTTACCTGGATGTGATTGTATTATTTACAGTTGATTGTGCCAGGTGCTGTGCCATGGCTCCCTTCAGCAGCTGCTCTCAAGCACTGTCACACCAGTCCACAGCCTCTCTGTCCCTTTACTGTGGGGCTGCAGTTCTGGTCAGCTTGGAAAACTGCAGGAGAAAAGATGGCCCCAACTCCTCCTTCCCTAAAGCAGGACTCACTAGAACCGCTCCTCACGGTACCCTTGTGCAACTTGTCCCAAAAAAATCCCCACTAAGGAGGTGCTCCTCATGTCTAGTCCATATTCCCACTCTTAAACTGTTTCCTACTCACAAGGATTTATTCATTTGCCTTAAAGCCACACTCAAAAAAAAGGAAAATAAAAAGCTGCCTACCAGCCGTGCTTCAAAAACAACTTCTGGTGCACTTTTTGTTCCTCCTGGTGTGCCAGGAAAAAAAATCCTTTATAAGCACTAAGCCCAAAAATGTGGACTTCTTTCAGGTTGTTTTAAAAATATTTTAGAATTCACATGCAGCAGCTGAGCCCCACAAACCTCTCACCTTGTGCAAGGAACATTCTTTCAAGGCCATTTTGCTTTTATAAATCAAAGGAAGCACAAGTCAGACCACCTAACAGCATATATTTGAATTAAGCCAATGAGGGAACCTCTCTGAAGGTCCTAACTGCAAAACTCCTTCTCGTAACCATTTCAGAAGGAGAGCCTAAAGGATTTAATCCACCTTTTCCCTTTTTTGTGGAATACTAAAGCCATTCCTCTCATTTTAAGCAACTGTCAGTTTTTAATATCAGCAGTGCTTCCTTTGAAAAGCACCTCAGTCCCAGGGGACCAGAGCTCCATTATTTATTTAATTTTTAATTCTTCCAGGGACTGTTTTCATTATTTTCTTCACCTGGGCTGAGAAGCATCCCTCCAAGCATTTCTCCACAAGTTTACTAGAGGGCACTGTAAAGACACCTACAAAAGGAAGAAAATGAATTTCTGTTCCTCCTGGTGAACAATAGTACTTTGACTTTTCCCCAGAAATAGCTCCCAGATGTTGGCTCCTGACAATGCTACAGTTGTTACAGCAGGTGAAGAGGAATTTTCTTTTTTTTTTTTTCCTGGAGTAATGGATTTCCTCTCCCAGATTTCCAGTCTTCTGAGCACTCAGGCACCTAATTTACCTCTTCAGAGAGGGGTGTGAAATAGAGTGGCTTTCCGAGGGTTAAGAACAAACAGAAAACCCACTTGTAAGGCTCAAAATACACACTGCACACAAAGCAAGGAGGTTCCTCATCCTGCCCTGCTCCCCCCACGTGGGTTCCTCTCAAACCACCCTGCTGAGACCCACGGAACCGGTTCCCCAAACCCTCCCAAGGCCAGACGAGATCTTCAGCTCCCTATGGAGATGCCCTGCTGGTTTGCAAACCAAGCCCAGATAATCAGGGAGCAGATTCCTTGCTTCAGACAGGGTGGGCTTTTTTGCCAGACTGGTATTTCAAAAATGGTTTAGAATATAAATACAGAAAAAAAATCCCCACACATCACAAGAGAATTATTTGCTGAAACCAATTACTTAAATATTTCCCAAGTGTAAACATGCTGCGGCATCCAAGAACTGTGCATCAAGGGGAAAGCAGTTTTACCACTTCTTGGATGCCAGCGAGGTTACAGGGCACCCAAAGGAATAAATTCAGTTTAAGCTGCTCTTTAAGTGAGCTTTGCATTCGGTGAATGATCTCCCTCCCCCAGGCCACCTCCTCAATCCAGGGCTCCAGGCAGACCACGGACATGCCAAGGGATGCTCACAAGTGTGAAGGGCAGGGGGAACGATGGTAAGTTACCAAATCAGGGGGGCTCCAATCACAGCAATGGCCAGAAAAGCCACACAAGAAGAAATACTGGGAGGAAAATAAAAAAAATTGGTTTCTATAGGAAGTATAAAATGAAAAATAGGATGAACATGAAAAAAAAAAATGCAGGGAAGAATCAAATGGAAAGTTGCTGAACATAATTTCCAGTGTCTTTCTAAAGAAAGACCTTCATCACACTTCATGAAAGAGGAAAAAATTCTTAGCAAGTACCTTTAATGTCAGATCAAGCAAGGAATATCTGAGAGGACCTGGATACAGAACAGGAGCATTGGAT
Organism: Pseudopodoces humilis; assembly: GCF_049639895.1. Classification (NCBI taxonomy): domain Eukaryota; kingdom Metazoa; phylum Chordata; class Aves; order Passeriformes; family Paridae; genus Pseudopodoces; species Pseudopodoces humilis. Next base: position 19,014,296 of record NC_142215.1, read on the forward strand.
CAGAGCAAAAGGAATCTCTAACTCAGCATCCTGTGACAGCAGCCGAGAGCAAATGCTGGGGAGCACCCAAGGGCAGAACCAACAGCAGCAAAGCTCCCCAGAGCCAGGCCCATCACCTGCCTCTCACAGCCCAGGGACACCTGGGTTTGTTCCTCAGCTCAACAGCTCAGGAGGGAAAGCACAAACAGTAACCTCTGCCAGCACCTCAGAGCTGCCTTCAGGGAGAGAAGGAAGGAAGAAGGGGAGAGGGAAAACAAATACGAGTTCAGCATTTGATTTGGGGGTCCCTAATTTAGAGGACTAGTGCACAAAGATCAGGATAATCAGTAAATTCTGTACACTCAGCACAACTAATTCTCCAGCTCTTCCCTTCTCTGGTTTCCTACCAAGCACTGCCCAATCATACCACTGATCCACAATATATAAAAATATAATAACCTTAGCAATGTGTTAATGAGGGTTTTATTGATCTTTCAAGGCAGTAGCGGAAAAACAGGAACAGGAGAAAGGTGGAAACCATGCACATACACACTACTAGAAACATGCTACAATGTTCCCAAGAATCTTATTTTAAGAATATATTTACACCAGTTTTCTATCCTATAAAATTCAACATTATTTGCAGGTTCATGAGGTGCTGTTGTGGGCTTTATCAGGGATAAGTCAGGTGCAATAAAACCTGCCCCTCACAAATTTAACTCATAATACTCCTGTAAAAGCAAATGGGCCAAGTAAAGAGCCCCAAATTGAGACCTTTTTAGCAAAAAGGGTTAGAGTGGGATGACAGGCACATCACCAGTCGCAGGAAAAGAGGGATGCAGTGAGTGCCCTCCATGACACAGAAAACTGGGGCAGATTTTAGTCACACTAGCACCAAAGTAATACCCCGGGGAAGCTGAGGAAGTACGAGAGAACCAGCAGTATTCCCAGTTTTCTTGGAATACTACTGAGCAAAAGGATTTGTGTCTGTGTTTGCAAAGCCCAAACTAAAAGCTGTAGAGTGCAAAGCTAAATCCCTCAGAGATGCCCACTCTGGTCAGTGACCACAGCACAGCACTGGAACCCTTTAAAAATTACAACACCCATCAAAAATATCAATTAAACATTTTACTAGTACCATCAATGAATGAGCCCAAGAAAAGAAATAACACATATCAAGGCTTACAAACAGTATGTTACTGCAGCAGGTTTCAGGAAGACTTGGCAAATCCAGAAGGAGAAAAAATTTATATAATATTTATATATATTCAATATATATTCAATATATATATTTATATTTATATATATATAAATTATATATATATTCCAATATTCAAATAAGCACCATTTTAAGTGTGCAAGTTAGAGCAAAGAAATGACATCTCAGACCTGTGCCCACCAGGAAAGCAGTTTAAGCAGGAGCTCGAACATACATTGTGGAGTCAACAGCTCCTTCAAGTTACTCATTCCTTACTCTGAGCAGTGGATAAAGCTCCCCATTTGTGCCAGCTCCACAATAAACTGTGGTTTGCTTGGCTTTTTTTCATCCTCTCAGCTGTGAACTCTGCATATCGATCCTGAAATGTTTAATGCCTTTTACCTGCTCTGGCTGCTCCCATTCACCAATGCCACGGGCTCTGCCTGGCCCAGCACTCTCTCCCCAGAGTGCAAATCTTCCTGACCATCATGAAATGCATAGAAATGATCTGGAATAAAACCCCAAATATCCCCAAGTCTTATTTACCGCAACTTAATTATTTCAAGTACAGTGAATGTACATGGAGTAGAACAAATTATTGGATTTTTGTTTATTATTTGCTATATAAGAAATCAAGCAGCTACACTTTGGTAAGGCAACTGCAGCCTATTACCAGCATATTTGTATTCTAAACAGATCTATAAAAAAAAAAAATCTAATTGCACTAATCCTTTACTGTAACTTTGCAGGCGTGTTATTTCACCCAGCAGACATTTTTTCTATAACAGATTCCTACTAAGCTGTGAGTGCTTATAAGCCTCATAAGCCAAGAAAAGCTACAAGAAAAAGAGCCAAATGCCTCAATTTAACTGCTGATTCTCAGTGTCTCCTTTTCCCCCAGGGGAGTGAGTGGTACACAGCTATCTCCCCATCCCTGGCAGGGAAGGCGGCGAGGGGAAGCCCCAGGGTATCGCTGCCATTCCCACAGCAGCCCAAAGCACCGGAGTTGTCCGTCTGACAACCCTGGGCTGGAACTGGAGCGTGTGGAACCGCCAGCCCTGCCCCATTTGATCTCAGTTGAAAGTACAGTAAAATGAAGTGAAGGAGCAGTTTTAAAAGCTTTACACAGATTCTCGTCTCTCCTCAAAGCGCACTAATGAAAACACTTCCTGTGGCAGTGTGTGAAGACAAGCAGCACCTTTCATCTCCCCTGTTTACTGCCTTCACCTCCCCGATTCCCAGGCACCACTGGAGCTTTGACTGGCACAGCTTTTGTCAGAATGAAAGAAAAAGCTCAACTGTAGCTTTGCAAATATATTAGCAAAAACATTTGCAAGTATTAGCTTGGCAAATGCTTTATACATGTGAGGGAAGAAACAGATTTATCTGTTCATTTATACAATACAGATTATTTCAAAGTGGGAAAGTACATTTCAAAAGAACTTATATAAGAGTGGAAGTACAATTACTGCATGTGTTAACTGAATTATCATATAGATATGGGCATTGCTGGATGCACAGTTCTGGGTATGCTGCTTCCCTCAGTCTCTACTCCAGCTAATCCTGGCTCTGCTATGGATTGGCACGCACTGACAGCGACCTGGGTGGGTATTTGAAAGATTCCCCTGCAAGGTTTCGCTCTGCTTAACACGAAGCAGAATTTTTCAGCTGAAATAATAACATCAAAACAGGCCCCAGACCTGCACCCTGCACATCACGTCGGAGAACAGCACTCCCATTCACACCACTTCATTCCTAAGCTGTTAAACAAACAGACAGACCTGATGAAATATTAATTTGGCTAATTATGGCAACAGAACTCCAAAGGAAGTGACAACTCCACAGAAACAGAGCAGTACCTGTTGGCAGCAGTGCCAACTGCCCGAGTCCCAGCCGTGTGGCAGATGGCTCCCGAGGCCGGGCCACGCCGTGCTGTTCCCAGCCTTGGCTCGCCTCTCCCTGGCTGCAAGATGCCAAGGCTCACCTGGGTAGGCAGAGCCAACGTGTGAGCTACTGAACGGGGGCTTTTAGGGCAAGACCGCACACAAAGCATCTACCGCTCAACACTTCCTCCAATTCATACACTGCAATCAAATCCAAGTGTTTTCACTAGAGAAACATTTACCTTTATTGCAATAAAAAGCTCTTCAACCTGCTTGGACAGCAGATGCAAAGTACCTGGCAACTCACTGCCCAAACCAAAAATTTTGGATGATAATAGTTCATAAAACATCATTTGAATGTAATTCTTTGCATGTAAGAGTCCTCTGGAGCTCATTTAGTCCAGCCAGTTGCCCCAGGCAGGACTATTTAGATAAGGTTGCTCAGGGATCTGTCCAGCCAAGCTCCAAACTTCCCCAAGCAACGACTTCCCAACAACAGAACAGTGCAAGCAAGAAGTGTGTGAGCATCTGAAGCAGCAAAGCAATACAAAGACACACCCCCAAACTGGCTTTTCATTATTTCCTTCCTGACATATCCAAACTGTGAGCTTTAGTTAAGCATCTACAAATTAAAAGTCCCAAAGCCACAATAACAGTAACATTAGGAAGGATGTTTGGAGGAATCCAGCCGTAAAAGCTACACAAAGTGCCTGATGTGGCTGTCATTGCAATGATGGGCTTGTTTGTACCACCAACCACGTTACCGGGGCTGTTGTGGCTCCCAGAGCCCAGCACGAGTCCAGTGATCAAGAGACACATGGAGCCATGGCCAAAGCTTGACTTGGAACCGTTCACTGCCACAGCGTCCCTCAGCATCCCCAAACATCACTTCAGCTCCCAGCTCTAAACCACAGGCTGATCCCACTCCTCAGCTGCACACCTGGCTAGAGCTGCTACAACTTCAGATGTGACAGTCATCACCACCAGCACAGAACAAGGACCTCAACACCCTTACACCGCTGTCTTTGGTCCATTCCCTTTAAATCCAACCTCCCCCAGACTGCCAGGGCAGACTTTTTCCTCCACTTGAGGAAAACAGCATCAGTGTAATGTTTTTGGCATATTCTTCCCATTTGCATCAAGGTCAGTGCCTGCCACAACAAGCTTTCTATTTTAAACACTGCACCTCGATAGGACTGCATTAAAATCCAAAGCGTTTACACAGTTCCAAGATGTAACGGCACAGCTTTTCTCAGGTTCTGTCAGAGCTCCTGCTGGAATTTGTCCCAGTTCCCAAACAGCACATTTCAGAAAAAGCCACAAACACTGGGAGCTGCAGGGCAGAGCCTCCACAGAGCCACCACTGACCACCACCAAAGAGCTAAAAATTCCTTTGGTCTCGTTTTCCCTGTCCGTTCTGAGGGTTTATGTAAATAGCCTGCACAGCCTTCTTCTGAGAAACTCTCCCAACCTAAACCTGCCTAAATCATGGCATAATCAGATAATTAGATTGCGGTCCCTCTAAGTCTGCTATTAGCACTTCCAAGCTATGTTTAAGGGGATAAAAAAGCTTTATTTCAAGTAATTCACAGCACGTGATGACTATCACAAAGGGGAAGCTCTATTTTCTAGCAGAGTAATTTACACTTTCTAAACAAAAAAAAAATTCCAAGAAAAAAATTGTCATGTAATATGTGGTGGGGTTTTTATGTCTAATTTTTCTTAGTGGGGTTTTTTGTTTGCTTTAGGAATTACAAGCAGAAAACAGAGCTATTGAACCAGCTCCTTTCAGCTGTAAGAAGGGTGAAATGCAGCTTTCCAGGAGAACCAAGCACTCGTGTCACCATCAACCATGAAAAAGTCCCAGACAAGAGCGTGTAAAATCATTGTATCGGCTCCATAACAGCAACATTCATGCTTTAGATGGGATTATAAAAGGAGGGGGGAAAACAGAGGTCAGGAACTGGTCACAAGCAGCAGCATCTGTGAGGTGAGCACTTGAGCAGCACATTCTGCAAATACAAACAAAACCTGATCATGTTCATTTTTTTTTTAAATTCAAACCTGTTAAAATTCAAAACCAATTAAAACATTGTTTTTCTTGGAATTTCTGGCTTTGTCTCGATACCATGCACTACTGAGGTCCTCCCTGCCTTACTGCACTATTACCTTGCTTGCACATCAGAGAGAATATAAATCACAGAATATTAAGCAAAGTAAGATGTTTTGCCTTTATTTGATTAGAGTTTCTCTGCAGCACAGATTTCTTACAGCCAATATTAAAGTGTAATTACTTTGTCTCTCCAAGTTTTCAAATACATGGCTTGCATATATACAAGTTGTTTTTATCTTTGTGAACACAAAGTAAGAGAGGGAGGGTAAAATTACTCTACTTTTCTGCTTAGCAGCTTCAGTTCTAGCAGCACCTCCTCCCCAGCCACCACAATGCATGTAGGGCTTCATCCCTGCTTTGGTTGAGGATGAGGGGACTATTAAATATTTGTCACAGTGCCAATAACACAAATGAAGGAACCACAAGCAGGGCAGGCAGATGGGCCAGAGCTCAGCAAGGCATGGGCTGAAGTGTGTCAGGAATCTTATGAAATGAGGTATTATATAACAATATCAAATCTGGGCACCCAGAGCTGGGTCACCTGCATCTCCCCAGCTGCACACAATGCACACAGCCCGAACCCAAGCATGTAAACATCTTACACTGAGTTATAGACTGACTTATTTTTGCATACTTTTATATATAAAAGCATGCACATCAGCTGTGCCAGCTGATGTACCTGCTGATTTCTAAAGCAAAAATTAAGCTAGACCTACCAACAGGGCAGCTGATAAACCCATGGGCTTTGATACAGCATAGACAAGATAATTTGAGACTCAACCAATAATGGCATTAGATCCACCACAGCATCCAAATTAATTTTGCCGCTCCAGCAGTCTGAGTGCTCCTCATTAGCCTGTCCAGGGAGGTGGGAACTGAGCTGGCCCAGGGCTTCTCAGCAGTAAGCCTCACTTCTGGCATGTTTGCAGTCCCTGGGGCTCATCTCCCCACTTCACTGCCAACAGATACAAAGGTAACTCTGGATACCAGTGCCACCTCTTCAAACTGGTAATCTAGGTGAGGTATTTCTACCAGAGGATACTTAATCAGAGATCTGAGAACAATAATTATCTAGAGATACTGAAAGTCTGGGGCTACGCTGCAGGACCACACAACACAAAAAACAGAATACAGAAGGACCTCTACTGTAATGAGGCCTCTGTCTAGAACACGTGAGTGATAAAAGCAAGATTCCACAACCACAAGGCGCAACGAGCTGTCTCAAGTTCTCTCTGCACCAAACCCAACTGTCTGAAGGTGACTGCAAAGCACCCCACCAAACCGAAGCCCAGCAGATGTCATGCTCACATCCAAGCAGCAAGCTGAGAACGTTGCAAGAGCAACTCGTCAAGTTCACAGAACTTGCTTTTAGTTCATAGGGGAAAAAAATCATGGTCAAAACTTACTATTAGACTAAGGTGTCTTTGATATCTCATCGATTAAATTAAATGTCATTAATTTTGCATGCAACTCATAGATCATTCTCTAAATGCTATGCCAAAAATCTAATTGAAGTCTTCATTAAGTGATCAGATGGGAAATGGGAGCTCTTCCCCCACTATAGAATTCAAGGTTAAAACTGCAGCTCACCAAGGACTGTTAAGAACTGCCTCAGACCCTCACTTTCAGTCACGACACAAAAACCCCTCTATTTCATTCACTCCCAATTTCCCCTATTAGCTGACTCCTCCTCCCAGCTTACACCAGTAACCTTGAAAAGAGGACAGGTGAAGCTACTAAAGAAAGACAAAGGGGCTTAAAAAAAGATTATTTCAAGCTACAATTAGAGTATCCTACCAGACTACACTATTTTGAAGCTTAAATTTAAATTGAATTCAAGCTGCATTTTTAGCCACACGCTTGTCACTACCTTTTTGTCATCCCAGTGTCAGGAGAGAACAATTCCTAGGCTTACCTCCAGCACCGAATGCCATGACTGGATTTGGCCACCCTTCTGTTACGTGTGGGTGGTGGTGGGACAAATCTACTCTCTGCCATTTCACAATTAATAATGAGACTTTAAAAAGTGGTAATTCAATACACAAAGACACTTCTGGAATAAAACAGCAATGCAGAGGAGATGATCGGGTTATCTCTGTGAGGAAGGCATGCTACTACTCCCCAAGTCTGGGAGATAATGTTCAGTTGTGACTGCAACCTCCAGGACAGAAAGAGCCCCTGGCTAGTGCCAGGTGGCCAAGCAGGACTGGCCAGGGATGTGAGAGCTCAGGCAGGGGATGTGGCCTCTGCCTCCTGACAGACCCAAAGGGAAAGGACTGGGGGCAGCCAACAAGAGCAACAGGGAAGAGCACTCCAGGTTTAGGAAAGGCTTTGGAAAACTCCTCTGGTGCTTCAGATGAACAGGAGCACTGCTCTGAGCCAGGAACAGCTCCCACGGGGCCACACCTGGGGGTTCAGGGTAGGCCTTTTGGACCTCATTAGTTCAAGAAATGGACACCACCCTTAGCCTTTACAGCTACCTTGGTTCAATCTTCTGAAGGACAACCTTGCAGTCTATGCCCATTCTAAACTCAGCTCTCTTTGGTGTCACACTGCAGAAGGAATACCAACACAATCTAAGTCATAAATGTTTTCCTCTTCACCCCAAAGCTTTACATTCGGATTCCACATTCAGCATCCTGCTCTGCAATTCCTCCTCCAGCTTATTAGATAATTTTTTCAGCATAAATGGTACAGCCATAAATACTACTTTTTTCCATGAGAAGCATTTTGTACAGGTGGTATTTTGAGTCTCCCCAAATCACTGATCCATTATTGAGCCAAGCTGAAAACACACTATCAGTTTTCACTGAACTATTGATTACGTGAGGTCAAGCCTAGCAAGATAACATGGAGCACCAGGAATCTACAAGCAGGCAGCTGGAATGAGCCATGCTATTTCCGATGCCATACAAGGAAAGGAACTTAGAAAATGATATTTAAACAGCTTGTTGGAGTGCAGGCTACTTGTAGAAGAGAACGTCAGCAGATTGGGTAGTGATTACAGTGGAAGAATGTGATCCCCACTTGCAGAAACAAAGGTGATTTTTGAAGCCTGCTCCCTGAGCAGCAGGCTCCAGCCTAAAAATGAAAATAAACTTGGGTTATCTCAGTTAAGGGGGGGTGAAGATGGCAGGGATGGCAGGGGAATTTAAATATCATGGGTAAGCGTGAAGCCCTCACCTTTATTTGCCGGTAAGGCATTGCCACTTTCTATGGTAAAAGAGGAAAAAAAAGACATTTTGCACACACATTCCTTCCCAGGACTGGCACTGCCAGAAGTTACAGGGAAGCTTTAACAGACACCAGTGGGATCTCGAAGTGCCCTGGACACAGCACAGGCTCCAAGCTGGATTTCAATTTCAATTACCCACTCGCTCTCTCAGAACGCTGTTTTTTCACTTGATTTTCTCATTCCCCACAGCCTCGTTTTCAAAATGAAAACAAAACCGCAAAATAACTTCTCCTTGTAAAAATCCTGCAAGAGATAACTCGGGCTGTTAGTTCCCTTTGAGCTGCTGGGATCTGCCTGGTTTTCTGTGCACTCCTTTAGAAGAGCCCATTATGAGATTTGTATAGGAAATCAATGCTGAGGAGCTGCAGGTAGCCCTGGCCTCCTTTTGTGTTGGCAGCACTTGGGCCCAGCTGAAGCAAAGCGGTCCCGGTGCCCCGGCAATCCCGGCTGCACGGCCCAAACAATGACATCACTCGGCTCCACATGGCATTTGGGCAAGGTGAAAGCCTTTTTTAGCCATTATTGCAGGAACTATAGTGAAAATGTGAGCCTTGTCCTGCCGCCAATGGGGAAATGAAAAGCAAGACGGGCAGAAGAATGGTCTCTCAGTCATGCCACTCCAGCAATAATGTTTTTTCCAATGAAGCTTTCAGCAGTCAGAAATGGGAAAGATTATAGACACAGAGCCTGCAGTTCCATTCAAAAAGATCTTTGTTAGCAGCAGCAATGAAAAGAGGGAAAAAAGCCCACAAAATTCCTCCACTTAAAGCACAATCTCAAAACATATGCTTAGAACCCTAGAAATCTTTGGGAGATTCAGGGTGTTCAACAGCTGCAGCTGAGCTTACAATGAACATTGCAAATAAATGCTAATGAGATGCTTATAGATCCTGAACAAATTGATTTACTGAGATCTTGTCGAGTGTCTCCTATCAAGGGTTTGTCAGAGTAAACAACCAAATCCTTATAAACAGAAGTGATTCATTCATTACAACTGGAAGAAGAAAGGCGTAATAACTGAAGCTATAGTCCAGGAAGATGATAAAGCAAATGACAAACACACGTGTTATTTATCGAAAAAGAATAAAAATTAAGTTTTTGAAAACACTATTAGAAAACATGTACAATTTAGCTCACCACACAGCTACAGATCAGCTCGCAATGCTGTGAGTACATTAAAAACCACACGAGTTACCAGCACAAGAAGTAACCATAATAAAACACATGTGAATAAAGCTTTAAGATAAACCCAAGTAAAGCAGACACATAATGAGTTCACACTCATACTGAATTGTTTTATTGCACATTGTTATAGTACAACCTGTGTGTGTAAGCAGGTCCTTGGAAATCAAACGGGAGCAAACCCATTCTCTTACAACAAAACCTTACTGTTCATAAGGTTACATATGATTATGAACAATAAATAATGCAAGAGAAGTGAGGTAGAGCTTATATCAGAATAAGAAAAAAATGTTTCTAGTTCAATTAAGTAGAGATGATTCCATACTACTGCAACTGTCTAGCACAGAGAATTCTACGATTCCTTTTGGACCAGTCACCTATAAAATATGAACATTTAATGATTTCATAATGGCAGACAGGGAAGGTGGTAACACGTATCCCCTGCCTGAGCACAGACAGGGAGTTTCTCTTGCAGAACATTAAGAGCAAAAAAGTGAAATTCTCCAAAGTGGGATAAAAAGCAAGGGCCACTTTGTTACATTAACAGTCTTTGGGGGAGGTTACCCAAAAAAAACCCACTTCAGTAGGAAAAGCAACAAAATGCAAGAAAAATTAATCCCTTCAACTTTTCAGTCTCCACAACTCCACTTAGTGAAATCCTGGCAGCTTTTAAGAGAAATCCAATCCCCCAGTCTCCACCTCCTGCTCAAGCTGGAGCAGCCCCAGCCCCCCATGCATGGCTGTGATTTGGAATCTGGAAGGTGATTTCCAGAAGATCCTTGTGAAAGGCTGATGTGCTCTCCTGTTGCTACACACCGTGCCCTGCCTGCAGCTCCTCACAGCATCCTTTTCCCACAGGAAGAGCAGGGCTGGGGGGAGTTTCTCCCTGCAGTTGTAACACATCTTCACCACCACCACCTCTCTTTGTATCTGCACAAAGCAGAACAACAGCGTTGACATTCCAACAGCAAATTCCTTTAGAAATAAACCAAACTCCTCAGAGGTTTGGGATCCTCCACTGGGATAAGGAGAGCATAATCTAAATAAAGCACAAGTCTGCAAGTCTCATATGCTCCTCATTTTAAGCAACGTAAAGCAATTTCAACATGTATTGCAGCAACATTAGGAGAAAAACTGAGTTTTCCCCAAAGAGGCCCAAGCAAGTGACGAATACGGCTCTAGCGACAGCAAGGAGGAAAAGGAAATCCACCCTAGGAATTCTCTAGTGGGGAAAAATACCGAGTTCCCACTGTGGTGTGTGCAGCAGGATTGTGGCCAGGGAAGGTCCTGCTCCATGACATCCCTGCAGAGGCTCGCAGCCCTCTCCCGTGTGCCGGGGTGCGAGCAGACCCTGCTCCGGCTCACAACAGCCTGGCCTCCAACAGAGCCCGAGCCATGGGAAAGGGAATTCTTTTCAGACCTGAGCCATTCAGAGACTCGATGCCGCAATCATCAGGAAGCTCTTCTCTCTTCCTGGGAGCACTTCACGAGCCACAAGTACAGCACAATGGGCTGTGCCCTCTGAGGAATGCTCGTCATTCTGCAATGGGCTCTTCTGGGGGGAAAAGGGCTCTGGAAACTGCCTCCCCCTGCCCAGCTGCGGAGCTTAAAAACACAGCAAGTCCCTGTGACAGACACAGGGCCACCTGCAATTTCTGTACATCGAGCCTTCACCAGATTGATGGTGTTGTATTATTTTTGGGAGGCTTATAAGCTGAAAAATATACAGGAAAGGGGGTTATAGATAGGCATTTCCCAAGACACTCCAGCTGATAAACCAAACTGTATTCAGGCAGTGGCTCTCATCTCCTCCCAGGCAGGTCTCCCAGAAGTAATCTTACTTTTGAGAAAGGCAAGAGAGAACTGACAGAGACAAGGAGAGACAAGACAATGTTAAAAAATGACAAAGTAATTAAATACATGACCAAAATTCCTGTCTCTCTCAACCTGAAAGCAGTAGTCAAAATTAAAACCAGACTTACTCAGAATTTTGTAAAATGTCGAAGGAAGCCGCAGCCCACATGTTCTAACAAACTCAGAGTGCTTGGGATGTTCCAGGGCCAGTAAATCTGGCTGGAAACTTAGAGAAATCCCAATTACTGCTATGAAAGGCCATTGCTTCAAGCACTTTAAAATAATCAATCTTCCCTTTCCAATGCTGTCCAACAATCTCCTTTCCCCGAGGTGTGAGCAGAAAGAGAAGAGGCTGCAAAGAGACAGCACTTGCACTCCTTGTTGACAGCCGCCTTCCTGCAGATACCAACCTATAATGTCCATGTTTGCCTTATCACACTTTCCCCTTCACCTGCTTTATCTGTGGATTTATCTGTCCCCTCTTTCATCAGGTTTATTCCAAAGCAAACAATTTGGTTTGTTGGGTTTTTTATTTAAAAATAAAATTTAAAAATTTAGAAAATAAAAGAAAAACCTGGGAAAGAGACAAAATAAAAGTTATTAACTGAAATAAGAAGACTCTTGAAAAGAAAAAGCTTAGAGTACTTTCAATTTGAAATTACATTTTATAATGATAAACAAGGTTTATATAATTCAAATAGTATTTTTAAAAATGGGGTTAAGCTGTGCAATTTCAAGAAATGAAAGAATGTCAAATCAGGAGATAGTAGCAGCAAGCTTTCCACGGCCGGAGTTTCAATAACGTTGTTTTTGATACTTTGCTTCCATCCTCCACAGAACAGTGATGGGATTTTAACTGTATACAGAAGGGAAATGCCAGATGTGGATTAACACCACCACAGCACACTCTGAGGAAAGTGATTTCTCAACTCCTGGGTGTAAACTGAGGGCTACTGCAAGCTGCTTGTTTTCCCAGGATGCCAGCTTGCCTTTAAGAGTCTCACAAAAGCCGAAGCTATTATTTAACCAATTTTAACAAAAATTAAAATCAATCCAACAAGTACTCTCAAACAAGCCATCTGCAAAAATGGGCATCACCAATATAAACAGCATTAATCTCCCACATCCAGGAAACAGTTATCCTTGAAGCTTGAGAATTTTGTAAAATAAAGTGGCTTTGTAATGCTGCTGACAAGTTAATCCAGTGTCAACTAGAAAGACATTGCTGCAGATTACAAATTTCCAGCTCTTTCCAAGGCCACGCTTGCCTTTCCCAGGAGCAAATCTCCTCTTTAAACCCAGCTAAACATGTCCCTCAAAGATGTGCTTGCATTAGGGCCCTCTAAACTCTCCTCTGAGTCCCTCCAGTTTGTCTCCAAGTGGAGTATATTCCTTCCCACCTCACTATGGACGTGTTTGCTATGGAACACTCTCAATCCCACAGGCCTGTTCCTATAGTCGCTCCAGCTTCCTCTCACGCACTTCAGACTTGCATGCTCTTTTGTCCCTGCAGGAAAAGAACACACCAAAGCCTAAAAGAGAGCTTTTCAAGAGCAGAATTCCACGGCAATGTGCAGCAGGAACGGTTGGAAGCCTGTGGGGCTTTCATTTTAATTTGCGTCTTCAGGGGAAATTTAAATAAAAGCAGCAGACGCCATATCTATGAGGCTGCACCAGCCAACACAAAACAGCCAGATGCTTATACAAAAACAACAGCATTTTCCTAAACATAAAAAGGAAAGATTTGGGGGCTTAGTCTCTGCTAAACTCTCCTGTACAACTTCCATGCCATTCCCAAGGCCTGTTCTTTCCTTATTTAACTCTTTGGCAGGGTTGTGAGGTACTCACACCATGAAACTGTACCATGTTTAATGCAGCCCAGGCCTCAGCTACAAATCTATCCTGTACTTCAGAGTAAGAACACTGGTTTTCCGGACAAGGAGTCTGCTCCACCACGGAGTGATGGTCCTTCAGTGACATCACACGGTGGGTAATTCAGCCAGAATTCAGACCTGATTCACATTTTCACCCCTGTAGGAGGGCACACACTGAGCTCCCCCGAGTTACAGCTGCGTGTTCACAAGTGCTTCTGCACCTCCCATCACTCTGAGCTTTGCAAAGTCTCTGTGCACAGAGCTGAACACAACTAACCCCAGAAAACAAGTTGTTTTGCATCCTGCTCTAGATGTAGAAGCTCCATTTCAAACCCACCCTATTATTAGTACCAATCACTGGAAATAGATCTTTGAGAGTCAAAGGCACTGTGCATTAAGCACAGGCCAGAGCAGCTCCACTCCAGACCTTCCTAACCCTCATCACCCTGCCACGCCTGCCCCTCTCCCTGGAAAAACATGACAGGCGCTTCAGCCAAAGGCAGCGTGGGTTCTGCTGGTGTCAGAGGTGATCCCTAGCTGATGCCAGCCCTCCCACCAGCTTCAGCTGAAACCTTAGAACCCTTGGATACCAATTTCTCATTCCTCAGAGACGGCAGCTCCCTGGTGCACTTGGCAGTGAGAGACTCTAAACACTTCAAAAAGGGCACAAAATAACAGCTTTGTGATTAACACAAACACAAGTTTCAAAAGATTTAATGAAAACCACGGCCAACTTTTCACACCTCTCCTCTTACATTAACTTGGAGAATACAGGCATCAATCTGCTTGTGCGCAAAAAACCTTAAATCCTGAGCAATCATCAAATCAGAGAATCATTTAGGTTGTACAAGACAGTTAAGACTGAGCCTAATGCAGCACTAAACCATGTCCCCAAGTGCCACACAGTCTAGTGCTGCCAGTACAAGTGGAAATGCATGTGCCATAACCCCCTTCAACAATCACACCACCACAAAAATTTACCATGAAATATGAATTCTGCCACAATATGGGTAAAAAATTATTAGAAATCTATATTCAGATTCAACTCCTTCAACAGTAGCCGAACATACAAACTGAGAAGTCAACACAACAAATGCCTATAAAAGCCAGTGATGCAGAAAGACCCACTAGCAAACCTAATTTTTAAGTTGAGAAATTTGAATGCAACTCAAAAGCAGTAGCTATTTGCACAGAATGATGTCATAAAACATTAGAATGTATTTCAAGTCTTTGTCCATAAATCTTCATTAGAGAAGTCCTGGTTTTAACACACGTAACTGACCACTTGACTGGATGGCCAGCAAGTGTGGAAAGCTCCCCATCATGAGACAGGAAAGATTCTCAGGGTTGTATTTGCCATCACAGGACATCCTGCATCCTAAAAAGACACAGTGGTTTGAAGTTTTTTGGAAGCAATTATACATAAATCCTGTAACTGCTGGTTAACTGAATGCAAACAGACTGTAAAGCTCCAGTCAGGAAGAGGAGGGAGTGCCACTCCTGTTTGCTGGGAGAGCCAGCACAACAGTGCACCGAGAGGAGAAATCATTCACTGCACAGAGAACCTGCACACCAGGACACAACAGCTCCACCATTAGGAAAACACAACTCCAGAATGGAGAGGTATAGGAGCACTAGCACAAAAGGATGCAGGGAAATGCATGAGAACCAGCTGGAAGCCTGATTTTTGTTTAAGCAGGATGTGTTTCCTACAGTTGTCTCCAGTTTAATTAAGCAAACACACATAACACACCACACTGGGCAAGACCTGAAGTTCAGTTCCAGCAAAACAGCAGCAGCTTTTTTCTTTATTACTCTGTAAGTGAAAACACCAGAGCCTGACCATTGTCTGACATTCATTCCCCCTGCATCCCTCCAGTACCTACAGCTGACACACAGAAATTGCTGGGGGTAAATCACTGCCCAGGCTTCTGGTGTTGTTCCCCACCACCCCCAACCCTCTGTCCTGGGCCTGCCATGGCAGCAGGTCCCAGAAGCTCCATCCCCACTGTGGGATGTCATTCTCTAACTTTTCCTTAATAGAGCTGCTGGTTTCAAAAAGCAGCTCATCCCACTCCAGCATCTACCTCAGGCTCTTCTCCAGCCTCAGCCTGACATGAGAAAGGAATTGGTTTAAAAGCTACAGTTAATTACATGTTGTGCCCAAGGCAAAACACCTCCAAAGAAACAGGACAAATGCTGTCAAATCACAGAAACCCTTTTAGAGCCATCACAGAAATTAAACATTGACTCTCTCTTTTCTTTTGTATAATTCAGTGCAAACTACAATAACAAGTTGTGCTAACACTGAACAATAAAAATGGTTTTGAGATGACTGAGCTGTTGCAAAGTGCTCCTTTAGTAACCAGGCAGGAAACACTAATGCTTGTCACTGCTTCCCATAAGCAAGGCCAATAGCACTGCTCATTTGCTGCCCTTGCAAACAGGAAGATGCTTTCAAACATCTTTACATCTTTTGAAATTGATGTCATTTCAAAGTCATAAATTCCCCAAGTACCTCCACAGTGTGTTCCTCCCAGCATTTCAGTGCCTGAAATAAAGTGCCTGTGGAAAAAAATGGGACATTTTCATGAACATTTAAATCTGTGGTCTAAAGAAAAGTGATTATTTACCGCAAGTCCAGAAGCACAATCCAAGACTTAAAAAAAACCTCAAAAAAGAACCGAAGAACTCTTCACAAGTGAAGAGTATTACAGAATTATTATATAGATATATATGTTATATGCATATCTATGTCTCTGCCTCTTGGATAATTGCTAAAATGAGATAAAGAACGTAATTTCACACTTCCTTCAAATTACAAAGAAAACACGTTCCTGAAAAATAACGTGACAAACGTGATAGAAGCAATCAACACCACAGGCCTGGGGGATTTGGAGAGATTGAGGTGTGTGGCTTCTGGGTTTTGTTTTGTTCTTTAACAAAACCAACATCTTAGGACTTCAGAATTACCTAATTTGAAACTACTGCTTCACAAAGTATTAAAGTATCACAAATTATCTTATAAACAGCACACAACTTCACTTTATGTAAGTGACTGTCCAAAAACCAGCCCTCCTTGAAGTAAACTCCATGAATCCTTTTAAATAGGACCTACCCACAGTATGTAACATTACAGTGGGAGGTTTTATGCAACTTTATTTCAAAATCACAGTTCCAAAATGCAGAGTTATTCACCCAAAATTAAAAACGTAGTAACTTAGTATGCAACAATTTCACTCAACTTCAGCCATGGAAGGGAATTTTGAAGCGAAGCTGCATTAATTCCTAAACACAGAAAATGAACAGCATGTGAATAATTTATTGATGGCTTTTGCTCCATGTCAGCAGCTCTGCTGGAGGAAGTGATCTTTATGAAGTCCCCCAGGACACCAAGAAGTTACAGACAGGCACAGAGACCATAGGATACCATTGCGTGAGGCAGCAACTCCACTCCAGGGGGCTTCCAAACACCAGAGTTACACAGTGCCCAAATTCATGGGGCTGGGAGAGGAGTCACCATTCCCACCTCTGATGAGCAGGAACTGGACCTGCCAGGCATAACAGGTGTTACAAGGGGGGCAAAAAAGGTAACCAGGGCTACAGACAGCGAATCGAGAACCCATGGGCAAGAAGGGCATACAAACTGAATTTTACAAAGAACTTGAATAATGTAAATATCACTAAGACCAAATCAATTTCCCCTAATTTGCCCAAATCCTTTTGTAAGATCTCATAAAGAATATAATGTATTACAGTATTATAATTACAGTATGCTTTCTTGACAGCCTCTACAAAAAGCCTTTTTCTTTCCAGATGTGGGTTAGATGTTAAGAAATACCTTACATGAAACAAGGGAACTCTGAAATTCATATATAAACAGAAATATCCTGTTAATCTAAAACCACAGGTGACAGCTCTGTAGCAGCTCTTACAGAAGTATCTGAAATGACTGACCAGCCTATTGTGTATCCTGTACTGGGGGTGAGTGTTTATTCAAAATGAAGGGCAGATTAGCAGCAAATCTACAAGATGGGGAGAGGAAGCAAATTAAAAAGTCAGCGAGAGGATAACCGATTCAGTGATGCAAATTAAGTGTTTTAAAGCCTCTGGGACTCTGAAACGTAGCACAGCTCAACAGGAAAAACCCAAGGCAATGCAACCTTCCAAATATAATAATAATTAACCATTTTTCTGGAATGCAAAGACTCAAAACATCATATTACCTTAACTTTGCTGATGGCTCAAAGCTTGGGTGCTACTACAACAAATACCAATAACCAACATTTAAGCCCATTTCCGCAGAAGATTCTCTGAACTTCACCACCCCTCTAAGCACAGCAGCAGTGGCTGCCCTGGATGGCTCTGCAGCGAACATGAATTTGCTCTCTGTCAGAGAAGCTGAGCTTGGCTATGCACACGCCACTCCAGCCCAGCTGAGCCTGCCCCAGACTTACACCCAACACTACATTAAGCCATGCTTCTGGCTTCAACAATATGGTACTCACATAAAGAAAGACTCCATTTTCATTTTTTCCCTACTCACAGCAGGCTACAGGGTAAATTAATGCTTCAGCCTGCAGTGACTTTGGATTAGGCCAGTCTTGTCAATAATTAATACAGCTCTGTAGAGCAAAAGAGCAGCAAAAAGCTAGATTAACCAAAATCCCTTCTGCTGTGACACCAGCTTTTACCCCTGCTGAATGTGCACACGCAGGACTTTAAAAAGGACGAGATTATTTATGACCTTAATGTAAGAGTTCTGAATGTCAGGATTGGGTTTTTCCTCCTTTCCTTTGAAGAAATGCCTCCTAAAATAAGCATTTTTATTGTAATAACTCAATAAATTGAAATAGTAGCAAATATCTTTTTTAACTGGCCTCTAACTTATCTGAGGTCTTAATCACAAATTCTTTTCAAGACCTGGGGATTTCAGAGCCCTTATGCACCCAATGGGAAGCACTGAACAAAGGCAGCAGCCCTGCAATTCCATGGGCTCAGGCATTGTGATCCGTAGTCCTCAGAAAGGAAGGATGAAGCAGTGACAGCCCCTCCATCCAACCTTCACACAGGGATTATCCCCACCAGGGAGGCAGTGACCAGTTACAGAATATCCATCACACTGAACTGCCACTCCTTGGAGACAGCCAGGGACAGCGTGGTGATCCTTACCCCATCCCCTCTCTGTGTGTTTATATTGCAGTCACTGCACAGCTACTGAAGTTATTAAATCTGCAGAAGGCTTCAAGGTGAAACAATTCATTTGCAAATTGGCAGATCATTAAAAAATTGTTTTAACAACTCTAAGTATCAAACAATGAAATAAAATGCAAACATGCAATCAGCTGGAGCCTAAATTAATTCCTTCGTAAGACCATTTTACTTAAATCAACCTCCTCTCCTGGATAATCCTGGATTTCAGCTGTTTTGTTCAATGTGCATCTTAACGAGGCCACTGTTGCTGAAGGACACGACCCGATTTCTTCCGAGGTCAATGGTTATCAGTAGAACGGGAACAATACAAATTTCCACCCTGAGACACAAGAAAAGCACTCAATCTGCAGTACTTTTTGTGAGTTTTCACATCTGACACCCCATTTTGACAGGAAGTTCTTCAGCTGATAAAGCCCTCAAGTTTTGCATGACCAAATCCAACTGCCTAACATCACTGTCCACCTATTGATTTTGGGGAAGATGCCTGCAGCCTCAAGGAATGCGAGATCCTGCAGTCCAGCCACGAGCTATGCAACTGCTACAAAGCAATACATAAAGGTTCTTTTTTCAATCTTCAAAGCAGGTGTTCAGACTGTTTTTATTTTCCTAGATAATAGCAGACTTCACATGGAGAGTGAGACAAATTTAGATAAAGCCAGAGTTCTGCTACTCAAGGCCAGGCAACAAAGTATTAACTTAATCACTGGGCTCCCACTGAAATAAACACATTTCTATTGTGCTCCTAGAGCCGTGAAGTGACAGAGCCCATAGCTCTGCCTGTCCTTCCAGATGTGTTTTCCACCCCTTCACTCAGCCACAACTCCAGCTCACTCCAAGGTTTGCCTCCCCCTCGCAGCAGCCAGCAGAGCAAGGTGTGAGCTCAGACCTCTCTGTGCATCACACACCTGCAAGAACAGAGATTGGAGCAATTCTTCTCAATTAACCCCAGGTGAAGTGAACTCACACACCAGGAGGGTGGCGAATTGTTCAAGATGGTCAAAGACAAACAATACATGTTCTTCCTGGTGATTAAGGATAGTACATAAGGAGAGGCACAATTTATGTGTGATCCAAAGGCAAGCCACCATTTCATGGACAATCCCAGGGCAGACTTTGAAAACATGCATCACTTCAGGACATTTCTTCAGTGAATTATGCCATAAATAAACAGTTTGAAGTAACTGAATCCATCTGCCTTTGGTGCAGCTCAGAGGAGCTACAGCAGTTGCTTGAGGTTTTACAAAACCACCTTTCCAGGGAAAAGGGCTCCCTGCCCACCTGACACTGTCCCTGAAGTGCTGTTCTTTGAGGAAAACAGATCTTGCACCATTCTGACATGGGACAAAAAAGGTCCTAAAAGAATCCCCTTTCAAACACAAACTACTACAAACATGAGGGGCTTCCAAGGGGCACAAAGCTTGGAGGAAAACAGCAGGCTAACCTCTTACACAGAGACAAGTGGAAATATGAAGGTATGTTGGGTAAAAATTTTGGAAACCAAGTAAAGCTTACCTCATCCTCATGGAAAACTTTCATAATCAGCAGTCCCAACACAGGCACTGTTGGGAACCCAAAACATGGCAAACTTCAGCCCAGTGGTAATAAAATAAATCCTGTACAGCAGGGAGTCCTACCCACATACAGTTGGAGACTCTGCTTAACAAAACTAGAGCCTGCATTTAAAATTTCCCTTTAGGCTGAAATTTGCCTTTTCTTTCAAAAGCCTTGCCCCTGCCCCAAACTACATTTAGTCAACATTTACAAGACTTACAGTTGAACAAATCAAAGTCTTCTTTCTTGTGCTTACACCTACTGAGGCTTTACCAGCAAATTCTGCTCCAGCATTGGTCCACGCAGGCTTCAAGCCAGAGGAGCCAGTTTGTAGCAAAAAAAAAAAAAAAAAAAAAATTCAATACACAACCACAAGGGCCACATAAAAGTAATTTAGCATAACCAGAAAGCATGCTAGTCAAATTAAAGCCCAGTGCCCTCATTAGGGCATGGGGAAGTCTATTTATGCTCAGGCATTCTCTACTTCAGAATTACCAAAAATAGTCCTGACAAAGTTTGCTGCCCGTTTCCTCTGGACCAGCATTGGCAGTGCTGGCTGTAACACAGCCAGGCTCCAAGTCACCCAAGGACACAAGAGCCTGACAGTCCAGGGAAATACAGCATTTCCATGGGGCACATCCCAGGCAGTATCTGCTAGGACTCAGCAGCTTCCCCAGGGCCTGAGCAACTCCCTGACCAGCACTCACCAGGCTCTCTCAGCCTCCTGATGAGTTCTGCATGTGGGATTTGCTTTTCCATCCCAAATCCACAGATACGCGTATCAGAGCAGATTCTCTAAGGCTCAGCACATCACAAGTGCAATTCCAAGAGACAGCAGCTCCCCAGATCCTGGGTAATCCAAAGGAAACCTTGGATTGAAGCATAGAAAGAACTCCCCTATACCTCTGTGCTTGCAGCTCTTGAGTGGGCTTAGGAGAGCTCAAATCCCAAGAGCAGAGCTGACTCCTGCTGCCCCAGCACCCTCCTCCTCCTCCTCTTGCAGCAGTTTTCAGAGCGGCATTCATCACCACAAGAAGCTCCAGCCCTGCACAGAATCTTCTGAGCAATACTTTGTAATAATGTTATGAGCAAAGAACAAGAAAACTGAGTGGAAAATACCTGGCATGTTACCATTGTTAGTCCCTTTCTCCCAGGGGCACCAGTACAGGGTATGGGTGAGGATTCCCACAGAAACCAATCCTTGACCAAAAATCAGACCCATGTAAAGATGAATCCATACATGAGATACATTAGAACTTCCTCACTTTCAGCCAACAGTGGTGCAAACAGCCCAGCAATACAAAACTAAAATCACTGACTGCCCTTAAGGAGAAGGTGCAGCAGCAAGAGACATCGATGGGTGATACGATTTAAAGATCGAGCTGGTGGCTTTGGGTGAGTACAAGAGTTCTCAACCAAAAGTTTCACCTGGTCCGTAACACCTCAGTTACCTTCCCTGAGGATTTTATTGCAGGAACAACAACAAAAGTCTGAAGCAGCAGAAAAAAGTATTTCCAGTAAAAACAAAGAACCAGACAGAACAGAAATATGCACAATTCTCACTACTGAATTCTTTACAAAACTTTTCTTGAGGATTCCACAAATCTGTCAGTTTTATCCAAAAATCCAAAAATATGGATTTTACCCTGTTCTCATGAGACTGTTCTAACTCTTAGATAGCAGAAATATATAAATATTGGATCAAACTCTAGCACCACTTCTTACATTATTAATTCTAGAATAAAATACTATCAAAGTTCTTTTCTTTTATCAAATCACTTCCTAACATGTGAGAGGGGCAGGGAGGATGAGATCAACCCTGCACATTCAAGCTTAAGCACTACACTGTGCCTGAAAGCTTTAAAAGTTTGGTCATCACTGAAATTTGCTGCTGCCCAAAAATACTCCACTGCAAGTCCTGCAGTTTCCAGTTTACACAGAAAAATGCACAGAAGGAAGGAAACAAAACAAATTAAATGACCTTTTATAGTTCATTAGTGATGTACTTAGATTTCTGTTCTCTTCAGAAGTAAATCAGTTTAATCAGACCCCAATTAGTCCAGTTCCAGCAGGCAAAGACAGCTACTGTGAGACTGCACAGAACAACACTGAGATTTGCTAACTCATTCTACAAGCTGTTAAAAATGTCCAAACCCACTGAGAGGCCAAGGCTAAAAAAAGAACCCCAAAAATCCATGCTCAAACTAATTTAGCCAAGCAGTGAAAACGGGCTGCATGTCAGAGATGGAAATGGCAAGTCCAAAATCTATCTGTCCACCCAACAGCCATATTTGTTATCAATATTGCTGCTGCTTTTAAGTAAAAAAGGCTCATTTTGTACATGTGTATGTTAATTATGTACATCATTACGTACATTTATGTTATATATATGAGCACACACAGTCCCTACTTGCAGAAACTCCAAGTCTATTTGCAAATCTTGAGCTAATTAAAGATCATTTCAAAGAAGTCCCATTAATGAAAAAAAACTGAGTCAAATCAAGGAAGGATTTGCTGCTGTCAAGATGAAAATGGCCACAAAGTCACTTTTTAGACCATGAAAATAACCACAGAATATTTCAATGTTAATTACAAATATTCAAAAAGTATTCATTCCGTGGCTTGTAGAATTATTAATTCCTTCCCTCCTTCCTTACTTTGCCCACAGTCCTGCAGTTCCCCAGCAGCAGTGCCCAGGACAGGGCATGAGGAGGTCAGTGCTGATATTCCTCATTTCCTGAAGGAAATCCAAGTCTGAAATTACCTCAGACAGCTCAGACAAGTTGACTTTTACCAGTCAAATGGTGAAAGCATCACCACAAAATATACCTTAAAGCTCATGTTAACGGTTTTCTTTCAGCCCTGAGAACTTCTCAAGCCTTTCAGTTCTCCACGTAAACTTTCTCAAATTCAACAGACAACTTTATATGTTACCAAGACTTAGGAAAAATCTGAACTCGAACTTGCTCAAATTTGAAAATGTTCACACTGAAATAGAAAAAAAGTTATTCTTTGTCTACACAATCGTAAGGCAGGAGGACAGACTGATTATACACTTTTGCAGCAGTTGCTACCCAATCCTTATTCCACCTGGGACTATGTACTTACATACTGACAGATCTGATTTACTTTAATAACACAAAAAAAAGAGTTCATGCCCATTACAGCAGCCAAAGAACACATTTCATCACTTAAGACATTCTTCATCCTAACAGACATCAGTTTAAAAAAAAAAAGGGGGGGGAGGTGTTTAATCACATGAAAGGAATCTCCTCTCTTTTAAAATCCATGTGATGTAGTGAAGCTAAAGCTCACAGGGACAGCAGTGCAGTAGCACAGGGACTCCCACTCGGCTGCAGCCCAACCAGGCCTGGCTGGGATGTGAGACAGGGCAGGGAGGGGGGAAAAGCCAACAAAAAGCACTTTATGTCACCCTGCCACTGATAAAAAGTGTTAGTGTAGAAAGCACAATATAGGCCCCCACTGTAAGGCTGCTTCCAGATGAGGCAAAGCTCAGGTAAGGAAAACCAGGGGGACTCTGTCAAAGCAGGTGTCGCACACAGTAACATTCACTTCTGCCCCCTCTCACACCCGCCTCTCCCAGTACTTTCCTTGGCTGGTTTTTTCTGGCTTGCCTCTTTCCCAGGCAGAAGTACAGTGAAGTTGACAAGCTAGTGTTCAAAACCAAAATTGGACCAACAAGAAAAATAGCGACAATGAGATTCCTTTCTCTCCACAGTGCAGAGTCCTGCATGCTGTAAAAATCTGCCAGGAGCCATTCTCGGCATGGTTACAAACCTTTGGAGGGGCCTGAGCTTAACAGTGCCTGCTGTCATCAGATTTCTGACACCCAGGCTACAAGAAAGTTTTCTTTCACTGCAAACAGCTCTATTTTCCTGAGCTGTGTGGCACGCAGGCTGCTGCTATTGAGAGCTGAGCACTCCAGAGCAAGCAGGCAGGAGCAGAAGTCGCATTTCCCAACAACTTCCTGGATATTTTACAATTGCTTCCCCTCAGGAAGCTGATTCAGTCTTTGCAGCTCCAACACTAACAATTCTTGTGGAGAGGCAAGTTATCCAAGAATACCAGAAGCACATTCCTACGACACACACAGACCCATTCTTGGCTCCCTAACAATGGGTTTTTCTTTTAGCCAAACCTCTCACTCCAAGGAGGAGAAAAGGAAAGAACTGGTCAGGTAATGCCCAATGTCTCAGGCTTTTTTTGACTTGTCTCTAAGCAGCAGGGCACCCAATCACAAATGCAAAAGCAGGCTGGGGAACAAGTCTGAAAGGAGAAAGGTAATATGGAGTAAATCAGCACAGTTATTTTGGGAAGAAGGATTTCCTTCACAGCATGTTTAACTCAATACTTCATGCTCCAAACTCCTGTTTTTCCCTCATCTTCAGGTCCAAAACAGCCATGTGTCTGCACGTGTAACAGACCTTTTTTGTTTTGTTTGTACATAACACAATTTTACCTGCAACTGATCTTATCACGTAATGGATCGGTTACTTCCTACAATTCCACCAGACTTCTTTTCCACTACACCTGAAAGTAAAACAATTAGATCACCAGGATTTCAAAGTGAAGATTTCACAGGTGGTGGCCTTTCAGTGCTTAGTCAGACTAAAGAATTGATCTCTTTGGATCGATCTGTTAATCCTGTTACTCTGAAAAAACAAGAAAACAATTTTATTGGGTCATCCCATCTTCTGATTGTTCTAAAAATCATCACTCTATTATTACAAAGCCCCTCCCCCACAAAGCCAGGCTGATGATTTTCAAGATGATAACCCATAATCACAACACCAAACCTTAATCTTTGAAGCAAGAAATATATTTTATGTATATCACTGCTTAAAACCCATCTGTACCACTTTTCTCATGTTATTACATTCAAAAGAAATATTTATGATATAAAATTACTTAATACCAGTGTCAAGCTGCTTTTCTGGAGAATTAATGGAATGCTGTAAACACAGGGAGAAGTTGGGTGTTGTTTGAATCTTTTTAAACAGCACACATTAAAGGCTCCTGATTCCCAGCTCTGCCGTGTCGTGCAGATGTGAGATGTGCTGAACAAAAGCCTCTCTGGTTGGGAGCTGCAGAGCTTTGATCGCGAGGTGCTGTGATCTCCACTTCCCACATGCTCCTCTTCACTCCCAGACTGGAGCAGAAGACAAAGTTGCCCCGATTTTCCTGTTCCTGATGAATATTTTAAGGTTGAATGAAGTATCCACTGAAGTTTCCTCACAGTAGCATAAAGCCTAATGTCTGTCAGAAACCAGCTACTACTTAAACTCAACTGCCAGTGCTTATCCAGCGACTTCCCCCTCCTACTCATATGAATTTCTTTTAAATGTCAGGCTTGTACTGCCAGAATATTTAGTTATGCATTAATATAAATGTTGACTTTAAAGCAGGCTCAACTTTAAATATTTAGCTTTTATTAAAAAAAAAAAAAATCAGCTATAAATGATAGCCTGTGTTTAAATAATATTTTAACTACTTGGCCAGTAAATATCCAGATAAGATTAAACAAAATTTCCAGGAGCTAATGCGTCAGGAATTGCTTGAAAATTATATTTTGTAAAATGGGAGAACAGTGATAATTTCTAATAATTTTCTTCCAACTCGCTCTTGGCAACCAAATCCACAAGTGAAAAACCTCATGACTAGAAGTCTTTCTTCCAGCAAATAGCCAGGAGCTATTTTGCCACGGATGTTACCCGAACCTGCCGTCGTTGTCTCCTTTGGGCATTTATCAGTTTGGTTAACTCAGCCCCAGGATGAAGGCTGCTTATCACTTTTGTTAAGGAGCTTTGAAGATGTCAAGTGGTGCAACCCTCAGGAGTTCAGAGGAAAAAGATTATCCTCTAGTCCCATGTGTGAATAACTCAGATGTGGTGGTTTCACCATCAGCTTTAACAAACTCTCTCTGGTGAAATATGGAGAGCAGGAAGACTCTGCTAAATCAGCATTAGGAAGGACACAGTCATCTTGGCATCCTGCTTGAAATTCTGAACCACAGAGGCACTAACTGAGATAGATCCCTGTTCTCCACCCCAAACAATCCCAGAACAAACCTCAGTGCAGCAGCCACAGGAACAAGCACACCGAGTGCACCTGGAGCACAAACTGGAGCACCCAGGATGGAGGCAGGCAGGACAAAATGAGCTGTACAGAAAAAGCCAGGCCCAAGCTCTGTGCCCAGAGCCTCAACGTTAAACAGATTAATGGAAACTCCCAAAGTTGCACCAGAAGCCTGCAAGTTACTGAGTGGGGAGCAGGGGGAACATTAGTGCCAAGCTTCAGTAATTGATTGGGTCTGCCTGCACGCTCTATCTTTCCCCTCAAACTACATTTTCCCTGCAAATGGTTTCTCTTTCTGCCACTTTTAAAGTGATTTATTCCTTCAGAAGGGGAATTAGGTCTTATTTTGATCAAATATTTAGGACCTTTTAGACATTAAAAGCCACAGATTACAAAGAAAGAAGGGTCAAAACAGTAAATTCAGATTAAAATTGCAGATAAGCCACAAATATTGAAGTCAGGAATGAACAAACAACTAGCAAAACAAGATTCAAAGAACTAAGAGGCTTATCCACCCTCCCTGCAACGTCTGGCTCCTTAGTGCTAAATAACTGAGATCTTCCCCACACAGGAGCTGATGAAAGGGGTCTGAATATAGGTCAACGAAAGCCTTTCAGATCCGGCTACAGACACTAATTAGATCACTTTCAGTTATTAAAAAAAGAGAAAAGGAAAAAACCTCCAAAACAAAGGGTTTACTGCTCAAAATGTTCTGAATTTCTCTTTTTTCTTGTCTCTAATTGGCAGTGGTTTCAAAGCAGCTGGTTGCTGCCCCAGCTCTGAAATTGTCACCAGCACACACCAAACACGGCAGTGACCACACTGAGGAAGAACCTCCAGCAAAATTAAGGCTGAACAACATCTGCAGCGATGCACAAAGACATAGTGGGGGGTCTTTAAATATATTTTCAAGATATAAAAGAATTCTTCAGTTTTATAAGAGAACACTGACTGTTTTGTTTTATACTGCCAAAACCCACAAGGCAAAAAAAAAAAAAAAAAAAAAAAATCCGACTATTTTTTTCCCCCTGAAGTATACAGTGTAGCTCAGTTCATACAGGGCTCCTTGTACCAGCTTGTTTATGCCTCCTCTCCTGTGAAACAAGCCTTTATGTCTCCATAGTGGAAAAACCCACTGGTTTATATCCTTTTCGAGATGTATGCAGCCAATTAAATTGTAAAGTAATACCTGTTTCAAAGTCTAACTCAAAGAAACGATACATTCCTGGACTGGGAGCAGAGCCAAGGAGGTCACCTTACACCCCGCGCTCACGTGGGAATACTCAGCTTTTGGAATTTTGTATTTTGATTTCCTTGCACAGTAAAATACGGGAATTGAAAGGATGAAATATTGTGTATTCTCTGCACACAAACTGTGCTCATTTCTCAAGTGATAAAGTTAATATTCCGTGGAACAAGAAAAGACAGTTCAAGAGTTCAGAGTGATTTCAAGCCATTCAGAAAGACTCAGAGAAGTGACAATTGCTGGTAGCTCCGCACTTTCCAGAACAATTTTAGTGATGAATAAACTATTATGTGACCAGACTATATGCATAAGAATAGTATAATGTGCACAAAACAACAGAGCACCAACACATTACAATAGCATCCACTTGTCAGAGTAACAAGCCAAGTGGATTTCCTTCCATACGAGAACGGTTATGAAAAGACTGACACCTTATTTTAATTTCCAGTTTTCTGCAAAACAACAGCATAACAACCCCAAGCACAGCGACTGAAGCCAGGCTGCACCTCACCAGGTGAGCTCACCACAGCAACAGACAAGTCTGTTTTTAAACTGGTTTGAGCTGCGTCTTTGAGCTAACTTTATGGTTTATTCTAAATTTAGCAGCACAAATGCGTATGCACAGTATCCTCTATCTCTACCTGAGAAGAAGCACTCCTAATGTTTCGATGCCATGGGTAACAAAAGCCCAGCAAATGTATCAAAACAAGGACTTAGATATTTTGTGTCTGACAGAAGCTGTGGAGTCAAATTCACAGGTTGTTTTCTTCTAAGTTAGTGAACGTAATTACAGAGCTTTCTGTAGAGCTTTCAAGACACGAGGCAGTTTTCTCTGCCATATTCCCACAAACCTCCTTCTTTAATATATTAAAAATTAGACTGCCTAGCCCACATGAAAAATCCTTGCAATGACTATACATTTAATAGGTTTAATTCCTTTGTCAGATCTGTACCATGCCACAAAACAAATACCCATGTAAAAGACATTATTGTACCTGTTTCTCATAATAATGTCCTGAGAACCCAGGAAAGCTA
Organism: Pseudopodoces humilis; assembly: GCF_049639895.1. Classification (NCBI taxonomy): domain Eukaryota; kingdom Metazoa; phylum Chordata; class Aves; order Passeriformes; family Paridae; genus Pseudopodoces; species Pseudopodoces humilis. The sequence goes on from NC_142215.1 coordinate 19,042,756, forward strand.
GAGACAGAAAAGTAGCATTAAAATCAATTTTTGGCACATAAAAAAATAATTCTGTATATTGATTAGCTACTCAGAAGGAATTGACTTAATATTGGCATCATTAACATCTAACAACGAGATGCAGAACACTCTTCAAGCAAAGGCTGCATCAAAGAGCTACAACATTGAATAAGGGTTGGATAAACAACATCAAACATACACAGCTACATCTTGTAACTTGTGCATAACCCAGCATTTTGCAATGTTTCGGAATAATATTGCAACTGTTTAGCCTCAGAAATATAAAAAATTACTTTTTTGATGCAAGTTGTGTGTGAAATCAATTGTGTTGAATAAAATGTAATATAAACATATTTACATCTTCATTTGACCTTGGGGTACCAAAACCCACCTGGCTCTCATAGTAGACGTTTTTCCTCCCCAGTATGTAATAATCAGGATTTATTTCTCTGTATAGATCTACAAAACAGCTTTTCCCTTGCAAACGTTTCCAGTGCAAGTGTGCATTAAGAACAATAACCACGTAGAAAAGCTGCCACAACGGATCGGGAAAAGCTTTGTCTTTGACAGCCACGCTGGAAGCCCTAGTTGGAGTTCTGTGTTTCTAGAATTTGCCAGACTGAAAACTTGTGGGTTTGGTACTCCCACCAACCAGGGCTGGCATAGCAGGGCAAGAGTCCCTGCAGGTGAAGGTGGTCTTTTGTGCCCAGCGTTACAGAAAGGCGAATCAAGCAGCAGAAATGCATCCTCATCTCTACCCGCGCCGCGAGTGTGCGGGGTTTGTTATTCCTCCTCCTCCTCCCGGCAAGGACAATGTGCCGGGCTCCGGCCGTGCCTCCCAGGGCAGGACAGGGCAGGGCAGGCGCTCCCTCGATGGCCAAGAGCTGTCCCCAGCCCCCTGCGGCGGCCTCAGACATTCCTCTGCTCTGTCAGGCAATGAAAATATCCCCAACAGGATTAGAGCAGCCCTCTGAAGGGAAGAGAGCGGCTCGCGAACATCCCCGGCCCACGAAAGGCACCGCCGGCTTTGGGAGGGGTTACAATTCCGGGAATGACCCCCAATTACAGCCACTAACGGTGGGGGTTGAGCCGCTGACAAATTAAGAGCTCTACAAATTCGCTGGTACTTTCACATTCTTGCGGGATGCAGCCAGCGTTTGGAAGTGTTCATTAAGGAGGGCAGACTCCTGCTCTGGCACTTACACTAAGGGAAAAAAAACCACGAGAACAAGCAAAATTAGAAAGCAAAGCATCTCTTCCTATTTCCATCCTGGGCACAGGCACAGCCAGCTACTCTATTCTTCTACTCAACTTCATAGAGTGGTCAAGTGCTTTCAAAAAAAAAAAAAACAACCAAAAACACATTAAGAAAGGAAAAACATTTTTTCTACAATGAGGCTCCATGCACCAGGCTAACAAAGAAAACGGTCCTGAAGAAGGAGGCCCTCACTACAGCATTCAGGTTTGGATTTTGCATTCACTTCCTTTGCCAAGCAAATACATTTAAACAAAATTATTCAATCCCAGCGTGCCTTACAGGCCACATTAAGGTAGTAGCATTCTCCTTAATTATACTCCTTTTCACATCTTTAAAAATCCTTTCAATGTTTACTTGAAAAGCTAATTGCTGTCAGCTAGAAAGAGCATACATGTGATTCTTGACAATTCTGGGGTGGAGGGAGAGTACTGTCCTCTCCCCACGGCAGTTCTCAGGAGCCCTACAGCTCCAACATCCTCCCAGAGCCCCGTGGATGAAGAGCAGACACAAAACCTGCAGAAAAGGGGGCTCAGAGGGCACCTTAATGCCCTCTACAACTCCTGACAGGAGGGCAGAGTGGGTGTCCCTAGAAACACCAGGAAACAGGCTCCAGTTGCCCCAGGGAGGTTTAGGTTGGATATTAAGGAAAATTCCTTCACTTGAGGGCTGTCCGGCCCTGCACAGGGCAGTGGTGGAGCCCCATCCCCAGAGGGATTTAAAAGCTGTGTGCATGTGGTGGCACTCGGGGACATGGGCCGGTGGTGGCCTCAGCAATACTGGAGGAACGCTGGACTCAGATTGCAAAGGACTTTTCCAATGTAAACAATTCCATGACTGTGTGTATATTATCCATCTCATACACCTTCCCAAAGACACTGCGGGCTGAAGGATGCAAATGGAAATACAGAACTTTTCCAGGGCTGAAAACAAAAGCCACCAGAAAACAGACCTATACAGAGAATTTCTAATTAAAACTCCAACACGGACTTTAACTACAAGAGCTAGTTTCCTAATTGCTATTTAAGTTTAGCTTGTGTATGACACAAGATGTCCACATTCCAGAAGTACAGTCCAAGAAAAATCTTTATTTTTGTACTCCAAAAAATCATGAAGCAACTTCAGAAAGACCAAACACAGTGTTACAGTCATACTCAAAACTATCTCCCAAGTCACGAGCAGTTTCTCAAGTATTTAAAAGCTTGAAGTGACTGTCCTATTGACCAGAGCACTTTACATTTTCTGCGTTGAGACCACCAAATTTCTTACTTTAAGCCAAGTACAGATGGCACAGACAGCTTTAATCAGATTTCCATGACAAGACATTTTTTATTGATCATTTTCGGTAAAGCAAAGTTTGAAAGTGCAAAAATACATATATGAGAGAGAAATTAAATCAGGTCCAGTTCTATCTTTATAGAGATTACAAAGTTAGACATTGAGATGACAGAGCCACAGCAATTAAATACATATCACAGAAACAGTTCTAATTTTAACAAAAAGTTGTGAAATCCAACTTAGCAGTAACTTGGAAGGCAAACTCTGAGGAAAGGCACTGCAGGGTTTACCCGGAGGGGAGGGGAGGAAGGAGCTGAGCTAAAAGGAGCAGCAGCCACCTCCCCCAGAACAGTTTATTAAAGCAAGAACCCCAGCATCAAAGCGCACGATAAATAATTAACGTGCAATGCCTTTGTGATAAGGTACTGAACTTGAGCTTTCTCTGAAGGTAAATGATTTGTAAATGCAAATTTGTCCAGCTGCTCCTTTCCTGCATCAAAAGCCTGCTCAAAGATAGCGTTTATGAGCTATTTTTGACAAATATTTACACCATCTTAATCAGGTTTTGAGTCATGCGTGTGCTCATTGGTATACAAAAATGCAGGGCAGTTACAGTTACATAAACTAAAGGGTTTGGGGGGGGGGCGCGGTTAAAAGTTGGGTTTTGCCTACTGGTGTATTCAAGCTCACTCTTTAATTACCCCGTCTCATTCACAGTGAGCAGTAACATACCCGCAGAGACCATTCCAGTTACATTCCTCAATCCATCTTTCCCTTCACATGCAGATCAGAAGGCTTGGAAACAAGTATTACATTTTTTTATTCTAAAAGCATTTATGAAATGGTACCTCAAAATGAAATTACATCTGCACAGCCACCACCGAAGGCTGTGTTACAGCCTTGGAAGGGTATAGAAGCAATTACAGCAGGAGCACGGATGTTTCTGATTCCAACTGCTATAAGTCTGAACAAACGTAACTGTTATTATCATTAAAGGCAGAAGAATGAATTAAATGTGGCTCTGCTTTTACAGTGATACCCAGTTTGGTCAGCATCTAACACCTGCCTATCAATCTCTAGAAAACTGCCTGAAAAGGAATTTTCCAGGTGATAAAGCAAACGGTGCTCTTGTTAGCAGAATTCCAAAGCTCTGCCTAAAGAGCTGTAACAGCTTCCTGGAAACAGAAATATTCCTGCTCCTTTGCAGAGGATGGGTAACAGCTCCTTACCCACACAGCACCTCTGGAAGCCCTGAAAGAAGATGTCCTGCTCTGAAACCCCTCATGAGAAATTTTAAAGAAAACCAGCAGTAACATACAGGACAGTTCCCTGGCTACAAGGGAACAGACTGGCCCCCTCCTAGCTGTACCTGAAAGGTACTTAAAACCACTTCTAGGTTTTAGTGTATGACAAGAGTCACCCAAATAAATTTTCAATCTTTGGGTTACTGATATAGAGCATCGACTCAACCTACCATCCACTTACTACACTGAAAGACTGCACAAGTTACATGAAATTAGATGCCAGCAACATAGGTAGTTCACTGAACGTGTTGGGATTTGACATTCAGTTCACTAATTCAATCCAGCTTTACATCCCAGGGGAATCACAGTCAAGAGGGGCAGTGAATCCAGCTTTGCATCTTGTAATGAATCCACAAGGCTCTCAGTACCACCAGTGACTGTGAGGCACAACCTGCAATAGCCAGTTATTTTATTTTTTTTAAATGAACACCACCACCTCCACTCATTGTGCTCACACACAAAAACCAACAGCCCTTCAGCACACAAGTTAAAAATTATAAAGTTACTCACATGACAGAACCTAATTAGATTTAAGCAATAGATACACTCCATATACTAATCTGTAATAACAGAAACAAGCACTGGATAACCTTTCAAAGGTTGCAGAAATATCTTGAATAGGCTAAACTTGGAGAAAATGTTTCTTTAACATCACACAAGACCAGAGTAAAGGCAAAAACCTACTTCCCACAGGTGCTTATTTTAATAAATCAGTAAAGGACATGCTTGAAAATGCTAAAGTCATAAAGTCTGCCCAGGATGCATGTGAAAGCAAAGATGAAACCCCAAAGCACACGCTCAAGCTCTGCTACAGAGCCCTGAGCAGCAGTGCCTCCACAGGAAGTTCCACAGTGAACAAACAGCACAAACCAAATTGCACACAGAGATCAGATCTAGCACAGATATATTTTCAGCTCCTGTGAATGCTGCCTTTTTTCGTTTAGACTGATTTCCTCAGTGAAATGAAAAACTAGCAACAACAGCAAAGAAAATAACTGGAAAATGTTACTTTAGAAAAAAAACACTTTAGATTTGGGGCTGTTAATGCTGTTTACCTGAGCACACAAGATTCCAATTGAGCTGAACCAGGAAAAGCCTTTAACTAGCACTACCTAGAATGTGGAATGTGTTGGATCCTGCTTTGGGTGCATCTGATGCCTGGTTCTCCTCTTTCCACATTCAGAAGTCAATTCTCTCCTCCAAAAGTCTCAGATGTGAAATACAAAAGCCTCCATTCACGTGCTGTGGTGTTACCTTGCAGATTCTGGCACATCAGTTTAGAGTAGACCTACAGTATTTACATCACCTAGAAGAAATCCTATATATCTGCACTCCCAGAAAACACGTGGAAAGGGGAAGAACACAAATTTACACTTAATGGAACTGCCAAGGTTTTCCAGTTGTGCCAACAGGACACTCCATTTTCTGCAGCAATGGTTTGTGTGGGTTTTCTTTCATCCACATCTCCAAGAAGTTACATAAAACCACAACAGAAGCTGGTTACCAAATCATTCCAGGTATCTCAACCATCTCTTATCTCACACTATCCAGGTATTTTTCAAAACCTACCATAACTTCAAATAAGGAGATAAGTAAAAAGAATCCATAGCAACAAAAGAACTACAGAAGCTAAAATTAAGGTCTCTGAAGACCTGAAGAAGGTATGAGCAAACAAGAACATGTGAAGATTTGGATAAATAAGCTATTTTACACTTCAAACAGAAGACAAGCCTTGTCAGATTCCAGGAAAGGAAGCAACTTGGGAAAATGATGAAGGAGGGCTGTCCCACCCAAAATTTGTTGTGTACTCTCCAAGAGCTCTTAATGCTAATGAAAATATTGTCCCATAAAACGTATTAAATTTGCTGTTGCAAATGAGTAAGAACAGACTGCTGTGAATTCAGGTGGAATCCCTGGGACTGTCTGTCCCTTCACCATACACAAGGCATGGTGCACTGCACCCTTACAGGGCTTGGCAGAGGTGGGTCTATCAGCCCCATGATTTCTACCTCTGCATTACCAAGATCTCCTTCAAAAGGGGTACCCGAGACATTTCTAAACACTTTGTCCCTTAACTGCTCTGCAGAACCACCAAGAACACAGCAAAACACACCACAGTGCAGGCAGGGAGCAGTTTCCCACCTCCTGAAGTACACCCCCCAGCTTCCTGCCAGCCTCCCAGGACATGCACAGCCTCAGCACTTCATTTCAACATTCATTTTTCCCTGAGAAAAACTGAGCAATGTCATCCTGAGCCATTCAATTGGCTGGCATTCTCCTCACTCTGGGGGGAGCTCGTTTGGCTGTCAAGAGTGTTTCCCATGTCCCTTCACAACCATACTGTCATACCCTATGACATCTAAGTTTTTCTTACACTTCCAACCAGGTTTCCATGAAGTCCTTCCAGGATTTCATTATTGATACAGGAATGATTCTCAAAGTCCAGGCCCCAAAAAGCTACAGTACAGCTGTTAAAAATGATACACTACACAAGACAAGCATCATTAATCGAGGCTCCCTCTGGACTTCTGCAAGTGAGTGTATTTGGAGCTGTCAGGCCTCCATCCTTTTCTGAAACCACAACCTGTTGGGCAGTTTTGCATTTTTTTCCTCAAGGCTAAGTATTTTAAGATGAAATCTGTAGATTTATTCCCACTTCAGAACCAGACAAACAAATGAAATTTCAGCGTGGGAAAAAAAGTTACAAACCAAAGCAGTAATTAAAGCTGAACTGAGAATTCATTACCAACCTGAAAATGAAATTTTATGAGACATTTTTCAATGAATTTGCTAATAAATAGAGTACACTTTCTGAAAAAGTTTCAGTCTACAGATCTGGAATCTATATGCTGTAATACATAATACTAAGGATTAAAATGGTGACATAACACAATGTTATTTTGCTCACAGTGTTTTTTATATACTCCAATTCTACACCAATCCCCACCCGCAGCAGAAAAGCAGTCTGGCCTCCCGGTGGCAGCGTTCCCTATGCCCATGTCACCCTCTCCCTTCTGCCAGCATGAGTACTGATGCGGGGATCTGATCCAATTCTCTACATCCCCCACAAACACTCAGGAAAAGCCAATGCAAGGGCACAGTACCCCCTCAGTGCAGTGGCACCACCAGCTTGAAACACTGAAGCTAAACACCAAAATAGGATTAACTTGGCTACAACTTCATCTCGGCTGTGTTTCCTATCTGCCCAAGCACATTTCTAATGGAAGATTCACAAATCGATAACAAAATACGTGGATTTTCTGCAAGGTGAGCACTGACAGCCCACCACTAAAAATTCCAATCCCAATGGCACTGGAGCGTACTACTAGCTGCTGAGGTGTCCTATCACAGCAAAAAATGTTTCTGGATGCAGCTTTCCTTTATTTCCAGTTTTTTATACTTCCTTCCTTGCCTGTTTTCAAACAGGAACATTTGGCTTTATAAATCACTTTTGGAAATATTTCATCTTCTTGTTAACACCCAGCTTTCCTCTCTGCTATGCACAACACTACAACAGACATAATTGCAAGCAATTATTCAGTTTTATAAAGACATGTGGGTGTGGCACTTGGGGACACGGATTAGAGGTGGACCGGGCATTGCTGGGGATATGACTGGACTCGATCTTGGAGGGCTTTTCCAACCTAAATGATTCTGTGATTCTTTAATTATTTTTTTAAAATCAATGTGACCGTTCTTAAAATTTTGAAGACAAGTTACACTCCAGTTCTCAATTTTAAAAGTCATGACAGATCTAACGACTTAAATGACTTTTGGCAGCCTGTTCTACTTTTAGAAGGGATATCCAAACACCTCTATTTGTAGCTCTCCCTTCTTCCCTACAGTTACATTATAAGGTTTCAAAGCACAAACCACAGAGCCCTGTTAAAAAGAGATGTTCGGGCTCATTAACTGCAGAGGAAAGCCAAGAAAGATGAAGCTTATACAGGGCTTGACTCCATCTCAGCCCAAGTGGAAGCAAGCTGTGGGACAATTACACTAAGAACTAGGGGATGAAAAAAAAACCTGGAAGCTGCCTCCAAGTGCTCAAGTCTGTTAGCGATGGCAGTAACACAAAGGTGGCTCTGCCAAAAGGAAGATGAAAGAGGAAGAAATGGGACCAACACAATCAGAGCTGGAGCTTTTACTTCCCAGACAATATAAAATACAGAAAGATACTGTATCTATTCATAGTGCCATATAAACAAGAAGACAAACAGATTTACTATGGCTCAAAATATCATCATAAAGGACACAATAAATAAAGTAAAACTTCCCCAGAAAAGCACTCATTAAATGGCTGGAAACTCCATGCAGAACATGAAATAAATGGAAGCTGTAGATAAGCACAATGTCTCTCCAAAATCATATCAAGTCTAACTTAAATATGTTAATAAGCAAGAAACAGCAGCTAAGCCTACACTGCTGAATGCCCAACACACAGCGTGCTCTGTGCTGCTCGCCCCGAGGTCAGCAGCAACCCACATGTCACCAGAGTTAAAAACACATCAAACAAGATAAATTCATCAAAGTATCACAATAATAACAGCAGACAACTGTGCTGGCTACTCACACATGCTCTGACCCAGTGTCACAAAATCTGACAGCTTCAAGACATTCAAGACAGACATCAGACAAAAACAAAAGTGAAATATATTTGGACTCCATATACATGAGCTAGAATTAAAACCTCTCATAAGTTACCCAAACTTCTAAGCCAAAAAGAAAGTTAAAAAAATATAAACAGATGGCACAGTCCAACAGAGCTGAACTGATGAAGCACTGAAACCCCAAAGGATATCAAGTACATAGGGGACTACTAGGAGAGACAAAGTGGAATTTTAAGGGATCAGCAGACAGAAGTACAAAAGCATGGGGTTTTTAGGTAATAGCAAAACAAAACAATAAAAACACGGTAAGATTCGCACCCATATGTGTATATATATATATATATAACAATTAAAATCTGATCTAACTACAGGAGATAGTAGTGCACAAATTCTTTGAGCAGACAGATGAATTAGTGGGTAATTTAATCACAAAACAGCTTTTCCACTTTTAGAAGATCTCCAGACAAAATAGTATGACTAGAGGATACCAAAAATTGTCACCAAGCTGCCATGCTTTGATGAGACCCAAAAGAACTGAATCATCAAAACCCACACCACCAACAACAGTCCAACATATGAGCCAAAACCTCTGCAGTGCACTAAAGAAAAGAAGATTAATAGATTAAAATGTGCAAATGAAGAAATTCAGGCTAAGCAGAACATCTGAATTTCTTCAGTGGTAACCAGCACCAAGCCAGCTGCACAAACAGCTCCACAGTGAAGAAAATTCACAGCTAACATATGCAGAGCAACACTTTTTGAGGAGTAAAAAGCTCTCTCTAATGTACAATACACTGTTTCTAAGTCAACTTAAGAGATTTCTCACTGGAAAACTATGAAAACTAGAATGTCAAAGGAATAGGAAAATAAAACATTGTTACATGACTGAATGACTAGTACATTCCTTCCCCAAAATGCTATGCTCAGTCCTGGTCATATCACAACAGCAAACCCAAAGCTGAAGCAGGAAAGTTCAGAGACTGGCAAGGAGAATCAATGATGCCATAAAAAAATACCTAAGTTTATGTATTTGGACCCCAGTGAGCTCCCAAAGTGAGCAGTCCTGTCTGAACAGCACCTCTAGGGATTTAACTGTAATTTTTCTCCTACTAATACACCCAATCCCAAAACATTCAGAAGCAGCAAGTGGAGTGCTAAGTTTAGTGTTGATGTAAAAAAAAATAAAAATAATTCCTTTAGAGTAATTTATTACTTTTCATTAAAATTTAACCTCTTTTTGCACAAATCAAACAGCTTGTGGTTGTTACACACTCCAGGGAATTACCCGAAATCCCAAGAAAGTTCAGCAGCTGAACATTCCAATTTCTTCACTGCCTTTGGTAAGGGCAGCTTTAATGAGAAAAAAAATATTTTAACTGATGCAAAAAGGATTTATCATAAATTGTTAGTCCGCTTATTTTGTAAAATTAAGATGCTCCTCTGCATGAATACTAAATGGTAAAGACCCTGGAAATTAAAGCACCTAATAGACCATATAAAGCAGGCTTTCAGTTTTCCTACCAAACCCTGCAACTGTACACATACAAATCAGGCTTATCTATTTATACAGAATTAATCAGGATTACCACTTTCATCTTGGCAATTTCACTGGAGGATGAAATCAATAGCACCCAATCAGTAAAATATGACTGTTTCCACTGTGCTGAGGCATTTTCTCTATTAAGAACTATTCTGCCTTTTAAAAAAATCAATAGCCTCAGGCATTACGTTTCAATATTGGAGGCCTGGAGCTGTATTCCAACAGGACACTCCAAGCAACTCCTGGGGTTTGAGGCAGCTGTCCCCTCTCAGCCTGGCACACTGGAGAAGCAAACACCGGCCAGTGCCTCCACAGCCATTCCCAAAAGCTGCACTGAGACTTTGGAGCTCCCAGGGGCTAAACGCCTAGTCCACAACCCTTGGAGGAAAGTAAAATAACCCTTCTGGATCCAGCATGGAAGCTGCAATCTGGACCCTGCAGCCACTGAAGCCCCTACAAAACAGCTAAACAGAAATGGAGTTTCCCTTCCACCGAGTGACATCCCAACGTTAGCGCTGATTCCTCATGGGAAACCAGCACTAATTAGTTACTAGCAACAACTCCAGTTATACCTCCTCACAGGCAAAGCAAAGCGAAACTTCAAACATTCTGCATCTATAAAGCCATTGCATGTTTAGAAAAGTTGGCTACAAACATTGGCACACTTTTTACACACCAAATTATCTCCACGAAACTGGTGATGATAATAAAATTTGCTTTTAAACCTCCTGTGATGCTCAGGCTGATGTTGCCCAAGTTAGATGTTCTTATAGCTTGAAACCAAAACTTCAGAAGAATATTACACTGCTTCTTGTGTAGTTTTCCTAAACTCCCACTTTATTCCTCACTCATTTATCATCACTCTTCTTCTCTTGGCCATGCAACAAACTACAGTTAGGTGCCTACAGAGTCTTCAGACTTCTCTGACAGTCTCTGGCTGAAGGTTAACGTTGTGTAAATCACAAGGGCATTTTATCATCAGGAACAATCAAATACTCTTATTTGTATAAGGAAATATCTACCATATGTAACTTCCTTACTCACACTGATAAGTTAGCACAAGGTAACTAAACCAAGCTTTTTTTTTTTATGACACTTTTTGTTTGCTGCTTTTCACTGTGATGAACATTAGACACAGGTGTGTACACACCTGACAACTTTGAAAGTGAAGTGTTAGTTTATTAGGAAAGTTTCATAAGCCAGTCAAGTAATTTTCTTAGATGACTAATAAACATGCACTGCAAAAGCCATAAGCAATCTGTCCATATGGAACAGGAATATCAAGCAGGGAGACCAGTGCTTAACTGACGTGGGACGTAACCGAGACCTGAATATTTCTGCTCTATTTTTAACTTGGGATATAATTAGAAATAATCAAGCAGCACACACGAAACAGAAACAAATGATGACCTGCTGTTTCTAGGGTCCCCAGCCGATCTGTGCTGCCATCCTTAGCTTTCCACATCCCCCCATCACTCCCCAGGAGGAGCATCCCTGGCAGCAGCACCTGGATGCAATTCCCAACTTGTGCTCACAGACCCCTTCAGTTCTGGGCTCCTCCTGCAGCTCCAGGCCCACCAACTGCTAATTCTGCTCCACTGGGACTTCCCAAACCAGCAGTTTGTCCTCTAAAAACAAAATAGGTATCGATTCCAAGGACTTCAAGAATACCAGGGAGAGACAGAACAAATTTCCTGATTCTGAATAATCTCATTTGCAATCTTAATGGTGTATACAGGCTATCACAGCTTTTCTATTAAAAATTAAGTAACACCAGCTTCATTTTTATTTCTAATAATGAAATCTGTATAGATCCAGGTTTTTATGCTCATCTCAACTCAGTTACAGGAGGCAGGATTTAGCCAAATTTGATGCTTCTTCCTGATTGGTTTTCTTCCCTCAGCTAAGTGATACGTTGTCCCAATTCTAAAATCAGCAGCTCATCTCACCTTATCTGCAGAACAACCAACTAGACTGGAAAACAAACTAATGTTTCCAGATACACAAATAAATGAAGTTATACAGTTTTTTCCTAAAATAATTCAGCTGGACTCTTTTCTTCAGAGAGCCATGAAGAGCTATTTATAAATAGGATCAAATATCCCTCCAACACACATGACTCCATACAAAGAATATGGGCTACCAAATCTGCAGCTTCTGCTCATTTACGGCACTTTTACCCACACCAAAATGCCAGCATGGTAGTCTTTTTTGCATTAAAACCCCCTATTCTGGACATAGCAAGCAGCACTTCAGCCTTGACAAGGAGAGCTGTGAGACCCACAGCTAAAGCTCCATCTGGACCTACAAACTCAGTGTTCCTCTGCCTCTCCAGCTCTCAGCATCAGCCTAAGGAGGCTCTTCCCAGCATCCTGAAGAGATCAAACTTCACCCAGAGCATGGAGCAGAAGACAGCACTACCCATCTCGCATCTGAACCGCAAGGGGAGAACTTTCACACCACGGAACATCTGCACAACTCCCTCTCCTATGAGCACCTGCCCCTATAAAAGTATGTGTTACATCCTGTATTTAAGAAACACTAGTAGCAATTAGGTGGGAAATAATGTGAATTAAAATGAAGTTAATCCACTACACATGAAGCATCTTCTCTTTATTAAGACAAAGAACTAAAAAAGCCTTTCTCCCTCTCCTTTAAGTAACTGGTATAAACACCCTCAGATAGGGAAAGCCCAGCTCCTCATCCTCCCCACAGGACAGCATCCATGGACACAACATAAAGGCACCTTCCACAATAGAGAGAGAGAGAGGAGTTCATCAGAACTTACAAGATTTCCATAATAATACTCTTAAATTCCTACTCCAAAAAACAGCTTCAATAAAGGTTTTAATTCCATATCATTTCAGCACATCACTACCCCTCTGCAGACTTAATTCACATATTTGGCTCCAACAGACAAAATTTCACCTACTAATTTGATTTCCTCAAATAAAGGTTTAGTTTAAACCAGCAAAGAGCTACTAATATAACCATAAGACCACTGAGCTGTCAGGAGAGCAGGAATATCAGAAAAGAATCACCACGTGGCAAGATTTTACACATCACAAAGTAACTTATCTGTTACACATGTTCTGCAGATTTTTTTAGTCAAACTGCAGTATTTTTCAAAAGAAAAAAAAAATCTGCTTCAGACCTAGACTCTGCAAAGCTTGTACTGTGTAAGAGGATAAATAAAAATATTCCCTGTCAACAGGAGTCAGCAAACATGGTTCCATCAGTGGTGTCCAAGATGAGAACCACCCTGGAAGATCCTGCCTAGTGTGATTTGAAACAGAACAATTACGCCATTTAATGTCAGAATTTAACCATTCTCACTTTCCCAAATTGCTAAAAAACACTCATTTGACCAGCAGCTTTTTCCATATTCCACTTGTACAGAGCTCTCTCTTAAAATATCAGGATTCAATCAACCTACAGGGTTTTTTTTGTTGGTTTTTTTTTTTTTTTAATCCCAGCACTCAGCATTCAAGACCAGATTTTCTTTCAAGCTTCCTACTAGCTTATTGCCGGCAAGAAGGAAATAAAGAAGTTACTTTTTAAAGCCAGTATTTGGCGTAACGAACAGATAACATCGCTGAAAAGCTAAGGAGGCTTCTGTGGTATTAATGGTCTCATGCAAGGGCTTTTGAGAGAGCCTTCTCCTGCCTCACCTGGGTGAGATTACGTTTTCCGTAGCCTATAAAGAACCAGGATCCAATCATGGACCATTAAAGACAACAATGGTAAAAGGTGTGAGAACTACCGCGGCTGAAACGCTGCCAGACCGCTCATTTCTGGGCTACTACGGCAGTTCCCAGGCAAGTTCCTCTCTCTCTCCACAGGTTGCCGGTACCGAGTCCGTGCCGCTTCCAGCACCCCTCCCGAGCCGGGACAGAGCCCGTCCGTGCCCGGCTCCCCTCAGGGCTGAGCTGCAAGCCCGATTCCCCTCAGGTGTGCCCGGCTCTCCTCCCGGATGCCAGCGAGCCGGGAGCACAGGTGGGTGAAGCGTTCAATCTCCCACAGAAGGAGCTCCAGGTGTCCCTTGCTCGCGGGGAGGCACCGCCGCCGCTCCCCGAGGCTCGCAGTGGCCCCTGCTGGTGCCCGCACGGGGGGAGCGGAGCGGGCTCAGCCCCTCGGCACCGCTCGCCCTGCCGGGGCCGCCCCGGGCCCCGCCGGCCCCGGGACCCCTCCGCGCCCCCGCACAGCTCCGCGTCCGCCGCCTCCGGGGTCTCGCCGCGCTCTTACCGGTGAGGAGGCTCCGGGAGCCGCTCCGCGCCGCGGCGCCGGTCGGTGCGGGCTGCGCGAAGAGAAGGGCGATGCACAGGGAGCCGAGGAGCCGCCGGGCTCTCCGCGCCGCCATCGCTCCACTCCCCGCGCCCGGCAGCCGGGCTGCACCCAGCGCCAGCCCCTCCCCCGGGGGGGGCTCCTCCTGCCTTCCTTGCCTACCGGGCGGGCTAGCGCGGAGGCGGCGGAGGGAGAGCGGCGGGCGGGCGGAGCGGCCGCGCTCCCTCCCTCACTCCATCGCGGGCCGCGCTCCGCCGCTCGCTCGCTCCGTCCCTCCCTCACACGGACCCCGCGGGGCGCGCGCCGGCTCCCGCCCCCCCCCGCCCCGCGCATGCGCGCGCCCCTCCCCTCCCGCCCCCGACCCCCACGCCAGGTGTGCGCGCGCCCGCCCCCCCGCGCGCGCCACCGCGCCTGCGCGCGGGGGGGGGGGGGGGGCCGCCGCCGCCCTCCCCTGAGGGGAGCCGCGCTGCTCCCCCCCACCCCCTTCCCCTCAGGCGTTCGGTGTTTAAAGCTCGTGGGTTTTAACGCAATAAATCCGTGTTTCCCCCTCTTCAGGACCAGCCCGGCATGGGTGGGGGACCTGCGCGTTTTCCACGCGTAAAAACATGGAAAACCAAACGGTTCGGCACCAATCCGGGTATCCCCGCTATGTGGCGAGCCGGAGGGTGTGGGAAGAGGGAGCCCTGCCCTGCCATGGTGCTGGGAACCAGCAATCCAGAGCCGCCAAGAAACCCGAAATCGAATTAAATGTAGAAAAATAACTTGCGAAAACTTGTTTTCTTGGGGCGTAACTCTGCTGCTCTGTTCGGGATCTCACCTCTCCCAGTAGACATGCTTCTCAAAGATAAATAACGTGAAGAAAAGGCCAGACATGCTCCGAAAAGGCAAATGCAGTGTATTTTCATCCTCCTGGGGGTAATTAGTTTTATACAGCATTTGCCATTCAAATCCAAATCACTGGAATGCCGCAGCGTTACCAGCCCGCTCCAGCCCTACTGCCGGATCCAGTCTCCTTACAAAGGACACAATAAAAGCTGTAAATATACATTCCTCCTTCATTAATCATATGGAGCGTACCCTGATATTTTTTCCATCTCAGCTTGTTACCCACTAAATTATATTTTTACAACGCACATAGTGTCCTTGCTCATTTTATTATTGACTAATTGAGTCGTCTCTTTTTGGACATAAATTACATGGGACCAGGGCTGGAGGTTACCAGGAGAGAACCAGACCTCTGAGGCAGGTGAAACAGGGTACATCCCCTGCAAAACATGTTGCAAAACATTTTAAAACGAATTTAAATAATTTGTTCCAAAAAAAACCCCAGCTTTTACGCTGGTTGTGAGACTCCCGTTAAGGAAAGTTTCTCTTGATAACCTCGGTGTGTGTGGCAAGGGTGTCTCTCTTGTTGCAGGCAGCTCTATATTCCCGTGAAATTCTTCTTGATCCAGCGGGATTTGCAGATTTGTTTATGGAGAGGGTTTTCTGCGAGGCAGACACTGGCACAGTGCTCAGTGCCCCACACGCAGGTGTGGATTTTGCCATACAGGGATGCAGGGATGCGCACAGCGAATTAAACGCTGACGTGACTGCAAAGCACCGGCTAATACAGGTGTCTGAGGCGTCTCTCCTCGTGAAGCTTGCTTCATTATTTTATGTTTCTGTCAGGAAACAGGGGGTTTGGCCACTAAAAATATCCCGGGGCATTTTCACAATGGAATAATTACCTCCTCAGATGGATGTTTGGGTTTCTCCAGCTTACCCTTGCCGAGTTAGCTGCTATCTGATATGCCACAAGGATTACCAGCAACCAGCTGCAATTTATCCTGAAAATGGAAACGGTGATTAAAAGGCAGGACTGGTACTGTAACTCCTATTAAAGCGGGTTAGCAATTCCCATCA
The DNA here is from genome assembly GCF_049639895.1 of Pseudopodoces humilis. Lineage (NCBI taxonomy): Eukaryota > Metazoa > Chordata > Aves > Passeriformes > Paridae > Pseudopodoces > Pseudopodoces humilis. The sequence goes on from NC_142215.1 coordinate 19,058,932, forward strand.
TAAAATCCTGCCCTCAGTCGCATTTAATAGGGCCAAACTAACCACTGTGCTGAAATTTAAGCATCTGAAGTTCATACCTTGGGTTAAATTATAAAAATTTCTCTCCCTGTTCCTTCTGTCAGTGATTTTCCAGTCTGAAAATGAGAGTGGTCACTTTGTCAGAGGTGCTCCCTCAAACCCTGCTTATGAAGACCCTCCTGAAAGTCCTGCTGGTTCTCGGCACGGGCATCCTGGCACTTCCACTCTCCAGCAGCTCTGTCCTCATCACTGCCCAGGGCTGTGGGATCAGAGCTGGACCTGCATCTCCAGTTCCTGGCTGCTCTGGACCATGCCATGTCTACAGGTAGGAAGGGCAAACCTGCCCTGCCAGTCGTCTTGGGAAACACAGAGCAGGAAGCTCCTTGAAAAACACACAGTGGGGATGGGAACTGGGTCTGGGACAGGTAAGTTGGCAGGCACAGAGGCTCTGGAGAGATACAGGTTCTCCAGGGTAGTTGGAAGGGAATGAGGAGCCAGAAGGGAAAACAGGTCTGCCTGGAGGGAGGGATAAAGCAAAGGTCATAAGAAAGAGTCTGGGAGCCAGGCTGCTGGGAGAAGATTTTAACCTGGAGTGGGAATGGGAGAAGTTGCTGGGAGGAGGACATGCAGCCTGGGAGGACTGGGAGCTGTCCCTATGGTCTGGTCAAGGGCTGAGGGAGACCTTGCTGGGCAAAGGGGATCTGATGGAAGAGTTGGAGTAGGGCAAGGGAGGAGGACCCCGAGGCTGGGTGTGGGATGCAACAGGGCCTATGGGAAGAAGGAATTCACTAGTGATGTAGTAACGAGAAGGACAGAAACTGGGGGAGGGAGGCAGAGCAGAAAGGTCAGGATTTAAGAAGGGGAATGAAAAATGGTCAGCGGGTACCGGAAATACACTGAGAATGTATTGCACCCCCTTGGAGTGCTGGAGGTTGTGCCAACCATGACATCCCTCATAGAAGGAAATTTGCACATCGCTGATGACCTGCCTCAATGTCAACCCAGGATTGCGTTGCTGGGGTTATCTCTGCGTGGGAAAGAAGTACATATTCAATAAAGCAACACTCCTCAGGCTGCACAGCAACACACTCCCTGGTTATCAAACACCAGGATAAAGGCAGCCAGTGCAGAAGGATAAGCCAGGCTCAGACACCGGACCAAGGTCAGGGAACCCAGGCAAGCGCCTCAACACCTTCCACCTCATTTACTGTAAAAATCAGATGCAGGTATTTTATGCACCTCGTGAGGAGCTGCAAGGTGAGCAAGCATAGCGCTGTGCGTGGGGCAGGTGACTGCTGCTCCCAGGAAGGATTTTTAGCCTCTGGAATCTGTGGGATGCAAAGCACAGTCCCTAAACAGAGCCTGCCCAGCGGTGCACTAATTGTGCAGCCAGCACTGCCCAGGTGCCTGGGCTGACATTTCAAAGCCTGACTTACAGAAGTGAACAGCTCTTGCAGATAAATCTGCAATAACTGAGAATTTATACAACTTCTGACTCAATTAGATGCTTGGCCATGTTCTATTTTCTGACAAAATCAGGCCATTGAGTATTTCTAATTGGATCTCTGAAATGAAAAGATATTTTTTACTATTCTGTCTGTACATCCGAGTTCCTCGTCTGTAAAATAAGGGCAACAGCAGTTCTCACTCCAGTGTTGAGAAAATGAATTAGAGTTTGTGAAGCACTTGGATACCATAGTGATGAGTCCCATGGAAAAGCTCAGGAGGAAATGAATAAATCTGTCTTCAGAACAATATTTGAATAGTCTGCTGTAAATAAAGCACAGGCCACACAGTGAACAGCGAGGAGAAAATAAAATTATTACTTAGTGAGCACAGTCTATTCTGTACAATAAGCGAGGCCAGGAACCTGTTGAAAGAACAGCGTGTGATCTAATTGCAATTAAATACTGTATCATAATGCAAATGCATGGAAGGGACAAATTACATGTTGCACAGGCAACCTTAATGTTGGTACTTCTAAACTTTTAGACCCTTGAATTTAAAAAAAATCTCCACTGTTAGGTGCAAAGGTATAATACACATGTATAAATGATTTCCTCGCCCTTTAATAGGGGGAGACAATATATTTACCTCCTCTACCTCAGCAACTTAACTGGAAAGAGTGTTTTTCTCCTCTTGGAGATATCTCAGCCTTACAGCCAAGATTTAATGCTATCATTCACACGCTGACGTAGAGATTTAAATCCAAAATTTACCTTCTTTGGGAGTCTGTGCACAATCATCAGAGACAGACTATTCTCCAGAGAGGGATCCAGAGGAGGACCTTCATTTTGGTGATTAAAATTTTGCATTTTGCTTGGAGTGCTTCCCATTCCAAAGCAGCCCCCCAGTTTTGGTGCAGAGGCAAGGTTATGGAACAACAACTGCCCTGATCTTTCCGACTCCTCGGTCCCGAGGCTACGCTGAGCATTCCCGACTCCTGCTGAGACTTGGAGCCGCTTCAGAGCGGCTGTAAATTGCACTGGGTTATCTGTCGCCCACAAGAAGGGTGATGGAATTAGGATTGCACTGTTCAGTGCCACTCCGGTTGTGCCTATTTTTCTCATCGTGATTTCTCTATTGCTTAGCAGGATGTGAGGTGACACTGAATCGTTACACCAATTTATTGTTATCCAGAGAATTTTCCGTTACCGGGCATCCTCTGGCAGCTGATAAAGGCAATTTGGGATAAGAAAGGGCTGCAGCACAAATAAAGACGTGGCTCGTTAAGTTTAAGACTTAGAGCTATGAGATACCTTCAGTTTAACCTGCTGTGCTGCCTCCCTTGTGTGAGGCATCGGCTCCATCCATGGACAACTGCTGGCAACATGGCCTGTCCGATTATTCCCAATCTCCATCCTGATTCCAGCACCAGTGCCCAGAAAGGTGTGCTGTCTTTCATTTTTCAAAAGGGGCTAGATTTTATTTTTTTTTCCTTTCATTTATTTTTCACATTTATTGGTCACAGATGTGGCTTTGCAAACCGCTCTGAGGTTAAAAGTCACCCTCTGGACTTTGCCGAGCAAATTCTAGGTTAGCAGGTCATATGGCAGAAACCCTCCAACCCTGGCATATACTTCTGTCATTCCTGAGGTCAAAGGCAGTTCCAGCTCCTCACTGGAATCAGGGAGGGTCATAAATGCAGGCAGACCTTGCAATCACTGAGGTGAGTTCCCTGGGACTGCTGAGAAGAGGGTGGAGCTCCTCGAGTCCCAGGCTGACAGAGTCTGAAACACAAGCAGGGCAGTTGGTGTAAAATGCTTTTAAAAGCTTCCCTTGCTGAGCAAGGGAGCTGCTGAGGTCTAATCCAATGTTTGTTTATTTAGGGTTTTCAGAGGTAGACGGAGGGAACCCAGAATCCAAAATGCAGGGTTTACTGGAATCCAATCCACAATTTAAAAGAAAAGGGCAATGCCTTTGTTATCAGGAAGTGCATAATGATGTGGGATATGGGTCTCTGGGCATCCAGAAGGAGAGCAATGCAGGTAACCCCCAAGGGGAAAGCCTGATGTCATTGCAGTCAGTGGGATGTTTGCCATCCATTTCAGCAGCGTGAGATTTCATCTCTGGAAGCCTGTCATGGGATGACACTGTGCCACAGGCACTCACAGTGTTCTCAGTGACTGTATTTTCCTGGTTTGGTGGCTGTCATTGGTGGTTGTTCTCAGATGAGATCATTACTGGGGACACACTGACCACTGAGTCTCCATCCTTCTTCCCCACTGTTTGTTCCCTCCCTTTTCCAGCATCCCCGTTCTCCCTGAGCTACAGGAATCCATCTTTGGACTGAAAGACTCTCTGCACATCCAGTAAGAATGGAGACAGATGGTCCATACCCTCTCGTGCAAACAGGATCGCTCTCCTCTGCATTTCAAAAACCACATAAGCCAGGCGAGGATTCCAGGTGGTGTTTATCCCAAAGCATTTCCAACAATCCCACAAGAATGTTAATTACTGACACCAACAATCTTGTTCTCATTCATATAATGGGAGTGCCTAAAGGTCTTACCCAAGGTTGTGTTAGACATTGTAGGATTGCACAGAAAAAGCGTGGAGAGTTTTCAGTCCAGGTTATCCTGACAGGAAGTCAGGAAGCAGAACCACAGAGAGGTGTTGGAGGTAGAGCCAGCAGGGCCACCTTTCACTTCTCCTGAGTCCCAGTGCTTCTGTTCTGCACACACCATCACGTTTTCTCCTATGCCAGGGCAAGTGAGACTGCAGAGAGAATTCAAAGCCAGAGGAACACTGTGGAGAGGAGAAGGGATAAGAACAAAAGGAAAAGAGTTGATGCTTAGCACATAGAAACAGTCATTTGCCTCTGGGCTTGGGAAATCGAAGGAATAACCTTAGACCAACAGCAGAGGATGCCTGGAAAACACAGCCCATCCCGGGGATCCCAGCACACCTCACAAACCTCCCCTCTGCCCTCTGCCATGGCAGGAACCAACAGCAGCACAGCCTGGCCCTTTCTGGGTGCCACCTGAAAGGGTCAGCTGAGGTGCTGGGCCATATGGCTGCATTCAGATGTGCTGGGAAACTCCTGGAAATGGAAAGAAAAGGCCACGTTATCTGTGAGAGACACAACCAAATCAGCCAGAGTTCGATGAGCAAATCCACACATAAAACTTGAGGACCAAATAGACTTGACTATTGTGTCAACATCTGCAACTCCCACAAGTGTCCTTCCTTTTAGTCTGTATCTCAGACTGTGATTTTAGGTGTTTAAAACTGAATATATGAAACAATGATTCCAGGAGTCATTGCTTGGACATAGGGGCTGAAGTGTCCCTCTGCTTTAAATGGCAGGAGCTGGAGGCACAGAGTGCTGTTAGAACCTCATGACAGAAGAGTAAACATGAACAAAATTACCCCAGTCTGCCAATTCAACAATTCAAAACCAGCCATTGCAATGATGTAGTGAAGACGGGGACAACGAGCCACAGAAACAGGAAGGAATAAAGACATTGGACAATAGGTTAGGACAGGGACAGAGTCCTGTTTGCTGTAATAATCTTGTTCTTGCACTCTCAGACAGCACTTTATAGTTTTGGCTTTGCTTCTTCCAACTGGAAGGTTCAGACAAACCTCATCAACCTTTCAAATGCTATGAAGGAATTTCCTATAAATATAATGTTTTTTTCATGGAGGATATATTGGACTTCTTCATTTTTACCATGTTGTCTGAGAAAGGTACAAGCTCCAACAGTTGTAAAATGAAACTTTTCAGAACAAGACCTGGTTTACAAAGGGCTTCCATTCCCAAGCTCATAGCGTGCCACAGAAGGATGCCTGGAGCCCTGGGGGATTTCTTTTGCCAGAGGATCTGTGCACTCTGATCGTGGTGCACCCCAAACCACCTTCCTGCCAGGAAAGGTTGTGCAGCATCACCTGGGAACGCTGCAAAAGTCTGGACAGGCCCTTGATGATGCAGCTGCCAGAGGAGAGCATGGAGGTCTCTTCCCAGAGAGCAATAGCAAGGGTACAGCCCTGTTGTGCTAAGGAGAGAAACAAGTTTCTGTTCCCAGCAGCTCCTGGTTCCAAAGCAGAGTTACACCTTGACTGCAAAAATTTTATTTTAAAATCATTCTAACCTCTTGTAATTCTTAAGCATCTCTAAAACCAGGGTAAATTAGCCAACATTCCTTCCTATTGTTACCAGTGCAGCCTCTTACCCCATCAGCACAGTCTGGCTCTTTCTCAGCTGCAGGACTGAGCAATATGAGGACACGAGGGCAGTTTTAAAAGCAAAGAACACACTTTGTGCCAGGGAATGGTGCTGCACTGAGAGCTCAGGCAGGGAAAATATGGGCAGCCTTCAGACAGGTGAAGAGTCTGACTCCTCAAGCTCCAATCTGACACTTCTCACAGGCATTCATTTCACTTCTTTTTGTTGTTGTTTAAACATCCCTTCAGGGCAACACTTCTGCAAAAATGCCACCGTTCTCCCACCTTTCCATGCTCATCCCAGGGAACCGGTGATCAAAGTCAGGAGAGCAAACCGGAGCAGGGGCTCCGATGGGATGTGGAACATGGGCAATGGAGCCGTGAGCCCTCAGATTTCCCTGACAAGTCTGGGCACTGGGCATGTCACACAGGGGTTCTGCCCCGCTGTTATTCTCTCAGCACCTGAGTGGCAGCTTTAAAATCAAATTACATGAGTGCAGCCCCTGGCTGAGCCCCAAAGTCAGACAACTTGAAACAACAAAGATGTCTGGATGGCCATTCCCTAAGAAACGTCATCCTTGCGCTGCTCCGCTTTTCCTCCTAACGGAACCTGATGGGACTTATTGACTGCTGGTGCTCCTGCAACTGCAAGTTATTGATTCTGGGAAATATGGCATGTGTCTCAGAGAGGTCAGAATGTGACTCTGTGTCCAAGTGAGACACAAAGGTCTTCAGAGACACTCAGAGACCCTGAACAGGGCAGAAGGAGCAGCAGGAGACCGAAGGTGGGGAGCTGACTCCAGCAGGGATTGGTAGGGTTTGAATACCACCACCCCAAGAGGAGGTGAAGATGCTGATCCAGGTTCCTTGTGACCAGAAACCACCACGCTGTAAATGGTGCCCAGGCTGTTGCTCCACCTGCTTCCCTCTGTGCTAATACACATTTTTAAGGGATGCTCTTAAAAGAACCAAAAGTTGTAATGAATTTCCTCCTCCTCCTCCCATAGTGGAAGGCATGTGCTGGCAAGGGAATCTGGGAGGAAAATGCTCTTATGCTATACAGGCAATGGATATTTTGTGCACAAGCGAGATGCCTTCACATTCCCTGAGGAATTCAGCTGAAAATCATCACTGCCCAAAACCGGAGAGAATTCAGATGCTTGGAACAAACTTATATTGCTAAAAGTGGGGAATTGGTAGAGAAAGATGTTCAAGCTATCAGAAGTTGTTATCAGAAGTGTCCTTTGTTTCTGAAAGCACAGAAGTGTAGGTATTCAACCAAAATCAATTTCTCAAAAAGGCTCGCCTTCCGTGACCAAAAACCTTTGGTGAGGGCTGAAAAGAAATTGAGGTTTATGTCTGTATTGTGTGGACATTTAGATTCACAAAGCAAAGCAATGGTATTTTTCAGCTGCGAGCCCTCTGTGGCAGGTAACAAATAACCAAGATTTGACAGAGGGAGAAAAGCTTTCCCACAAATCTCCTGTTTTCCCAGTCCCAAAGGGCTGCAATCTGCCTCTGACCCCTCTTTCACGCTGCAGCTCAGCCCATGATCTGCAGGGTTTGTGTTTTCAGACGGGAGGCCAGCGTTTTCCTGCTGACCTCCAGCCATCAGTAGCTCTCAGCTGCTCCTTCTGGGGCGTCATTGCGGTGTCCAGCACTCCTGAGGCTGCCAGGACATTCTGGGAAGGAACCTCTGCTTTTGGAGAAGGCAGCACAGGGGACTACAAGGAATAGTATGACTGACATTTGTTTTTATGTTTACTGCTACTACTGCTGTTAACGTGTAGGGATTTTTTTTCCTAAAGAGGAGAGTTCATGAATTATGCTCAGCTTAAAAAGAAAGCTGTAAAAGAATACCAGTGAAAGACATCAGGAAGAAAAAACTCAAAACCACTCCTGTTCTCTTTCTCTCTCTTTTTTCTTTGTTTTTTTTAAGTTCTGCATCCAATTTCAGGCAAATGCAGCGGTGCCTGGGTGTGGTGCCTCCTGAAGAAGCAGCTGCTGTGAGCATTCCCACAGCAGGAAGAGGAAGAACTTGGTCTGGTTCCTGGCTGCAGGTGGCTCTGACACATGGGAGGCTTCACTAATTCTCAGTGAGACAAGTGAATGGTGCCTGTCCCGTTAGAAGCGACTAAGGGAACACATCTTGCACTTCACCTAAAATCAACACCAGAAGAAAGGTAGGTTTAGATGGGATATTGGGAGAAATTCTTGTCTTGGTGCTGAGGCCCTGGCTCAGAGCAGCTGTGGCTGCCCCTGGATCCCTGGAAGTGTCCAAGGCCGGGTTCAATGGCCAGTGGAAGGTGTTCCCACACAGGGCAGGAGGTGGAACATTTGGTTTAGGTCTTTAAGGTCCCTTCTAACCTAAACATTTCTGGGATTCTGTGATTAAGAATGTGAGGATGCCAACACAGCCTGGAACGTGGACAAAATCCCTGTTTGGAGTTCCTGCAGCCAAGGTGGGTGGGGTGGCAGTTCAGCACAAAGAGAAGCAGATATTCAAGTTGTGCACCAATCTACAAACTTCTAGGAACTTAATTAAGCTACATGCAGACTTTGGGGATTGAGCAGTGACACTGCTCTAAGTCAGCTTCCGCAGTGGGGATTTTCCCCCTGACCAAAGGGATTCCTTGTTCAATGTATGGGGAAACACAAGCAAAAGGATGGTGTGAAAAGCTAGCAGCGTTTACAGTTGTGTTGGAAAGCCTTGTTCACATTAGAACACCTTCCCCAGGTACCTGAACAACAGAATGGGGATTTTAAAAAACAGGGAAACCTGCACAGGGTGCTCAGGAAACATGAAAGGAGCACACATACCTTAAAGCTCATCTCCTCTATGGAATTTTTACTTGGAGTCCAGCTGACACCAGAGGGAAGGGTGAAAAAGCTTACAGCTCTGTGAGAGATAATGACACAACCGACAGCAGAGGACCCTGCTGGGTCACCAGAGAAAGGGGAAAAAATGCAACCCTTTGTGATTACAGTCAAACACAAATAAATATGTTGGGAAAGAATACTTTCTATTTCCTGCAAGCAGTAAAGTTTGGGGGGAAATGGCCTATGACAAATATTTTTCTCTGCTGGAGGCAGCAGCAGGGCTCTGACAGGCACGTTGGAAAACAGACCATACGTTTGTGCATATTCAACAGCCCCACTGGGACACATCATTTCTCAGGCTGCCGTCGGGGTTGTGTTTGGCACTTGAACTGTTTCGGGCTCTTTGATAGCCCAAGATCTGTGCAGAGGATGTTTTGTTCTGAGGGAAAAGAGCACAAGCACATGACCAGAAGCTCTGATCAGCCATTGAAAGACCCAGACCAGCAGAGCTCAACAACACAACCCCTTTGTAATGGAAATGCCATACCTAGGCATGAAATTAGGAAAGCAATGTGTACGAGCAGGTTCCAAGAAGATTGAAGTCATCCCCACTATTCCTGCCCCAGCAGAAAAGGATGCAAAGTTAAGACACCTCTGAGTAGCGAAGCGTCGACCCAATTTAGCTGCCCAAGCAATCAATGACAGATCTTTATGAGTGTTCAGGAGCCCTAACACACAGATCTTCCCCGGGAAACTGAAAGGAGCTAATTAATAGCCCAGATAAACAGAATGAAATGCAAAGCCAGACATAGATCTTTACAGCCTGGTGCTGACTACGCTGAATTCTCTCCTTGCACTCCCAGCTGACCCCAGTGAGGCATCGAGATTAATGCTTGCACAAAAAGCTTTTGCTTTCTGCTTTTTGTAAAGCACTTGCAGACTGTCTACTCGAGTGTTTCACCTGGCTGCAATTAAACCTAGTTTAGTCTTGACTTACAGACTTAGCTGGGTGTAGTTTTGCTCTCCCCATCCTGCTTCAAGCACCCTGAAGCGACACCTCTGTGTCTTTACTGCTCTGGCTGCCAGGATGTGAATTCCTTATTCCCTGAGACTCTTTAACTCCAAATTGCTCAGCTCCAGTAGTGCCACCTGCCCTGTTTGCAGTGCAGTTTGGGACCCTCAAGTGTCCTGAGATGGCAGAGGAAGAAGTTAAACACTGAGGGTTAAGAGTCTGCCTTGCACAGGCAGCTCCTGCAGCAAGGAAAGCCATGAGCAGGTTTTCCAGGATCATGATTTTGGACTAAGGTGCCTAATTTTTTTGTACATTTCACTTTAGACTCTGCTTGGATGCAGCTTTAGATGTCCCTTGTTTTTCCAGTGGAGAGCAGTGATACTTCCATGGAGCTTCCCAGTGTCACTGCTAAATTGGTGATCCCTCTTCAAGAGCCAAGGTGGAAGGTACAGCATAAAAAATCTTTAGTTTTTAAGATCATTAAAACCTTCCAGGGGACAACATGAGATCCAGCCAACATTCCCCTTTCTCCCAGTTCCCACTTCCTCACACACCCTCTTGACTGAGGAGGAAAAGGAGCAGGTTCTGCTTGGCCTGATTTGGAAGGGAGACACAAATCCCACTGGCCAGGATCTGGAGTTATCCAGCTGCACCTCAGTCTTTCCTGTCCCATCATTCTAGTGACCCAGAAGCCCTGGAAATAAATAACATTTGTAATTGTTGGGTTATTCCTCTACATGAATGTAATCTTTCTATCAGTGCTGTGCATCAGGATATGCAGAGAAAGCAGGAATTTCTTGGGATTGGAGACCAATGGGCAGAACGTTTTTTGCAGGCCCATACAAAACTGTTGTCCCAAGCCAGTGTCCCAGAAGGACGTCAGAGTCACTGATGACTCTGCTCAATTTCACTGCTGAAATTACCCACAGCCAAGATAAATACATTAAATATTAGTGGGAATATTGAGAAATAACAAAAACTAGTGCAGAAACCACTATGGAATGTGTTCACAGGGACATGCACAGGCACAGCCTGTCCAAAGGACTCGTGGTCATCCCCGATCCTGGCTCACAACCTACAGCCATTCCCAGAAACCTTCCACCAGCCTGAATTCCTTCTGCACAAAGGGATCCTCGTGACCTGTTTTAAAGCTCTAACAGCTTCATTTTGGCTTGAGCTCAGCCTCTTTCCTGGACTAACAGGTATCTGGGGAGCTGTGATCACACAGTCGTGTGACATCCCCCTGTCTTCTGTGCCCACAAACCTCAGGGTCCATCCCACAGCCTTGGGCCTGAGAGATGAGCAGGGGGTGGAATGAGCCATCTGGAACCTCTGGAATGCTCATGGGATAGAGGAAGGGGGAGAGCACAAGCACTGGCCCCTTCTGCAGAAGCTGCACACCAAGATCCCAAATCACTTCTTACTCCAGCAGTCAGGAACTCCCTGCAGTCAGAGCTTTGGGGTTTAACTGCTGCTGGAAAAGGAGGAAACTCCTATTTGTATGCACAGATTGGGAGTTTTCTTCCTCCACTCCGGTGGAAGTTTCATCCAACAGGCTCCTTGCTGCGTGTCCAGTGGCCTGGTCACCACGGCCTCGGGTGAGCACAAACCCAGAGGACTGACGTGGGAGAGCAGCCTGGGCTGGAGATGTGCTCACATGGCTTCATTTAGATCTTTCCTGGTGGGAGAACTGAGAACCAAAGATGTTCCCACCAAACCTACTCATCCAATTACTGGAGCACTTTGAAAATGTGATACGGATCAGAGGAACAACCTGCGCTTTTCCCAGGACACAGCAGGAGTGTGCAGACGCTGCACTTTTGGGAAGCATCGAGATCCAGACACAGGAGCTTTGTGGCTTTTCTTCATTGGTTCTGACTTGCTCTGACTCCTCACCTGCTCACCATTAGCACCCCGTGGTGCAGTTGTGTTTGACATCCCCAGAACAGCCCCTGATTTATACGGACTCGCACAATCCCTCCTCCTCTGCGCAGCCTTGGGAGCAGCAGGGCAGACATCCTGAAATGGAACTCCTTTGAATAGTCACTGCCAAAGGAGCAGGCACCTTCAAAGAGCATTATCTTTGTGAATCAAACTTCACCCTTTCCAAATGATCTCTTTTTTTTTTTTTTTTTTAATGAAACGGAGCTTTTGGGGTTTGGCAGAAGCGGACAAAAACTCCAGTGGGCAGACTTAAAAAAACCAGGTGAAAGCATGACTGAGATTCACAGTCACAGAATAAAGGAGAGAAAGGATCCAGGGAGAAATCCAACGTGCTACATTCATCAGTCACTCATTCAATTATAAGGATTTGAGCAACTCTCCGGTGAAGGGAATTTGAGCTCTCCATTTTGTACCTCTGATGCTTTTCCACATGGCACTGCAGGAGATGAGCTGTGCTCCTTTCTGCACCCATTCCCCACAGAAGAATCTGCAAACCATCACCACTGATGTACCCTAATTTAGGATCTGTGTCCTAACATTCTCTGCCTCCAAAGCATGGCCACCACTTATTCCCTGCTTGCTTTAGGAATGTGGTTTTCCTTCGGTCCGATGGGAACACCACGATTATGTGCTGCACATGCCAGAGAGGCAGGGCTGCCTGGGGAAGGAGAAGGGAAGCTTCAGCTCACAAATGATAGTACCTATTTTTGGCTCCCGGAGCCAGGCTGTGCTTCTCCCACTCTGTTTTGATGCTCCAACACGTTTCACTGGAGATGTCACCAATCCCAGGCAGTCACGACAATCTGGGGTGCTGGGATTCAGCCTCGTGGGAGAGGAAAGACAAGCAGCAATTTTTCTGAAGTCTGTAGCAAGAACAAACAGATTTGTGGTGACTGTTATTTGAATATTAATATTTAGATGAGGCTACTTTTCAGTCTGAACATACCATTAGAACACAGGAGAGCTGTACCTGGCGCTCCCTTCCACCTGCCTGCAGTGGGATGTCCCCTCTTCCTAAACTTCCACCCTTGTGCAGCCATGGTGAGCTTTTCAGATCTGGTTAAACATCTTGCACAACCAAATGCCCTCTTGCTCCCCACTGCCTGGGACACATAAACCACAAAATACAGTCTCCTGGAGTGAATTCATGTCCCAGGTGTGTTCTACATAACTGGATTTTCCCAGAGTGCTGCTACAGTTCCACTGTTGTTAAGTAACAACTTATTTACAGCACGAGCCAAAGTCTCTGCTCCCATCACCTGCTGCAGGTACCCCCAGGAGGCTGAGAGAGCCTCCCCTCTTCCATGGCTTTGCTTCAGGGCAGCCCTGGGAAGGAGGAAGCCCAAAACCTCTCCTGAACCCCAACACTTGACCTGGGCACCTCAGCCTGTGCTGAAGGGTCTCCCCAGGAGCAGCAGCCTGTTCCTGCCTGGCCCCATCCCCTCAGCCCTGCAGCACTGCCTGGGGAGGGGAGACAGAGTTGGGGCTGCCCCTGCATCCCTGCAGTGCCCCAGGCCAGGCTGGATGGGGTTTGGAGCACCCTGGGACAGTGGAAGGGCTCCCTGCCCATGGCAGGGGTGGCACTGGGTGAGCTTTAATGTCCCTTCCAACCCAAACCATCCTGGGATTCCAAATCCAACAGGATCCAAGGGAAGACAAGGCAGAGGGTGAGGAGCTCAGGCCTCTCTGATGCCAGGCCAGTGCTCTGGGAGAGTGGGGAACCAAAAGCCAACCCTGTGGGCCTGCTGCTCACCCACCATGGGATCAGCTTTCCTTTCTTCAGCTGCTTTTCTTCATCCTGTTCTGCTGCACCCTGTGCTATGGAGTGATAGAAACACGTAACAGCTTCTCCAAACACAGTTATCTTTAGAAATGGAACAGTGAAAGAAAATGACACCATGTAGACACTGTAAAAAGAAAGCCTTCACTACATTAAAAAAAAATAAAGTTACATTCTTGATCAAGGAACAAACTGGTCTGAAGAGTCACAATCACATTTTACAGCCATGTAACTTCTTTTTATCTTTTTCTCTCCCAACATCTGAAGAAGATGAACATCTGATTCCTTTATGTAGGAATTGCTTAAACCAGCACTGGGAGAAAATATGCAGTTGAATATTGACCTGAAAGGATGGATGCAAGTTCAGCCCTGAGTTAATGGTCCTGGATTTTGGACGGGGGCTGGCAGAGCTCAGCCCCTCTCAGGACCAGCCCCATCCTGGTTCCTGGCAGCCCTACAGCCTGAGGCTCCTGCAGCTCCAGTCTTTTCAACAAAGGTTGGCTGAAGGAGCACAGCACATTTTATTTAATCATGGTTGGAGTTCTGGTATCCACAGGAAAAAAATCCTGGGAGAAGAGTGCATTTTCATGATCAGTGCCTACAGAGTGGTAAAAAATGTCTGCACTTCTTTCCACTCCAGCCTGTGCCTTTGAAGTCATGGTAACAGCTTTTGGATCCCAATCCTCTGATGAGACTCCTTGATTTATTAGGTAAAACATCTGGAAAAAATGAGGACTTGTGGCAGTGTAAATCCTCCAGAAGGAGCGGAGAGAGGTTTCATCCGAGCAGCCCTTGTGTCAGAACGTGGGAAACCTGAGCCCTGGCCATTGGCTTGGGGGTGTGTGAGGCTGTGAAGCTCCAGCCAGGCCCGTTCCCGTTCCAGCCGGTGGCCAGAAAGGCGCTGTGGGCAGGGAACGTCCGGCAGCGCGGGGAGCTGGGGCCACGCCAGGCCCTGCAATGGTTTGGCAGCAGCAGAGCTGCCCTCGACAGCAGCAGGGAGCTGCTGTAAATCCCAGAGCTCTGGGATGTGAATACCTGCAAATACCTGCCTGTCACCCACACAGGAGCTGGTGGCCAAAGCCACCCAGGGTGGCCCTGCTGCAACTTCTCCATCCAAGTACAACAGGAATGCTGGAGAAGAAAACTGTTTGGAAGGAATGGAGCCCGTGCAAGTAACAAGGCGAGAGCGTTTTGTGAGGCAGATTCCTTCTTTCATTTGGAATCAGCCCTGAGGTAAGAGAACAAAATAGAGGAGAGAGGAGCAGGAGCAGCTTGGGCTCCTCGGTGCAGTGTGTGCCATGGGCAAACACGTGTGGGAGCGGGCACGCGCGTGTGCGTCCGGCCAGGGCGCTTGGTGCATGGGGGCAAAGGTACAAATCACCCAGCTACTCCACTCAGAATTATTTACTCTCTGCCTTCTCCACGCAGCAACCCAGGTTCCAAATTTCAGCACCGACGCTCTGGGAAAAATCCCCCGAGCAGAATCCTCTCCCAGTTATTTTCCCATCTAAATCCCCCTTCCAGCAATTTGAATAACAGTTCAAACACCAGCCCCAGTGCCAGTGGTGCTTTTTGGAGGGGGCATAGGACCTGCGGAGGAGGGGGAGTTTGGGGAGTATTTTTAATCAGATAAATTATTGCTGGGAAACCAGCCACTTCTCTCCATTCAATTTATACTTGTGGGGAATCCATCTAATACCCCTGCTCAGAGTATGAGGCAAGACCAGCGAGATGCTGTATCAAACCAGGGAGGGAGGCAAAAGATGGGATGGAGTGCAGGGAACGAACGAACAACGGGAGGAAAGGGCTCTGGAAAAGCCTGTGGAGAAGAGGGAACGCCAAGGGATGTGTCTGCAGCTTCTCAGATGTGAGAGGAGGGGAGAAAATGGGTTTCTCTGCTGGCAAACTGGAGTGAGCTGGAGTGTGGGCAGAGTGGGACGGGACGGGACGGGACGGGACAGGACGGGACGGGACGGGGTGGGACGGGACGGGACGGGGTGGGATGGGATGGGATGGGATGGGATGGGATGGGATGGGATGGGATGGGATGGGATGGGATGGGATGGGATGGCTCAGAACCACAAGAAGCTTTTCACCTGCAGAGAGGTGGCACAGCTCCAGGCAGGACGGAGGATCTGATCAGGCTCTGCTTGAGTTTGCCAAGGGAGTTTGGTGATTTCCCCCCATTTCCCAGTGGAACTGGGAAGCTGCCAGTTCACCTCACCACTGTATTTGGAAGTGAGAACATTTGGCTGGCCAGCGAGAGAAGCCAAGGCCTGGGAAGAGCTGGCCTGCAGCAGCCAGGGTCCCAGCATGTCTGGGAACGTTGCCCTGCTGTCCTGGCATTGCTCTCATCCCTGTTTGTGCTCCCTGCTCACCTCGGGCTCTGCTGCAGCTGCAGCTCCAGAGCTGTGTCCCGAGGAGCTCCTCAGCCAAGGGGAGCTGGGCGCTGCCAGCAGGACACGGACAGGGAGCGATTGCCCCGAGCCCACCAGGCGAGACGGGGACCAAAGCAGCCCAGAACCCTCTGCCCCGTGCAGGACCGGGGCCCTTTCATGTGCTAACACCAATTTAGTCCAGAGGCTTCCCACTCCAGCACTTCCCAGTGACTGTAAATGCACACAGAGTTTTTAAAGAGTTACAGGGTAATGGCACCTGAATGGGTGTCGAGGTGCACTTTGCTGGCCTTTCATTCTTCTTTATAACAAAGAATTCAAAGCTTTAGTGGGAGAGTTGGCAGTAAGCTCAGGAGATGGGGAGACTTCTGAGGATGATTTCCCAGATTCTGGGAGTGACTACAGTACAAATAATGTTGGAAAAGAAAGGAATTGACTCAGCAGGAGGCAAAAGGGAACAAGTGGAAGAGTAACTCTGCTCTGGAAAGCCATGAAGAGAATATGACACAAAGCAGAAAAGAGAAATAAGGCCCAAAAAAAAAAAGAAATACAACATGTATTTCAGAGGGATTCCTTCTGACATCCTGACTGTCCAAAAACTGCTGAGTGCCACTTTCAGGGAACTGGGCCTTACACAAAGTCCAGGGAATTTTGGCCCAAAACAACAAAGAGATGCTTTTTCTCAGAGCTCATTCCCATCCTCCCCAACAGCCTCTCTCCCGTCCCCGTGTTTGTTTCCCAACCTGAGCAGTGTGAAAGTGTCGCTCCTGGTATTACACTCTCCTTTCCCAGAACTGGACCAGACATGAAGAACGTGCTCTACTCTGCAGCCAGGAACAATGGCTTGTCCTGGAGCCTTTGGCAGAAAGTGCCTGGGGAGACTCGAGGCCGACCGCTGGGATTCTGGAGCCGAAGCTACAGAGGGTCCAAAGCCAACTACACTCCCACAGAGAAGGAAATCTTAGCTGCCTATGAAGGAGTTCAAGCTGCCTCAGAAGTGATTGGCACAGAAGCACAACTCCTCCTGGCACCCCGACTGCCAGTGCTGGGGTGGATGTTCAAAGGAAAGGTTCCTGCTACCCACCACGCCACCGATGCTACGTGGAGCAAGTGGATCGCTCTCATCACGCAGCGCGCCCGTATTGGAAACCCAAATCGCCCTGGGATTTTGGAGATAATTACAAACTGGCCGGAAGGTGAAAACTTTGGTCTCACTGATGAAGAGGAGCAGGAACAAGTGACACGGGCTGAAGAAGCTCCACCGTACAACCAACTGCCAGCAGAAGAAACATGCTATGCTCTGTTCACTGATGGTTCCTGTCGCATCGTAGGGATGAACCGGAAGTGGAAAGCAGCCGTATGGAGCCCCACACGACAGGTCGCAGAGGCCACTGAAGGAGAAGGTGGATCAAGTCAACTTGCTGAACTCAAAGCTGTTCAACTGGCCCTGGACATTGCTGAAAGAGAGAAGTGGCCAAAGCTCTACCTCTGCACTGATTCATGGATGGTGGCCAATGCTCTGTGGGGATGGCTGGAAAGGTGGAAAAGGTCCGACTGGCAACGCAGAGGAAAGCCAATCTGGGCTGCTGATGAGTGGAAAGACATTGCCACCAGGGTAGAGAAACTGTCTGTGAGGGTCCATCATGTAGATGCCCATGTCCCCAAGAGTAGGGCTAATGAAGAGCACCGAAACAATGAGCAGGTGGATCAGGCTGCAAAGATAGAGGTGTCAAAGACAGACTTAGATTGGCAACACAAGGGAGAGTTGTTCCTAGCTCGATGGGCCCATAATGCCTCAGGCCATCAGGGGAGAGATGCCACCTATAAGTGGGCACGAGACCGAGGGGTGGATTTAACCATGGACAGCATTTCCCAGGTTATCCATGATTGTGAGACGTGTGCCACGATCAAACAGACCAAGCAGTTGAAGCCCCTCTGGTACGGTGGGCGGTGGTCCAGATATAGGTATGGGGAAGCCTGGCAGATTGACTACATCACACTGCCCCAAACCCGCCAAGGCAAGCGCTACGTGCTCACAATGGTAGAAGCCACCACAGGATGGTTGGAAACCTACCCTGTGCCTCATGCTACAGCACGTAACACCATCCTGGGACTTGAAAAGCAGGTCCTTTGGAGGCATGGCACCCCTGAGAGGATTGAGTCAGATAATGGGACTCATTTCAAGAACAGCCTTATAAACAGCTGGGCTAGGGAACATGGCATTGAGTGGGTGTACCATATCCCCTACCATGCATCCGCTGCTGGGAAAGTGGAGAGGTACCATGGACTGTTAAAAACCACCTTGAAAGCGTTGGGTGGGGGATCTTTCAAAAATTGGGGGCAGCATCTAGCAAAGGCCACATGGATAGTTAACACCCGAGGTTCCACCAACTGAGCAGGCCCAGCCCAATCCCAGCCCCTGCACGTAGTAGATGGAGACAAAGTCCCAGCGGTACATCTCAGAGGTTTGTTAGGAAAGACAGTTTGGATCAATACTACTTCGAGTACAGACAAACCCATTTGTGGCGTTGTCTTTGCTCAGGGACCGGGTTGCACATGGTGGATAATGCAGAAAGATGGAACAACACAATGTGTGCCTCAGGGAGATCTGAGGGTTACACC
Source organism: Pseudopodoces humilis (assembly GCF_049639895.1). Classification (NCBI taxonomy): domain Eukaryota; kingdom Metazoa; phylum Chordata; class Aves; order Passeriformes; family Paridae; genus Pseudopodoces; species Pseudopodoces humilis. Next base: position 19,077,191 of record NC_142215.1, read on the forward strand.
CTTCTTTCCCAGGCAGTGTTGCTTGAAGCAACACTGATCTAAACACGTAATGAAACCCCCTCTAGCCCACCTACCAAATAAACTCATTTCCAGATGCTAATTAACCTCTGAGGTTATTGCTGGGGATTATGGATCTCCCTAGAACTCCTCGTGCCGGCATGCAGGGAGCCCCCTTGTTCTGCAAGTGTCACGTCATGGGGATCACCTTAACCTTGGATCCTTGTCCAGCTACCACAGTCCTGGGAATAAAATTAATAACTTTCTGGCATTTTCTCCTTCTCAAAGAAATGGAGAAAGTGTTATCTCTTCCTCCTCATATTTTTTCCTTGTATTTTGAGTCCCCAGACATCTGTACTTTGTTAAAGCACTGCCCATTTCAGAGGCTTTCTCCAGGACTGGATGAACTCTGGTGATAGATATCCAAGCTGCTTTGTACATTTAGTAGTCCCTAAATGTCTGGTTTGGAATCTGTTCCAGATTCTAATCATATTACATTAAGGCTCAGGGACTCAATAACCTCTCCCCTCCAAATCCCCAAGAAAAACAGAAACAACAGCCCTTCAACCCTAGATCAAGCACAAACCTCCCCAAAACCCCAGCCCGGAGCCATCTTTCATCAGGCTCTGTTTTCCGTGACTCCTGGACTCCCCAGGACGTGCAGAGTCCAAGGAGAGAACACCCACGGCACGACTCAGGACTTTCTCCTGACAGAACAAGGCAGAGGGGCTGCTCTTGGCCAGCACGTTCACATTTAGGGGCTGTTTAAGCCTCCCCAGCATTTCTGGAGCCTTGCTGGGCTGTGGGAGTTTTGGGCTGCTCCCTTGTTCCACGCTGGTTTTCATCCCTCATTTCTTTGACACCTGATGCCATGTGGTTTGTAGAAATCCCTCTGGGCTCAATAAACTATGGAACTGAGCGTCCTTATTCTGCTTTTTTTTCCTTCCACCCGTGGGGACTCTGCTCTGGGTTTCTTTTTCCTCTGTCCAGCTGCAAACTTCCAGGTAACTTTTGGGGATTTTCTATCAGTGAAGTTACTCCCAACTCTGCTGACTGGCTTTCAGAAGGAATTCAAGGGAAGGGAAGAATGGCAGGAAAACAGCAGGATACCTCTTTAGAAACCAAAACTAAACTAGTGCGAAAGGGCTGCTGGAAATCTTGTTTTCATCACCCACAAATTCCCTGATGCTGGAAAACATCCCCCACTTTCCCATCTTCTCCCATTTGCTGCAAGTTCTGACAGGAACAGCTTCTGCTGGGAAGAGCTGACTGTGCCAGAACAGGAGAGCTGCTGTTCCTACAGCGCCTTCCCCTCCCCAGATCCCCACATTTCAGCCCAGAAAATGGAAATTGCTCCGTGTTTACCAACCCTCCTGCTCCTTCCCGCTCCGCCAGGACCTCTGTGCCCGAGCCAGGTCTCTGCTGTTTACAAGCCCATCTGCTGCTGTTGCTTTTCCTCAACTCAAGTTTGAATGCTCTGTTCAGGATTTCGCTCACCATTGTGCTGGGAACTGCAAAGAGCAGCCAAGGATTTCAGGTGGGAAGTGAGCAGCAGGGAGAGAGGAATACAAATCTGTTCTCATCTAAAGAGCCCTCAAAATAATTAAAAAAAAAAAAAAAAGAAAGAACCAGATGAAAGAGGAAATTCCAAATGTTTTCAGCAGCCCAGTCATTCCAAGGAGAGTTTGTCTCATATTTTTGTGAGAATTTCAACATTTAGAACCAGGAGGGGAAAAGCACAAGTATTCCAAAGGCTGTTTCCCTGAAATTACCTTGGTCCCTCTGGACTCTGCAGTTTAGGCTCTGCAGGAGCTTCAAGGCTCCACTTTGCCCAAACCTGTCGGAAGTGAATTGAGAGCTCTCCACGCAGTGTAACTCAAGACTGCATCTCTCCAGGAGTAAGGGGAGACCCTTGGGGGCCAGAGAGAGACTGGAAATGTCTCTCTCTGAAAATGTGTGCCCTGAGGCCTCCAGTGGAGTGCCCAGAGACTCCTCCAAGCAGTAGAGCTGCTGCTCTCCTGCCTGAGCCAGCACGAGGGGTTCTCTCTCCAGAAGCTGACAGATTGAAGCTGTCTCCTGCCCTTCCCTTTGCCAGCAGGGAAGAACAGTGTGGAACAAGCCTGGGCAGGTGCTCAGACAGCACCAGGCTCCTGCCAGGAGCAGGGGTGGGAAGCAGCCGGGCTGTGGCTCACGCTGTGCTGCTGGACACGGTGTGGCTGCAGTGGGAACCCATGACCCCCAGACTCCACAGCTGGGTCTGGGCTCTGCCTGCTCCCAGCTGTAGCCTCCCAGTCCGTGTCGCTGCCTGCACTGGGAGGGAAAACAGAAATTGTTCTCCTGGACCCTTCTCAGGGTCAGTGAGAAGCAGAAGAACCCAAAGAGCTGAACTGCCCTGACCAGAAAACTTCAGTGGCCAAAGTGTCTTTGCTCCAGACGTTCCTGGGCTTTACTCCTGGAGTTGTGAGCTCAGCCAAGAAGTGGCAAAAGGGAGCAGCATTTGGAACGGGCTCTGCTGTGCCCTGAGCTCAGGAAAGCCCAGCCACACCTGCCTTTCCACGTGGGAGAGCAGACCTGGCAGGGTACAGAACAAACATCCACGGGAAATTCACACTGTGCATGTGGACTGATTTACCAAAATATGGATATGATCAATATCCAACTGAGACGGACAAAGACTCTTTTTGGGGTTACAGAGTGTGTGTATTTACAGCTCTGGGCCAGTGCTGGGTCACCCCTCAATACACACAGCCCCCAGTACAGGTGAATACAGGCTTTTTATTTACAGAGGTATTGAATACAAATGCATATTCATAATCCAGTTACCACCCACTCTCCACTTTCTATGCTAATTAAAAAAAGCAATTAAGCATTCATAGTCTGTTCCTTGAAATGGGTTGGTGGTCTCATTTTGGGGAGGGGTCAGGGAAGGGAGGGAAGGGATATGGCTCTTCCTCCTTCTGACCTTTCTACCTTTTCAATGCGAAGTGACAAATGGACCCTTGGCTGGGCTCCTGGTTTCCTGCCTTCAATGGGTTTCTGATTTGCAATTGTCTTCTGTTCTTGAAGTTCCTTACCAGATTCTTAAACAGATTCTGTTTCTCCTTATAAGCCCAGCTGAACAAGCATAAAGTTGACAATTAATTATTAGCTAATGATTAACCTCTAATTTTAGCAAAGCTTCCTATCTATCTATCTATCTATCTATCTATCTATCTATCTATCTACCTATCTTTAATTTTAGTCAGGCCCATTTATTTTTTTTTTAATTAAATTTAGCAAGGTTTACTTTTAATTAAGGCCTCAGCTTCTTTAAAATTTTAAATCTTTCAAAGTTTATGTCTCAGGACAATGACTGAAAAGGAGCAGGAAGAACTGGAAAGCAGAGAGGATGGATTCTCGGGAAGGAAAAGTCCACCAGAGGTTCCTTGTGACTGTCCCTCTGTGCCACTGGATCACAAGGGCCCAGCTGCAGTTCTGAGCCAGGAATCTGCCTGCTTTAGGGAGGAACCTGCTGTCCCACTTGGCAGCTCCCTGGCCCTACAGCTCAGCACAATGCACAGATCCCGTCCCAAGGCTGGGGCTGTTGGGAAAGGAGGCTCCAGGAGGGGAGGAGACCCCACTGTGGCCAGGGCAGCTGCTCTGCTCCGACCTGGAACCCAGGATCACATTCCCTTCCCTCTGCAACGCTGCTGGCTCTTCCCAAGGGATGAGTGTGTTTGGATTATCTCTCTTTGAGGGCTTTGTGCAGAGCAAAGCCTGAAGAGCCCAGAACTGCTCAGAGGCGCTGGGTGAGTGCTGGTTCAGCTCCCCCAGCCCCGAGCACTCAGAAAAACTGCAGGATTTACAGACACACTCCCAATGGGATGCCCTGGAAATGCAACGCTCGGCAGGTGAGGGCAGAAAGAGTGAAATTAGACTTTGCTAAAAGTTCCTGCCTCGTTCACTCCCAGAAATGTCCTCTTTGAGCCCGACTGCTCCTGGGAATAGCTGAGTCTAACACCAGGCAGTGCTGCAGCTCCGGGGTCTGGAGCAGGACCTCTGGAGCACACATGCTCTTCATTAATGCTAATCCAGGAGCAGGAATGCTCCGAGAGCAGAACCTCCGAGGGGATTAAATCCACAGATACCGCCTCACGGAGCTGCAGGGCAGGATCCAGCCTGAACGCCCTCCAAAACGCACTCAGATCTGGTTGCTCTGGTTTGGCCTTGGCTCTGGCAGGATGGAAAGAGCTCAGGGAGATGGTGAGAGAAGGGAGAAGGAAGAAAGGAAAACAGTCTGCTCCCTGTGCTCCCCAAAAAGCAGCGTTTCACTGCTGGGGCTGTCTGCATGCACAACAAACTTGCCTCCCTTCCCTCGCTCCCACTTTACATTGTTCACTTTCCTGCAAATTGTTTCCACATTCTGTATAAATAACCCCGGTGCCAGCGGGGGGGAGGGGAGGCGCAGGGAAGGGGTGGGAGGAAATCCAATGGCTTTGTTACTTTGGAAAAAGAAGGTGGAGGATGGAGAGGAGCGGTTGGAGCCCTGGCAGACGGAGCAGAGAGTTGCCATCGAGCTTGCGTTCAGACCTGGAGGAAGACGAGTAAACAAGGAGGAGATTATATATAATTATAGACAATCATGTTGCTGGGGATAAACAGGAATCAAAAGCACGGAGGCACTGGATTCTGGCACATCCCCAAGCACGGAACAGAAGCCAGCCAGCGAGAGGCACTGCGGCTGGAACGCGCTTCCCTTTGGGCCTGCTTTCACTTAGCTCGGGGGCTGGGGGTTTCTTCCTCTCTTTTTGGCTGGAGGCATTCCCCCATAAAGAGGGGAGCCCATCCAATGGGAAGCAGAAGCCAAACTGAAGTCAGCAGAATTCTTGTCTGTGACATTCACAGATCACCCTGTGAGAAACGTCAGAAACATTTGGAAAAGATACAGCCCACAGAGGTCAGCAGGAACAACAACAACAGGAATTTCTAAACAAAAATGGCTTTTTTGAGACACTCCAGAATCTGTGCCTGGGTGTCCTGTGGGCAGCTCCTCTTTGGCAGGACGCAGAGGGGGAGCTGCAGCTCAGGGTGGCACCCGGGTCCTGCTCGTGGCTCCCAAGGATCCAGGGTTTGCTTAATGGGGAAATGGTGAACAAAGCCATGGAGCAAACCTGAAACAACGGCAGATGGGCCATAAGGGCTGTGCTGTGGGTTTTTAAACCAGGGCTTGGGGGAATTTAACAAAGAAGAAAGAAAAGGAGCCTCCTTCGTCCTTCTTTTTTCATCCTTGAAGGCTCTGGAGAGTCAGAGGGAAGATGACAAACAAAGGACAGCAACCGCCGATGGTGACAGGAGGAGATTGTTTAGCAAGGCAGTGTGAAGAGCTCTCTCCCAGGCACTGTTTTCAATCCAAATAGCTCACAGCCTGCTGAATTCTTAAGCCATTTTCCTGATCTCTCAGCTGTTCTTCATTGAGAACACAGGCAGATACTTCAAAGCAAAAAAGCAGAGAGGAAAAATAAATAAGAAACAACCAGACCTGTGTTTAGAATCTGCGTAAGATCAGAGGGGGCAGGGAATACTTGCAGGCTCCTTCACCTTCTCCCTTTCAGAACAGGTGCTCTAAGTGTCCTTCCTCCTAAGGAAAGAAAATGGATTTTTAAAGGGAAATGACATTTACTCTCTGAAATCCATGTCACAGGGTGGTGGGTGATATTATCTGGGTATAGGATTGTGTATTTTCTGTGAATTCATCATGATGGGCATTTTTCCTCTGAGATTTCTTCTGCTGACAAATCCCTCCCCAGAGGAGGTACCTGTGTGTGTGCACATGCAGGGGTGAGTGAAAGATGTCTCTGCTGGCCATGCAGAAACTGTTTGGGTATCACAGACAAGTGACAAAACAGGAGTCACCTTCCTCTCAAAACTGCCTGAAAGAGCTCAGAAAGAGCAGAGGGAATGGACTTGGAAAAGACAGTAAAGGGTTAAAAAAGGTATTTGGGGTCCAAGTCTTATCTACTCTAAATTTACATGACTCTGTGAGGTAATATTTAAGCAATCTACTCCCATGCCAAGTTACAACAGCTCCTTCCAAATATCCCAGACAGTGAACAGAACCAAGACTAAAACCAAGATAAAGCAATGATAGCAAAAATAGCCAGGTCCTTTCCCACATGGCCCTGTGCAACGTGGGGCACAAACAAACAGTGCCAGGATGGAGCCCTGTGGTGACAGGGTGGCTCTGCACAGGCTACAGCCTCTTTATTTTCTCTTTCATTTGTACCTGACCCAGACAGGAGAAGGACATGGAGCTCTCATGAGACGTTCTGGCAAAACTGAAATGAGGTTACTGATCTCCTGCAAGCACAAATGAACATCAATCACCAAACACTCATCAAGGCACAAAACTCAGTCCCTCGGTGGTGTTAGACAGCAAGAATTAAGAGTTTATCAAGCTGGAAAGAGCAGATCCTCGAGGGAGAATGGATTTCATAAGCAAGCAGCAAATCCTTCTCCAGGCACCTTGGTGTGACTTCGGCAGCAGGAAAATCAAAAGAGCTCCCACCTAAAGAGAAACACACAGGAGTGTTCCCAGCAGGCATCTCAGGAAAAGCCCTCGGCGGGAAAAAGTGTCAATCCTGCCTCGCCTCCTCCTGCTTTCCTGGAGCAAAGAGGGAAAAAAGACAGGGGGAAATAAACCAGAGTATGATATTTGCATTGCTGCTTATTTTTGTACTGCAAAACAAATCTCTGTGAGCCGAAGGAACGGTTTGCACCGGCTTGTCACAAAATCTCTGCAGCTGGCCCAGTCAGGACACCCTGGGTTAGGACAATCCAGCCTGACACATCCCACCAAGGTGCATCCTCAGAGCTCTCCCAGGGCTGCAGCAGAAGCTGCTGAAGGTTGGCAGAGGTGAAACTCAGCTGCATCTCACCCTGGTAATCCTATTTTGGAGACTGGAACTCAGCCTTGGGGAATGAAAATATGACTGAAGCATTTCTTTATTCCACATTTACCTGGCTGCCTTGGAGTCTCACCTCTGGAAAATCCAATGATAAAGGGACAGAGCAATTAGGGTTTTCCCCCAGCTGGAAATCCTTGTATTCCCAGCCCTAGGATGCTGTTGTGTCCTGAAGTGTCCAAGCAACTGCACAGAGATGGGGACTTCTCTGAGGTCAGGGATCACGGGCTCAGGGTACCAGGGACAAGCTGCAGCATCACCCACTGCACCTTCAGTCACAGTGACCTCTCCATGGCCCCACTTCCCCCCAGCCAGGTGCTCAGGAGGCAGATGTTTAAACCTGCCATGCAGAAAATGCACTTCTCTGTCGCTGTTCGTGTGCTGACGCCCCTTTGCAGCCGCTTTGGAAATAAATATTCCCATTTTTTATGGAAACAGGCAGGGATGAGCTCAGCCCTCCAGGCCAGAGCTGCTGGGCACAGGCACCTTCCAACACATGCCTGTAATGAAGCAGAGAGCTGCTCAGGGGAACCCAACATTTTGTTTAATGAAAAAAAGCCCTGCTTCAAGCTTCTGAAGGGTTATTATAAGCTGTGGTGAGATGAAACTCAAGACATAAGTCTCTTTGTATTTAATAATACATGGGATCGATTTTTGCTGTGGAGAAATTTCAATGAACACTTTTTTTTTTTGTTTAAATCTTTTGTTACTGGTATTGATTATTCATTGAAAATCTAAACCCCAAAGATGTGACCAAATGATTTTACAAAAAAGGTCTGATTTCTGCTCCAAAGCAGGCATTTCCAAGCAGTGACAACTATTTTACTGTACAGATATTGCAGAGCTGAAGATGAGTTTATAATTAGCCCATGCAAATGCGTATGCAAATGTACCTACATTTCATACGTGTAATATACAGTGTAATATATACAATATGTAACATTGTAATATATACAATGTGATATGCATGTAATATACAATGTACATATATTTCCCTGCCTTTCAGGGGAAACTGCTCACCCCCTAGAGCAAAATGCAGCTACAGTGGACACCAGAGAAATGCAGCAAGCATTCTAATCTTAGCAGGTAATTAAAGCAGATTAATAAAAGCAAATTTATTACCAAACTGTCCCCAGAAAGGCTCTCACAAAGCCCCCTTGAAGAGCTGTGATATCCAAGCCGTGTCTGCTGAAGAGGCACCACTCCCTGGCTTTACTGATAAATCACTTTCTCACAGAGCAGCCGGCGACTCAAACCCCTGGGTTTCTATACCTGCTGCACCACCAGGGGCCCGTCCTTTTAAACTCGTATTTCTGCTTCTTTAACACGGCACATCTGGCCCTGGACACCGGCTGTACCGCCCGGCTTTATTCCCCGAGCTCCGGGGGGGTGAAGCAGCCACCGGGAGACGGCGATTGAGGCGCACGGGAGGCAGGCGGAGGCACAGGGAGAGAAAGAAAGGCAAAAGATCAATCAATTAGCGATCTGATCCCAAAACAGCACAAGTGCGGTCCCTAAAGTTCCCTCCAGTCGCTCGTGGGGGTGAGCGCTGCGGAGGGACGCGGAGATCTGTGCCAGAGCCCAGCTCCAGCGAGTCCCCACATCACAAAAAGGCAGCTTGAAGGTGACAGATTTCATCGTTGGTGATAAAGGTGATAAAACTCCACGTGGAGCGCTGCAAAACAAGGGCTGGAGCTGCACCCGCGGACAGGCAGCGATCTCCTCCCTGGGAAAGGCTGGAACAGTGCCCGGTGCCAGGGGAAGGGAAAGGGAAGGGGAAGGGGAAGGGGAAGGGGAAGGGGAAGGGGAAGGGGAAGGGGAAGGGGAAGGGGAAGGGGAAGGGGAAGGGGAAGGGGAAGGTGCAGTGGCCAGTGTGCTCCTTGCAGCTGCTCTTCCCCAATTCCCTCCCATCTCTCATGGGGGTTACACCAGCACAGGTTTGCCATGAACAAGGTGTCCCAAAAGCTTCAGGCTTTGTTTTCCAAAATAACCCCTGATGCTGTTACAGAGCTAAAAGCACCCATCCAGCAAAAGCCTGTCCTTCACTGTCATTAACACGTGCCCACTTTGCTGCAGAGACTCTGTGCAAGGGCTGGGCAAGGACAGGCTCTCGGTCACACAGGGTTGCAGCTCACGCTGGACACTGCCCCAGCCAGGCAGCTTGAAATGCAGGAAAGACTCAGTGGCAGAGATGTGAAAACAACAGGAAAATCAAAGCCTGAGACTAAAGGAGCAATTAAACCAGCCTCAGAATATATTTGAGTCAAATCAATCCATACAAGAATTGCAGTCACGGTGTGCTGGTGCCCACACTTCTCCCTCCCTCTTCATTTCCCCCTCTCTCTCCCTCCCTCCCTCCCTCCCCAAGTCAGGCTGAGATCCAGCCTCACTGTCTGCTTCATCAGAATATGCACAAAGTGCAGTGACAACACGTCTCCTAAGATGTTTTATCAGTTTTGCAAAGTCCCAGTGCATCCTCCTCTTGTGGATCCATTTACATATTGATGTATTTATTCCCCTCTCTCCAGGCAGGCCCCATAAGATTAAACTATTTTATTTACAAAGACATTGGGGTTGCAGCTCGTAACAATTAAGTCAGCCGAGATGGAACTTTGCTGGTGCTCACAGATTGATGTGTGAACAGAGGAATCGGCCTCGTCAGCGATTTGGGAGCAGTGGGGGGGGGGCTGGCTCAACCCCATCTCTATAAACCACTCAATAGCTGCTGCAAGTGGGAAAAACAAATTGGGGTGGTGGAAGGGACCAATTGCAGAAGGGAGAGATAATGAGGCAACAGAAGGAGTGATGGATAAAAGCAGGAGGAGAAACTTTGCCAACAGGGCTCACCTTCCAAGGCTGGTGCTCCAGAGTGGTTTGTGCCTCCTGGGAACTGTGGGAACTGCCCCTGCTCCATCTCCCCCATCCATGCCAGGCACACAAGGCTTCAGCACGTGTTCCCATCGGATCCTGTGCCTCCCAGCAGGTGAAACACGTCCATCAGAGCACCTGAGGCTCCTTAAACACCGGAGCTGAAAAGTCACCTGCCTATTCAGGCCTGTGTAAATCTGGCACACTATTGCCTCTCCCTGACAGCAACCTCATCCAGCACCAGCGTTCTTCCCAGCATCTCTGACATTTCAGAATTATATTTAGAGACCTGGATGGGAATTTAATTTTGAAGTTTTCCCCGGCACCCTGTCTATAAATATTCCACATTGCCTGCCGTCGGGGGTGTCAGTGCGGAGCGAGCCCGTGCCGCTGCCTCTAATTAAACAGGCCCAAGGAAAGGCACTAAAGAGTGCTGGAACCATCTTAAAAGTCAGCACGTGTCTCCCTATTAATTCTCACCCTGATCTTTTGCATAGCACTATCGCCAGGCTAATTAATCACCGGTGTGAGCTCGAGCATTAATTGGAACAATGAATCATTTTTTTTTGTCTGTTCCTGGCCACTTCTAGCCTATAGGAATGCAGCTACTGCCATTACTTTAATAATTATTATAAATATAAAGCCAGCAGCACGCACTACATTTGGTAGGCATTAAAAAAGACGTGGTATTTGGCCTGGAGCGTTAACAATCTGGTGCATGTGCAGGGGAGTGATGGATGCAGCTCGCTGACAGTCCGGAAATGCGCTCCCTGAATCACTTGAACTCAGGACACTTTATGAAGGTGCTGGGGGAAGCACAGGTTTCAGGGATCCAGTGTCTGGATCAACAGGCTTCGGCAGGTGCTGGCCACTCATGGCTTGTTGGGGCTTCCAGGGCGCCCAGGGATGGAAACATGTCCATGAGCTGCAGGAGGGAGGAGAAGTTGCTGACAGAGCTGTTCCAAAGGATCAGATTGTATGGAATGACTCAGGGGCACCCTGCATCCTGCCCAGGAAAAGCACCTGCATGCACAATGCCCGGCTGGGATGTGGCAGTGACAGCACTGGGGTCAGGACTCACCTCCAGTGTCAGCCTGGCAGGAGCACTCCAGGCTTCGGATGCTGGGAAACACAAAGCCACAAGGATGAGAACAGAGCTTTTCAGGGAGGAAACAAAAGCTAAAATGTGAGCAGCTATAAACCCCAAATTTGTCACCCACAGGACAACAAGTATTTCCTTTCCTTGCCAGCCTGGAGGCTGGGGAGAAGCAGAAGTGGCTGAAGGAGAGCTGAAGGTGAGGCCCGTTATTTACTGCTGCTGATGAATAAGCAAACCCCCACACCACGTTTTCCTCCAGGACAGCAAAAGCTCTGGAGTTTAGCAGGCTGGGCAGTTGTTCTTTTCCCCCTCCTGGGGTGTGTTTTACACGCTCTTCCAGCGAGATGCAGCCCCACTATTAATTGTTCACACACATAAAACACATGGAATTCTCCTCCACCCCCGCTCAGACCAAGTGGGGGAGGGCTGGAAAAGTCACCTACCGAGACAGAGGTGGGGGGAATAATGTAAAAAAGATCCAGAAGGATTTGTGTTGGTTTTCAAAAAAATGTAATACACTTCTCTGTCCCAGTTTAAAAGCACAGGCTTGTTTCAACTTCCTAGGGAAGGCGGGAGCACGGGGCAGGAATTGGCAGGCTCCGATCTGGCTGCTTTTCCTTATTATGAGAAAATCCACTCTGGTCTTGTGCAAGGGTATGAATTCTTCATCTCATATTGTGTTTGCACAGAAGCGTGAAACACATCCCGAGCGCTGGTGCCGTCCCCAGAGCACAATGCGAGAACAACGAGGGCACTGAGAACGGGGCCGCTGCGGTTCCAGGGCCCGGGCTCGGCGCTGCATTCAGCACATCCATGGGACCGAAAAGGAGAAGCCGAGGCACGTCTTTCCTCCCCAGTGCTGGGGGCCCTGGGCTGTGAGCTGCTGTCCCTGTGGGAAGCTCTGCCTTCCTTTCCGTAAGCGTTCCCCCCGCTGCCGCTGAATCGCCAAATAATCAGGAGAGCCGTGGGAAGGGAATTAAAGGGTGGTTATCACGCTGCCGTGTTCTGCTCACTTTATTTGTTTTAAATGACCATGAAAGCAAAGGGGGGGAAAAGAAAACACACAAGTGGAAACTTAATTGAGCAGCTGAAATGTCTTCAAAGGAGCGTTCCGGGCTGGATTGCGATGCCTCGGCTCCCACTGGTGGCATTTGCTCACATGAGTGGGCAGCTGATGAGGCAGCTCGGGACCTTCCTCTGAGTGATCTGTGTCTTCTGCTGCAGCTTTGGAGTGGAGGATGGGCACAGACACCCAGCTCTGGGGGCTCGGGGACACTGCATGTCCCAGAAAGGGGCAGGATGGGAGCGGGCTCCCTGGCATTGCTTTGGGCTGCAAGGGTCTGAGTCCTTGTTTCATTGCTGTTCTGGGGGAATATCCATGTTGGGGTACAGCTTTTCCCTCCTGGAGACCATGTGCCCTGGCTCCACTTCTGGGCAGGAGGAAAGGGGAGCCCATTCCACTCATCACGGGCACCAAAGTGCAGGCACAAGGTGACAAAACCACCTGACGTCCCAAAATGGCCTTGGTTAGATGCTGTCTCAGGGTGGAGGTTTGGGAAGGGCTTCCAGGGGGGCCTCCCTTGGAGAGCCCATGGAGGATTTTTGGGGCAGGAGAACACGTCAAAGAGCTGGGCAGCAGGTGTGGACAGCAGCACGATCAGAGGGACAGGAACAGTGCCACAGGAACAGAAGGGAACTTGCCATGCAAGTGACCAGCAGAAAAGGACCCAGATGTGGGGAGAGGACTCTGACAGAGAAGAGGGAGGAACTGCCCTGACCAACTGGCTGGAGCTGGAATGTAGGAGAGGGGGCAAAGAAAAGCCAGGATGTGGAAAGGCAGGTCCCACAATCCAGCCCAAACCGAGCCACCCACACCTGAGGGAGAAGATAGGGCGGGACCGTGTGGGAAAAGGGGGCTCAAGAGATCCAGTGTGGGAGCCCAGGGATCTGACAGGGAACCTGCTGGACCTGCTGGAGCAGCCACACTCTGGCTAATCTCCCAGTGGAACAGAACTTGCCTCTGGCTTGTTACACCCCATTTTATTATGAGTCCAATATGCACCCAAGTAAATAAAAATGGGTTCTTCTCTATTCAATCTTCTACTGGATCTTAAAATTGTCTCACATGCAGGAAACTCTATCAAAGATCTCTTGGGAAGGTTCCCTGCTCAAACTCATGTTTGAGTTCTGAGCTCTGTACAAATCCAAATGAAGGCAGATGGGAGGAGGGGGAGCTGAGCTGCTCTGCCCTGCTGTGTGCATCCCTTACACCGACCCAGCACTGCTCAAAGGAATGGATTAGCTCCTTTCTGACCCATTTTTCCAATCTCCTCCCTGTGCATGGGCCAACTCCAGCCCAGCAGCAGTTTTTGGGATGCCCTGTCTCCTGCTCAGTTCCTCCTGCCCCTATCTCCATGCCTCCAGCTGTTTTCAGGTGCCTTCCAACTCCGAGATCTCCCAGGAGCCTGGTGCTCTGAAATCCAGTGAGGTGGGCTACACATCCCACTTGTGCTGGGAAGATAATGAAAAGGGCAGCCAGGGATGGGAAGGGGGATGGAGACCTCCCTGCACACCTCCTGCTCCACTGGCTCTCACTAGGTCAGCACTTTCTGGGAATTACTGCGTTGCCAGATGTTGATTGGGCATCTGACAAGAGATGAATAAAGCAAATAAAGCTCTTATTTCTGGCTATAAAAACAATAATGAAAAGCAGACAGGGAGGGCAGATAGGTTGCTCAAGGCCTTCCTAGGCCACACTGAGCTGACCGTAGCAGGAACCACCTTCAGCTGCCCTCCCTTCTTGTCCCCTCCTGCCTGCATGCCATGAGCAACAGCCCTGAGATGGAACACTTGGATGATACTGTGTACAGTCAGAATTCCTCTATTGCTGCCCAAGTCCCCAGCCAGGAGCCTCCTCCAGAGGTGTCTGTGCTGAGCTGACCCCAGTGAGATCAGGGCTGTGCACAGCAGGGCAGTTCCAGCATCCCTGCATGGGCTCCTGCTCCTGTTCCAAAGGCTGCCCAGGCCTCCCTCCCACAGGCACAGCCTGTGCTTTCAGCTCCTGCACAGCTAAAGACCAAGGTCTCAATATCAGCCACTTCCTTTGTGCTCTGCTGTTCCAGCCTGGGGATGTTTGGCCAGTTCTGAGGAGTTCTGAGGTTCTGAGATGTATTTCTGCAGGGAGATTTGCTCTGTCCCTCCCCCAACAGTGACACCTCTGCTCTTGAGAAGTGCTGCAAAAGGGGCAATCATAGAATCAGAAAATCGCAGAATCCCAGACTGGTTTGGGTTGGATGAGTCCTTGAAGAGCATTTCATCCCACTCCTGCCATGGACAGGGACACCTTCCACTCTCCCAGGTTGCTCCAAGCACCATCCAACCTGACCCTGGACACTTCCAGGGATCCAAGGGCAGCCACAGCTTCTCTGAGCACCCTGTGCCAGGGCCTGCCCACCCTCACAGGGAGGAATTTCTCCCTGATATCCCATCTAACCCTGCTCTCTGGCAGTGGGAAGCCAGATTCCACCATGTCCACACCTCCCAACACCAGGTGACAGCTGCAGATTTGGAGGGTGAAGGGGATGCTTATAAATAATTCCCTGGGTTTAGAACCTCGTAACCAGAGATCTAAATGAGAGGTCTTGAACAACCCTCAAACCTGAGGGTTGGTGGCAAAGGTATCCTTTGTGGCAAAGGTATCATCCTGCCATGCTGCCGTTCTGGGAATGCTGGCACTGACCTGTGCACACCTGCTATGGATAAACCTGCAGGTCCAGCTCTGTCCATGGCAATCAGAGCAGCCCTGTTCCCTGCTGGATCCAGGCTCACAACGGAAAAGTAACATTCAAAATGTGCATTAACACTGTTTTAGGGAGTGGGCACCAGCACCAGGCCAATGTCCAGCCTGGCTGACACGGTGGCACAAAGCAGAGTGTGCATGATCCAAAGGCCAGTGAGCTGCCTCAACACCACAGGGCATGATCTGATTACAGCAGTGCCTGCACCAGCAGTGGCACACACACCTATGCATTAACATTTCTGTTTTCCCAGGCCTCAGCTGCCAGAATAATGGATTGGGAATGCACATTTAAGGTGGAAAGCGTTCCTGGAAACTGGCTGCTCTTCAAAGAAATATTTACTGGATGTTCCAATAGCCAAGACTCAATAAACATGCAGCAATATTGCACTGACTAAAAATATCTGGGATAAAAGATGAGCGAAACTCCCATTGCCATTTTATTTAATATTTTTATCAATGATCTGAATGACTCTGTATAAATCCTTGTCATGGGAAAGTCTGCAGATGCCAACGAGACTGGTGGGAGGGGAACAAGAAGCAGGATTGGGCTACCAATACACTGGAATCTGACATGAGTGAGAGCTGGCCACATGCCAGAGAAACACGATTTAAACTATCAAATACGAGGTAAGAAATCTGAAACCAGAAGCACAGGTTACACTCACAGGATGCTGCCTCAGAAAGGAATAGTTTGGAAAAGGACTTGGAGGACATTGGGGATTTGCCGTAGCCCTAAAGCTGCCATGAAGGGGGACTGGGATCCGTCAGTGCTGAGAAGGGACAGTGAATGACCCCAGCAGGAAGGATTCCCTCTGGCACACAGCTCCAGGAACCTGCTGGAAGGCCATGATCAGGCTCTGTTCCTTCCTTAATGGAGAAAGGGAAAATACAGGAGCAGCTCTGCAAGGCCAAGCAGGGACTCTGGGGCTGGGAAATGGAAGCTGCCCAGCGTTCTCCTGAAGGAGCCTGAGGTATCTGCTTGTCAGGGATGTGACTGAGACAGGACCTGGCTACTGCTCCAGGCACTGATATGGGATGGCAGTTGGTGGGGAGGGCTTTTGGGAACAATGATACCTCTTCCAAGACAATTGCAAATTTAACCTTGAAGTAAAACCTAGCAGAAACAGCTGTGGAGGATGTCCAGCACTGGACGAGCTTCCCAGGGCACCAGGTGAAATGAGGAGCTCAGGTGTTCTCCAGAAGGGGCTCTTTAACTCACCTCTGGGAGAAATTATACAGGGGGTTGGTTACACTCCCCGTGCCTGTGGGAATCCCTGGATTTCTATACTGGAGTCCAGTCCTTGCACAAACTGTTTGCAGCAGGCATCTCTTTGTATTTGAAGGAATGGAGGAAGCCTGTGGAATGGCTCAGGCAGCCTGAAAGGCTTCCTGGCTGCCTCAAACTCTACACTAGGGGATACTTCTGCTAAAGCCTTACATACTGCAAGTTATAGGGCTGTCTCTTCCCAAATTAAGCAAACAGAGATTCCCTCCTGCCGAGCTGAAAATCTCAGTATCAGTTTCTCCAGTCCTCAACAAATCCTCACCAGTTTGGCTCTGGAGAAAATGCATAAAGAACCCCCGTCTGCTCTGAGTTCCAGCTGGGGAGCTGCACAGATATCAGCGAGGTTTCAGGGTGTAACAGAGCAGAAACCAGCTCAGCATGCTCATCTTCTCAAGCTAAGTCTGTCCTTCTGTTTCCATAGATTAGCTCTTCCCTGCATTCCCCCTGCACAGGATGCCAGCCTGGCCACGGCAGCAGTGAGCCGCGAGCAGCGGGAGGTCCCACTTCATCCAGCACCAGCTCCCACCTCCCCAACACTGGCAGCTTTTGTTCTGGCTCCTGTCTGATCCCTCCAGCCCCTCTTACATTCCTTCTTCAGGGCTGCCTCCAAAAGTTACTCCACAAAACAGGATCCTGCTTTTCTATTTCAAATCCAGACCTGGCATTGGAGCAAAAATAAAATGCGATCCATCACAGCACAAGAGGCGCAAAGGTCTTTTTCCATCTCTCCCTTGGTTTGTGCAAGCTGAACTGTCACAAGTGAAAATTCAGCTGCTCTTTGGATACACAGGGAACATGTGGACTCAGGCAGTGGGATACAACCAGTATATTTCCTGCCTAGAAAAGTGAATGCATTGAGTAAACTGATGTTACCTGAACAGCTTCCTGCTGAAGCAAGCCGTGAGCTCGTGTCTCTGGGTGAACTCCTCACTGCTCCTGTTCAGAGCTGTGTCCCACACAGCATTGCCTGCCTCCTAAATCCCACGTCAGCAGTGGCAACTTCTCCACCACAGACCACATCCTTGGTGGAGTACCAGGTGCAAGTGTTCTCAGCAGATCCAAGTCTGCCCAGACAGTGCCATCCCCTCCCTTGGGAGCTACAGCAATTCTAATCATGAAACAATCAACTTCCTGACTGCGAGCTATTGCTTTCCTGGAACAACAGCATTTCAGAGCCAATGTGTTATCAAAACAATAAACCAGGCTGGGCATGTCCAGATTAACTTTCATCTGCTCTTTCCAGGAAGGAGCAGCTGCTCTGAGAGCTCCCTGTGCATCCCCTGCTTGTGTTGGTGTTTGCTTTATCTGGAGCAGGGCAACCCCTTTGAGGGGACGCTCCTGACCTTGCCAATTACTACAGTCAGGTCCAGGCTGCAGAACTGGAATCCTTTCAGCCATGGGAGGAGCCCCAGAGACTCACAGAACCCACACTGCTATTGAATGCTCCAGGCCATGGGGGAAGACCAAACCTACCCCAAATAATTCCTCCCCAAACAGAGTGGGCCAGCACTGGGCATTTCACTCCCCAGATCTGTTCATATTGCACCCTCCTGCTTCCTAGTGCAGGTTGCACCTCTAGGAAGCCTCTCTGTCCCTGCTTGTCTCCCTGCAGGACCTGATGGTGTGTCCCAGACAGCTGCCACAGCCCAATCAGCTAAATCTCCTGCCATTCCACTCTGTTCTGATTTAGCTAAACAAGATTCCCACTAGCAGGAGAGGGAAGGTGGGATGATTGGAGCTCACAGTTTACCCACAGTTGTCAGGAGCAGCTGTGGCTGCCCTATCCCTTATTCCAGGCCAGGCTGGCAGGTTCCAACCTGCTCTAGTGGAAAGTGCCCATAGCAGTTGTTGGGACTGGATGGGCTTTAAGGTCCCTCCAAACCTCACCAGTCTGTGATTCCATTATTATCCTCTTGTCTGTGAGTGAGTGCAGCCTGCAGAGGTCCATGCCCTGGGAGCTTGGAGGGACCATCAAACCCTCAGACTTCTCCAACTCACTGTCAGACTCTGAACAAAAGAAAATCCAGAGCAGAGGTTCAGGAAGGGCACCGTGTGTTCTTATGCCAGAGGCCCTGAAGGAAGCGGAGGTGAATTCCCATAAAGAAATTACCAGGATCATTAAGGATTAATAATTATCTTTGCATCTGATAAGCTATTGGAGCTTTAATTTTCTGTGAGGTTTTTGTGAGCTGTTGTGTGTACAACAAATTGTGTGCGAGCCCAGGGCTCCGATGGCAGCCTGGGTAAGAGGTGCTCAGCCACCAGTTATTTTCCAATTAAAGCAAAGCTGTGGTGTGATGAGTAATCATGCACAGAGAGGGAATCTTAATTTGCCTGCCCTTACAACAGGTTACTGGGATTTCTAATGGGTGGCAAACAATTGCAAATGCTAACTAACCAAAATAACAGGGCCCTGGCCAGTGTCAAATCTAATTTCACTAAACACCAGGATCGTTACATTCTCCTGTGGTGGTTGATTTTGAACGGGCACCAGGAACGAGTTATTTGCACTCCATGGGGATTTCAGATTTCATCTTTGCTTCTATCTTTGATTTATTGAACAGATTTCTTTACTGGGTTAGATGTTAATATTTTTGCACTTCTGCTAATGATAAGGTTCACAGTTCAGTGTCTCACTGGTGAAGGAATCAGGAGTGTGGCACCTGGGTATGCTGGAAGTGCGATCAGCCACCTTTAGACACTTCCACTGGCTAAGAAACACTGGTGTTCTCCCCCTTTGCAGAAATCTCAGTTCAAAAGCATCACTCTTCTCCCAGAAATGAATTCTGCCTCAGGAACTGATTTAAATCAGCGACCAAAAATAGAGGAAAAACCACTCTCCTGTTATTTTCACTCTTCCCCTGCTCAGAATCTCATGCAACAAATCAGCTGCTACTTACGGAACATCTTCCCAAGAGTGAGCTTTTTTCCTGGAGATGCTGGAAGAGGAGGGCATGTCCCACTGCCACTGGAGCAGCACAGTCAGCACATCACTCTGGAAGCTGCTCTCAGTTACCTTCTATCAACCACTACTGGGAAAACATTTGTGGTGAGAATGTCTTAAGGACCAAGAAAAATTAAAAATGAAGGAAAACTCTCTCCGTGTCCCGATTTCTCTCCCTCCAGTCTCCCAGTACAAACCTCCCCATCTCCACCCTAAAAACCCCAGTTTGTACCTCCAGCTCTGCAACTGCCATGGAGTATCCCAGTCCATGTTTTCAGTCTCCCTGCATAATTTAGCAAGATTTTACTGCCAGAAAGTAATTTCTCTGCAAAGAAAGACCAGTAAGTCTTGCCTGATCCCTTTAGCTCTGTATAACTGCAAATTTAATGACCCTACATGCTGCCATGTCCTGTAAATCTTTAATAAAATTATTAAAGAGCCTCAGCAGAGGATCTGCTGCTCAGCCCCCTCCTCACTGACACTCACCCTGAGCTCTGAGCCTTTTTCCCAGTATTTTATCCTTTTCAATAATAGATTATTTTAACCTACATTTAGGGAATTTGGACCATAATCCATCAGGCAAAATTTTCTTAAAGCCTCATGGACAACCAGATAGATTCATACTATCTAGCCTGATAGTTATTTCATTAGCATAAGTGATCAAATTAGTCTGACATGATTTACCTGCAATATATCCATGCTGACTCATTCCCATTACAGTAAATTTATTTGTCCTAAAAAAAAAAATTAAAAAAAGAAATTGAGCTGCAAACTAGTTGTAAATGAACATTTTAGAATAACAGTGTTCCTCTGTTATTATTTCTGTTGGGATGGAGCACAGGCATTGTGGAGTTGTTTTGGGAATGGTCTGGACTAAAAGCGGGCCAGAGGGTACAGGAACAAGTGGAGGCACAAAAGAACTATCACTGCAGAGAGGGCAGCCACAGTCAAGGATTTTTGGCTCCTTTCAGAGAGAGACACAGCATGAGGAATTAAGCCTGGCACAAGACCCTCAAAGTGGGATTTACTTGATCTGATTTTCTACAGACCCTGATGAAGCACCGTGGGCAAGAGAGAGAGAGAGGAGCAGCTCCACCTTGGAGCTTCCAAACACAGACCCACTATTGCTTCCTCCTTCTAATAAAACTACTAAAGCCCACCTCCCCAAAAAACAAAAAAAAAGCTATTGCATGGTCAAACTATCTGCTTCTTACAGTTCCTTTCCCCACGGTGCTGGGCAATCATGTCCTTCCCTAAAGGCTTTAGCCAGCTGAATGCAAGTGCACCAGGGAGCAGCCCCAGCCTGCAGGGATTGCTGCTGGCACAGGGCACAGGCACTCACTGGGGCCTGGGGTGCAATTCCAGCTCTGCTCCTGTCCTCTTGTGCCACCTTTAGGCACAGCACCTTCCTCCCAGAGCTGCCTTCCCCTCCCACCTCGAGCCTGCCTTGGTTAAACCCGAACTATCCAGAGGACAGAGCACTCAGGTATCTCCCAGAGTCCTCTGGGCAAAGATGTCCAAATCTGCTTCCAGCTCTTTCACTCAAAGCAGAGACTTTTCTTTCGTTTTGCTGTTGTTTGAGCATTCAGCTGAGATTCCTCACGCAGGATCTGAAGACTGGAGAGGAGGGAGACACTTTTTATATGGGCAGGGAATGACAGGGCAAGGGGCAGTGATTTTAAACTGCCAGAGGGCAGGGTTAGATGGGATACTGGGAGGGAACTGAGGCCCTGGCACAGGTACCCAGAGCAGCTGGGGCTGCCCCTGGATCCCTGGAAGTGCCCAAAGCCTGGCTGGACAGGACTTGGAGCAGCCTGGGACAGTGGAAGGGGTCCCTGCCCATGGCAGGGGTGGAACTGGATGGGCTTTAAGGTCCCTTCCAACCCAACCCATTCTGGGATTCCATGACTTAGGAACTTAACCTCATAACGCCGGTAAATTAAATTTTGTCTAGGGAAGCATTTTGATATCAAAGGATGCTCACGAAGGCCCACTCCACATGCAGCTATTGGGTAATCTGTGTTACCCCCTCAATCATTAAATTACATGAATTAATTTAATTTCAACCCTGTTCTCCAAGACAATGAAACCACATTCAACATTGTGTGGAGGGCAAAGTCAGTCAAGTAGTTTTTAAATGGCCACAGTTGAGAGGTAAAACAAAGGTCCAGTCATTAAGGCATTGGAAAACTGGTCCTTTTTTCACTATATAATCCTCTGTCAAGCCTCCCCACTGGCTGGCACAGTAAAATAATACAGCCAGAAATGATATTTTTTTCCTTCTACATAAACTCTCATTTAGTTTCTCGGGGAAAAGAAAAACCTTCTCAAGCTCTTTAGAGTTTAAAGAGAAATAAAGTTCAGTGTGACAGTCACTGAGGCGTTTCCAGCCTGCTGTATTGGATCAAGGGATGAGTTATGTACTTGAGGAAGAACAGG
This sequence comes from Pseudopodoces humilis, assembly GCF_049639895.1. Taxonomy (NCBI): domain Eukaryota; kingdom Metazoa; phylum Chordata; class Aves; order Passeriformes; family Paridae; genus Pseudopodoces; species Pseudopodoces humilis. The sequence continues at coordinate 19,098,563 of NC_142215.1, forward strand.
CACCAGTGAGGATTCATCCCTGACCAACCAGCAAAATCCAGTGTAACTGAGGCTGGTCCTTAAGCATCATTGACTTCAAAAGGTTTTAAGCACATATTTAAAATTATGGGAGGCTTTGATAACCTGGGACCTTGGTCAAATCCAAGGATCTCACTAGGAAAGGAGGAAATACTGGCTCCAAGCACAGGACACACATGGCACTCCATGTAACCCCTTAATTAGCACAGAATCTGTGCCCTGCCAGGAAATCTGAGTGTCTTCTCATGATGAGCACCATCAACATCATGGCAGTGCTGCAGGAACCTTCTCCTTAATTACACAGGATCTCCGGAGCAACCACGCACCGTGTAATTAGTCCCAAAATGAAGTATTTCAGTAACTGGAATTTAACAAGTAGTGCTGCCATCCTGATTGTCAGCCACTGTTCAGCCACCACAAAAAGATGTTCTTCTTACACAGGAAAACAGATTTTTTTCCTGCTTCTAAGATGCTGCAGACTGGGGAATTTTTCCAGGCTTTTCTAACATCAAGTCCTGTGTCCTTACAGATCTCAGGGTTAGCACTGACAAGGGAGCTTATCAGGCAGAATGATCTCTGGAGCAGGCTCCCAGCTGGATTAAGCACTGCTGTGAATGGAGGAAATCAACCCAAAAAAAATAACAGGGAAAATGACAGCCTTTCTGCCGCCTGACAGAGATCTTGCTTTTCCCTTTTTTTCTCTTGTACACGTTCATAATTTTGCAGACAGGTAATTACATGTCTGATGTAAAGACCACCCCTCCTAGCTCAGGCTTCAAAGCTGGCAGAATTCAGTTGCAATTTCATCCCAGCAATCACAGATCCAGCAGAAATACAGCTGGGATGGAGGTGGAATATCTCACTTCCAATCGAGATGTTCAAGTGGGAGATGTGGAATCAGCCACGGAGCTGCTGCTCTTGGCTTTACCTTCATCCTCCAGACACAGGGGGGACCTGAAGAAACGTAGAGCTGAGCTCAGTTCTCCCACAGGACAGGGACCCAGGCCACCCCAGCTCCCACCTGAGCAGGACTGCACCCAACGTGCTCTCTCAGGCAGGTGAATTAAGTGTGGTGAACCGAGATCGCCCTAAACCCGAGCCTGTTTCCTACAGCCAGCTCAGCATCCCAGCCCTGCCATTCCCATCTCTCCCACCCTGGCAGTGGCAGGGGCAGAGCCAGCTCAGTCTGCCCAGCCATGCCCTTCCTTCCCCATGGAGCCCCACAGCCACATCCCCTTGGACTGAGCAGCTTCTGGCAGGCAGTGGCTGGTGGCCAGCTGGGCCAGTGAGCACATGTTATTTGGGGAGGGCAGGAGTGAGGAACACCTCAGAATTTAGGGCATGGTAGCCCAATATTCCAGCTTCCTCTGAAGCAGGGACTGCTCAGGAGAGGAGCTGGTGTAGAATTCAGAATCACAGGACAATTCTGAGCTGGAAGGGACCCACAAGGATCATCGAGTCCCACTCTTAAGTGAATGGTCCCTGCAGGGGTCAAACCCGCAACCCTGGCGTTATTAGCACCATGCTCTGACCAGCTGAGCTGATCCCAGTGAAGAACTACACGGAATTTTCATGAGGATGCTGGCCCAGAGACTCTGCTCTGTTGTCATGAGCTGGTCTGGGGGCGTCAGAGTGAGAGCTGCACTGCCAAGGCTGCCAAGATCAGGTGTAAATGAACACATCTAACAACCAGAGAAAAAAGCAAGAGTGGAGTGAACAAACATTTGCTTTAACAGCAGCTTCCACCCACCTGGATCTTGTCACAACACCTTTATCTCATCACCAGCACTGCTCAGCATCAGCGCCGTGCCATCCTAGTAGGGCAAACAAACCTTGCCACAAGATGTGAAGATAAAGGGGAAGAATAAAAAACAGCTTCACTGGTTTTCTAGTGACAGGATGGTCAGTGGAGAAAACTGATATTCCCTGAACAAAACCAAAGCCTGGATAGGAAATGAGCCCTGAAATTACCATCAGACATTTCCCTGTCTAACAGACACTTGTTCTGGAGGTCTTCAGTCATTATTACTTCAGGGTTGTGCCTGGCATCACTTCTTTCTGACACATACACATAGAACAAGCCAGAAATGTATCCAAAATGCTCCTGAGATGCTCCAGCCCTGGGGACTGTCCTTCTCCAGCCCAGGAGATCTGCTCACATCATCATTATTCTTACCACTGTCCCAGCACCTACACTGAATATCCCTTGTTGTTAAGTCCATTCTTGCCCTCCCAGCACAGATCCATCCCTCTCTGTTTGCCAGAGCATCACCAGGTGCTCTCTTGCCCAAACACGGCCAGGTCCCTCTGTCTGCTCCCCAGGCAAATGTTCCCTGGAACTATGATGGCTCCAACCTGCTGCTCGTCTCTGTTGGTGTGCACACCTCCTGTCTCCCCACTGAGGCAGGGACTGCTGTACAGATCTTTCTTTTCTTTTTTATGAGTAAAAGAAAAGATCTGGTCAATCAGAGACATGGGGAAAAAGACACAGGAGTCCTGTCTCTGCTCAAACATGCCCAAAAGCCTAAAATAGTCTGCAGATGAGAAGATAAAATCAGGAACATCGCAACTACATTGGGATGTCTGGTCACTTCAGCTCTGTCACAACTGTGCCCTGCTGGTGCTGCTGAAGCCTCTCAGCTGCCCTTTAGCAGCACGTCCCTTTCTGAAGCTGCCAGGCCTTTGTTCCTCCCCAGAATAGTGTCCTGCTCGTGCTCACAGGGGCAGGGCAAGGTTGGACACTGTGGTCTGCATTGTACTGTCAGCCTAAATAGAAGCTGATGGGATAATAATTAATTGCAGTCTCCCTGTAATAAAAGACAAGACAAAGCCAGAGATATAAATAAAATCATCAAAGGGACTCACAGAATAGGAGCTGTGTCTGCGTTTTGTGGGCAATTTACAAGCCAAAGGAAGGTTGGGAACCCAAGGACTGAAAAGCAATAAAAATCTATGGAGCCCTCAGCAAACCGTGACAGCGTCTCACTGATCTGCCTTGTTACCAGGCAGAGGTATAAATTCCCTCAGCACCTCTGTTGTTTAAGGAGCTGGAAAGGGAAGGAAAAAGGCACGGCTTGAAGTGGGAGTGACCCCCAGCTCACTGAGCCCCGCTCAGCGGGGAGGTGCCCTCGGAAGAATAGAGGAGACAGAAGGCACCCAGCCCTGCTCCGGGGGCAGCCGGCTGCCAGCAAAGCGCCAGCCTGGAAACGGAGCCTGCGGAGCTCCGGGCAGCCCCAGGGCTTTCGTGGAGACGTTTTTAACTCTCTTTGTGCCGCCGGGGCTCCTCTCCTTATGGCCTGCACAAAAGCAGAGCCTGCCCTGCGCTGCAGTTTGCCAGGGCCAGCTGCCGGGCCCGGCTCTCCGGCTGCCGCCGCCTCCCAGCTCCGGGCCGGGGTGAGCGGGCACAGCCGGGGCTCCAAGGGCCCCGACCGACACTGCCCCGGCCTGAGCAGCTGCAGGCTGAACAGGGACGGGGGACAGAGGAGAATCCTCCCCGTGCTCCCTCCCCATGAGGCCGAGAGAGAGGAAAATGGATGGGAACGAGGGTGGATGTGAAGGGAGGGGAGGGCGAGATCCCCTGTCCCGTTTAATGCCTCGTTCTCATTAAAGTCGGACAAACAGGTACCTAAACACCCTCAGGGCTGGTGACACACATCCCTCTGCTCGGCAGCCTGCCCTGATGCCCAGATCTTTCCACTCAGCCTCAAGGACAGAAGGACTGAAAGAAGATGACCAGGTGCTCTCCTGAAAGGGGGAGAGGTCCAGCCCTCCCAGACATCTGGGCCAAACGGCTTCTCCTGGGAAACGGGCTATTGTACATTCAGCTCATCTCCATATGGCCCTGAATCCCACCACAGAGACACACAGCCTTCCTCATTCATCCCCGAAGTGGACGGAGAGGCCAGGAATAGTGGGAAAGCAAGGAGGCACACCCGCAGCCTCTGTGGTAAAAGCTTTTCTTGCTAAGTGTGTGCGTAGCAGGGACGAGCTGGAATCACAGATCCCAAATCCCAGCCCACATCTGAGCTGTTTTGTGTTCCTGATTCCTCTCCCTGGCTTTTTTTTTTTCTTTTTTTTTTTTTTTAATTCTCCTTTCGGGATGTTCTCTGGCTAAACCAAGCCAAGGTAAAGAAACAACAACTAATTAAAAGGAACCGACATTGCACAATTGCTCACAAAATGCTCGCGCACAATTGCCTTCCCCTGAAGGCAAACACGATCCTCTTCCCAAGGAACAAATAAGTCTTCAACTAAACAGTGGCTTCCTTAATGGAGCCGGCAAAATCTTTCTTCCACGCCATCCCTAAACAACAAACAAAGCAACCAGAGAGGAAAGTCACCTCCCTTTCCCTGCTCCTGCCTTGCCAGGACTTTTCATCCCCGCAGCAGCGATGCCAGAGGGAAAGGGGCTCTGCCTTGCTGGGGAGCTGCTGGCAGGTCAGCAGTGAGGGATCATCACAGCCCACCCCTGTCCTGTCCCGTGCAGCCCAGGCCTGTCAGGAAGGACAGGGGATGTGGCCCCAGCCAGCCCCGGGGGCAGCACAGCTCCGGCCAGCCCAGGAGCTCGGGCTTTTGCCTTTGCTTCCAAGCAGAGCACACAACCAGAGCTGGGTTCTTGGATTTAAGGGACCAAGTCTCGGTGCTAAAAGAAGCTGTCTGAGCTTAGGGTCAGCCACACCTTACCAGTCTGAACAGCTCTCTCTTGTGAGTCCTTCTCTATGCACAGAAGCTGGATTGATTATTTTGAAGCTCTTTTTCAACCTGGATGATTTTATGAGTGTGTGACGCTATCCTAGGACCTGGAGGGGCGATGCCCAAAGCAAACTCAGCAGTGCAGCATCCCCAGCTTGGCTCCAGCGAACTCAGAATGGATCAGTCAGAAGTCCCCTGTCACCTGGCAGGTATCCTGATAAAGCCCATCCTTGTCTGGGTGCAGAGCTGGAGCTGATGGGTGGTGTGGGGGAGAGAAAGGCAAACTGAGAGTTAATCTGTGTCCTTGACTCCAAGTGAGTTGAGAGCTGCTACAGAGAGTGGGAGAGATCTGGAAAGCGCCCAAACGTTTGTGGGGCCTGCCACCAGATTCTTCCTCTAGCTTGCAAGCAATCCTCAGGGTGGGGAGAAGGGATGGAGGCTCCAAGTGCTGCCAAGGGAAGAGCACACTGTGGGCACAGGAGCAGGAAAATCAGAGCTCGGCTGCAGCTGTGCCAGCTCTGTCACTGTCCACTCCTGAGGACCAGCCTTGTGCCATCTGCCAGCTGGGGTGGCCTCTCACTGCTCCCTAATCTGGCTCAGCCAACATGAGCTGTCTTTTTCCATACCCTACACGTGCATGAGCACTTTCCTTCTGCCTCCTTGTCCCTCCGTGGGAGGGATGGATGGATTGGGAATGCACATGAGGAATTACCAGCATACTGCTGGTGTCCCAAATTTCACATCCATAGTTTCCTGAGGTTTTAAAAGACCACAGCCCAGCTTGCTCCTCAGGAGCCCTGCCAGTCCAGACCTATGTCACACATCCCTTAGCCAAGGCCATTTTAGAGAGATTCACTTTGTGCTCTTCAGGGCAGCCTTGTACTGCCGGACACCACAAGGGAGCCAGGGAACACAGGGATTCTGGACCCATAAAGCCTCCAGAGACTGCAGCTTGATAAGGAAGATGGTGGCAATCCCTATTCCCTCACCCAAAGAGCTCTCAAGGCTGAATTCATTCACCATGAAGCTCAGAACTGCAGGAAAGCATCTGGACAAGGTTTTTGGTGGGTGAGAGCCATCAAAATACTGTGTGCAGCCTGCCCCTCTGTGCAGGGGGACACAGGCCTGGTGAGACGAGCCCCAGAGCTCCAACCCCAAACATTTCTTAAAGCACTGAGCCAGGAAGATCCTCCTCACCCAGATGGTCCAGAAGCTTCTTCTGCCAAGGGCAGCCTTGGCTGTGCTCGTGACCTGAGAATTAACATCATTGCTGAGCTTCAAATCCAGGGCTCACCCCCAAACCCCCCAACTCCATCCTTTCGTGCAGCTCCGGTGGGCTGGATGGCCACGAGTGCCTGCGGGGGGGAGTGTCCCGGGGCCGCTGCGGTGACCCAGGGCTCTGCAGAGCCAGCTCCTGCCGGAGGTCAGATCCTGACAACAACAAGAGCGTTGTCAGCAGGGCCCTCACACAGCCCTGCGTGACTCTGCCCTGCACAGAGCACACACACGAGCAGAGCCACTTCCCCGAGCTGCAGGAGCAGCCCTGGCAGCTGAGGGGCCGTAACCTTTTGCTGCAACACAGGAACTTCAAAAAATCACATTCTGGGGACGGAACAGACGCTCATCTATCACACCTTCAGCTTCAGTAAGATATCCCCTTCCTACCAGCAGGCTTTTTTTTAACCTGCATCCAGGCAACGGGAAGTACGCTCGCTGATGGAGTCGTTACTGCACACGCTGGCACAGGCAGCCCGAGGTAATTCCTGCTCACGGGCAGGGGAGGGAGAGCTCGGGAACAGCTCCTGCTCAATCGTCCAGAAGGTGATTAAACGCTGTGCTGCTCAGATCCACACTGGCAGCCAGGCAGGAACAGGTCAGAGGTGAGGAGGGAGGATCTCACCATGTGAATACTGAGTATAAAGAGAAGCATCTCCCTCTGATTCCATTTCCAGGCTCCTGTGCAGCGTGAGCAGGAGGAACAGGTTGGAGGAGAGGCTGCCTGTGCTGTGCTGTCACAGCAGCAGCCAGAGAGGAGGGGGCCTGCACTCAAGCTTGGAAACTGCTCCAGCCTGTGCATGGAAGAAGGGGAAGGGTGCAGGTGCCCCCTCTGCCCACCCCCAGCATGGATTTGGGACTATTGCTCCTTTCAGCCTCGGCAGGCTGACCAGGCAGAACCTTGGGCCTCCTGCCTCTCCTGTTCCTGAGCCATCCTGCCTGCTGTGTGCTTTAGGAAGTGTGGCACGGGTTCTGCAGGGTGTGAGCACACTCACATGCTGAACCAAACGCAGGTTTTTTTATCAGGAAATGATAACACCTGGACTTTGGGTATATATTCAGAGTAGTTTAGTGATTTGTACTAAACATTCTTGGTGATAGGATGTGTGAAGTGCAAGCAAGAGCTCATTTGATCTTCTATCCTGGACTCCATGGCACAAGGAGCCACAGCCATGGGGGTGGGTGCTCATGTCCCACGAAGAACATTGCTGTGTCCTCTCCTGCTCTGCGCTCCAAGAGCCTGCTGGGATTGTTGGAAGGAGGCAGCCAAGTGACAAATCATGGATTTTAAATAAAAACAGTGGAATCCTGATGGATATGGCATACGGGCACATGGGCTCAGCTTTCCCCAGGGGTTGGACAGGTTCTTGAGCCTTGTGAGAAGTCAGAGATGATGATACCAGATGTTCATGGCGCTCCAAGACACTGTTCCCTGCTCCTCAGAAGCTGCCCAGGTGTCTGCACCTGCAGACCCATCAGCAGAAGGCAGAGCAAGAGCAGAGCACACAGGATGGCCACAACCATCTAATTGTGTGCTGCTAATGCCATGAGGAAAGAAACGCCATACCTTGCAGTTTATTTTTTATTCTATGTGCCCCAAGAGCAAAACCAGATACCAGCAGCTCTCCCTGCCGTAGGATTCCTGGAAGAGGAATCCATCCAGCTGAGCTCCCCCAGTGAGTGCTGGATCAGGACTGAGCAGCTGTGTTAAAACTCTCCTAACAGAATTTTTACAGCCCCTGAGGTGCTGCAGCCTCACATTAATGCTGCACTTGACTTTGCAGGCTCTGTCCCTCACTCATGATGCCGAGGTGAATTCTACAGAGCCATTTTCCTGAGCTCACCCTTCCAGGCACATCAGATTCACCTGCTACAGCCATGCAGCAGCTCAGAGGTAGCAGCAGCATCCTGAGAGGCTGTTGAGGGCAGGAGGGCAGAGCTGCCAAGTCCTGATGGGTCCTGTCAGCTTAAGCTTTATCTGCTGGAGACCTGCAGGCCCTGAGCTCACACTTGTGGAGCATTGTGCTCACAGAGGAGCCCTGCGGTGCTACAGCAGTTCCTCCGTTCTTTACAAGAGTTTTCCTCCTCCACAAAGGTGTTGTTTTACAGGCATTTCCTTCTCTTGTGTCCCCCACAGCATGTCTGGGTGGTGCAGAGCTACTGGGGGCACTTGACATGACTTCCTGACCACAGTCCTGTGAACTGGGCAAGGAGAACAGCCAGGCCCCGAGCCCAAGGGACCTCCCACCCCAAGCTTATCATTCCAAGGGCTGGTTGCTCCATAAACCTGGTGCATGGTGGTGTGACCGTGGAGCCACGAGGATCACAGCTCTGTGAAGGCACTGGACTGCCATGGAGAGCTGTGGGAGCAGAGCTATTTGAGTCACTCAGTGAAGACTTAAACTACACTGACTGTAGGTACTCCAGGGTTTAGGACAAACCCCTTCTCTGGGGTGAGCACAGGGGTGACAGCCAGGGCCTGGCTGCTGGCACAGCACAAGGCACAGCTCCAGCTCAGCAGGGCTGTTTGTTCTCTGACTTCATCTTCATCCCTGGGCTGTTCTGAAGGGAAGTTTGTGCGAGACAAACGTTCACAGCACACAATGCCAGCTCCAGAGCAAGCTGCGAGGAAGCAGATTGAGCTCTTCGTGCAAACCAGCAGCAAAACCATTCCTTGATGGCTTCTCTTGTGGGACACTTCAAAGGCACCAAGCAGCCACAATGCCAACGGGAAGGACTCGCTGAGTACCCTCCACAAATGAGGAGTAAAAATGAAGCTTCTATTTGGCACGTGCAGCCCAATAAAGATCCCTGAATGCTCAGCTTCTCATTGAACCTAAGGCAGGCTGTTAATTCGTTATTCACTTCCCAGCCTGGAAGGAAAAGCATGTTATACCCGAGGGCCAGAACTGATGAACAGAGCCATAAATCAAGCAGTTTACAAGACCAGCAATTAGGAAACAAGCTGACAGAAGGGAGAACTCTGTCAGTAATAAAGGAGACACACCACAGGATCTGCTGAGTGCTCAAAGCAACAGGGGATAGGCAGTCCTTTCCACACTCCATCTCTAATTCTTCCAGTCATTTGCTGCTTTTTCCCTCTCTCTTCTACTTCCTTCTATTTCCTTGTGCCCTCCCTCCAGTTTTTCCTCTGTTCTCTCCCTCCTCTCTTCGAAAAAGCCTCACTCTCCCAGTGAATGCAGGAGCACACCTGCTGAGCAAATGGATTTGGCAGCTGCTGCCCAGGAGCAGAGGCATGTGCTGGGTACCAGCAGCCGCAGGATGATGGATCTGGGCAGTCCACAGGTACAGGGTGGCATGGGGGGAGCTGGGTGCTGCTCTCCAGCCCAAGGACTGCACAGTGCAGCAGTCCTGGGCAGGGGACAGCTGCTGGCATGGTGGTGCTGCTGGCAGTGGCAGAGCTGCTCAAATGAGGAAGGGATGGGGTGACTCTAAACCACCTCTGTCCTGCTCATATCCTGGATCCAGCACCAGTCAGATCCAGCTCCCTTGACTTTGACCACAACTTCCAACACCCTCCCATTGTCTCCTGCTCTCTTTCTACTTCCCTGTCCTTTGACATTACTTCAAATGATCTCCTGGAGTGGGGTCACTGAATGGCCAAGGGGCTTTGGTGGCTTTGGAGTCCGCCAGGGGACTCCCTGCTGGTCCTGATCCCATGGGCAGCTCTGCACCACGTTACCCCCATAAAACCCCCCCAGGGAAGGGAGGCAGTGCCGGGAGCTGGCTGGACACTCCTTCCCAGATGCTGCATTCCCGTGGAGCAGCGCTGTGGGCAGAGGCAGCCCCGAGCAGCTGTTCCTGCACACAGCACAGACACACACCTGTGAAATCCCAGTGCAGGACATGGGCTTGATCCACCTCTCACGTCCCCCTCTGCTCCATGCACTGCCACGGCTCCTGGACGTCACAGATATGGGAAATCACAGCCAGAGGTGAGAGGATTTTGCCTGCATTAGCCTTTGGCACCAGTCTCCCTAAAACAAGAGGAATATGGCTAATTATGAACCTCCTTTTATCAAGGAAAGAGGGAAACCAGACACTCCTCCAATCATCCCGAGACCAAACGGATCAAGTTATGCCAAGAATTAAATGTGTGATATTCCAGTGAAGCCTGGAGGAACCTGATGTTAAGAATGAGCATCACTCCAACACCCTCCCAGCTGCCTGTGGGTGATCTCAAGTGGAAAGGCCAAAGATTTGTCTGGAAGAGTTGTCCATGAGAGAAGGAAACATCTCCTCTAACCTTGAGCAGAAAGAGATTAATAATCCAGCTCCCCCAGCGCTGGTGATGGGAGGCTTTGATGAGCTCTTTGGCAAGTGCTGTAGGAAGAGGCTGCAAAGCAAAGTTAAATAAATAGGTCACTGCAGAGCACAATGAAAGAAAGTAGAAATGTCCTCTGATTCCAGAAAAGGAGCAAACAGCTGCATTTCTGGAAATAGGCTGCATCAAACTCCATGAGGTGAATGGGTTTCAAGGTCTTGGGAAAAGCAAATCCCATGACACAAGGCCATGACAGCAAAGCATACTCAGCAGCTGGGACTCCTTGGGATGACATGGGAAATCCTCTTCCAAGGAAGGTTTTTCCCACTCAGATCTTGGCAAGCCACTGTGAGCATTTACATTTCACTTCTCCAAGGTCTCTCTCAGACCAGCCAGCCATGGATTTCACTCCCAGAACAGCTGGACAGTTTCTGAACTACCACGACTCACCCCAAACGTGTTTGAGGACAGGGGAGATCCCAGCAGAGTTGTGTGGGGCTCGCCTCAGGTATCCTAACCCACGGTCTTGCAGCCCCTGGGATCCCCAGAGCCACGCAGGGACACCCATGGAGCTGTGCTGCTGTTCATCACCTCTGAAGTCACACCTGCTGCACCATCCCGAGTCTCTCAGCTGTCCATGGTGTACAGGAAGGAAGAACATGAGGAAATAACAGCTGCTGGCACTTGGGCCAAGGGTTTGTTTTCCCAGAAATGTCACAGAGGATTTCCACGGCATCAGGTAGGTTTGGAGTGGCACTTGAAGGGAATTCCAGCCGCTGGGCTGCGCGCGCTCCGGGAAGGTCAGAGCCCCACAATGAGCCATATGTTCAGCCTTGGCTTCCCCTCGCAATGCCAGGACACGTCTGGGAGGAAGGAAGCCAGAGGGAATGTGGATCACCACCGAGACAGAGCCTATCCTTGGCTCCCACCCTAATTAACCATCGGAAGGGCCCTGCCTTGCCAATAAAGAGTGTGGGGTAGGTAATTAATTAGTGGCCTGTTGGGATCCCGGCACCTCTCGCCCAAGCCCAGCTCCGTGGATTGATACAAAGCAGATTTAATGGAAACACAGAGGTTTTCCCATTATGGCCTTGAGCTAAATAGAACTGGTTTCTGAAGGAAGCTCATTTACAGTCCTGTCCCGTGACTGATGCTTGGCTCCTCACCCTGCACGTGCAGGAGGAGACTGGGAAGGAACCTGCCTGTGGAATGCAGGAATGACAGAGAAAGAGCCCCTGAGCTGATTTGTGAGCTATTTACATTCTCCATCCTCCCTGCATAAGAACCCTGCAAGTGCAGAAGGACCCCACAATCCTTTCCCACAGTAGGAAGCTGGAGGTGAAAGGAACAGGGACAGCAAACCAAGGCTCAGGTGGTTCTTGTTCTCTCCTATGACCATGGGTGAGATTGAAGCACCAAGGTGTCAGGCCCAAGGAAAAGAGGAAGAGCAGAAAGGGCATCAGGAAATCACATCCAGGCAGCCCAAAGTATTTTTAAGAGATGCTCAGAAGACAAGACGAGGAGCAGCTGCCAGAGGTCAAAGGATGATCTCGCTGGCCTGGGATGGAATAAGACTTTTCTAAGGGTACTGAGGGTCTGGCACCATGTATGATACCCAGCCTGCCCCATCCCACCCAGAGATCCAACCAGAGCCAGCTGCAGCACGCTGCATATGCACAGAATGTGCACAGCGGTGAGACAAAGCCACACTGTTAGGTGTCAGGGCTGGGTTTGTGGGCCCAACCAGTGGCAGAGCTCTAGAGGGCAAAGAGCACAGAAAAAGAGGTCACCCTGTTGAGAACAAGGTGCTCAGAGCCAGACATAGCACAGTATCAGCAGTGGGATGGGGCAGAACAGCCCTGCACACCAGGAGGAAGGAGCCAGAGCAGGGGCAGACAGGATAGAGAGGACCTATGAAGGGAAGAGATCCTCCTTACTCAGCCAAAAGGTACCAGAACCACATCAACAGTTCCCCAGATGAGTTTCATTCCCTTATCCTGGAAACAAGAACAGGTCACTTGCAGGTTATCACTTCCTGGCCCTCCTGCAGCCACTGTTCCTGCAAGACCCCAGCCCTTGGATTCAGCCACATTTATCCTACACCGCATTAAGCCCATTCTTCACACCCACCAATTGCTAGGTTTTCTTCCCTGCTCTCTCCTTCCATCTTCCCTCTTGAGCTGGGTGAGCAGGACCATCTGATCCACAAGCTTAACTTCAGGGAATCATGGAGCATCCCGAGTTGGAAGGGACCCACAGGTTGTACAAATGCCTCTGGAGCTGTAGCAGCCTTGGGGCTGTGACCATTTCCTGCGGAGCCTGTTCAGTGCCCCAGCACCCTCTGGGGGAAGCACCTTTTCCTGATTTCCCTACTAACCCTGACACATCTCCAGCTGTTCCCTCTGTATGCAAGTGAACTGTGAGGGGTGGCCTGGGATGCTTCTGCTCTCGGTGAGCACCCCACCTCGCTGCAACCCCTGCATGTTCACATGCTGCTGGGCATACTCTGCCCAAACTTGCAATTGTCCTCCCTTCCTAACAAGCTCTCTGGCTCATTAACCTTGTTTTGCTTCTCTTCATCTCATTTATTGGAGCCTTTCCAGCTCCCTCTCCTGGCTTGATCTCCCTGTCCCTTGCAGCCCTGCTTCAGGGGGGACGTGTGCCATGCTGCTCTTACCCGTCGACCCCAAGTCACAGCATCATCCCAATATCAGCAACTTCACACTGGCCTCTCCTGGGTGACATCCACTAGGAGCAGATGTAACCTCTCCTCTGATAGCCCTTGTTCAAATAAACTCATCTTGAAAAGATCAGGATTTTTCTTTCCAACAGACACCTTTCTCACTCCTCTCCATTGGCCCTCATTTTTCCACATAAAGCTGTCGGTTCCATGAAAATGTCAGCTCAAGGCTCGGCAACCATCGAGAAACAGATCAAGTGGAATGAATCATTTGGAAAGCAAAGAACAGAACAGAAAAATCTATGATTCATCCACACCTTGGGTACTGCGGGCACTTGTGGTCCCTTCATCTCAAAAGGGGATATCAGAACTGAAACAGATTCTGAAAAGAGCACAACAGATGGTGGTAGACACACAGCATAATTAAAAGCACAATTACCGAGGCACAATGAAGTAGGCTCAGACTCGTTAGTGTGCAAGAGAAAAGGCTCGTGGGGAAAAAGTCAGGGTGTGAAGTCATTATTGCTGCAAAGGGGGCTTGGCTCTTCACCTCCTCCTCCACGCCAAGGGCTCAGGGCTGTGGATTAAGCTTGGAGAAGCACCCCAGGAGGTGCAGCCCACCCCCCCCCCCCAAGACCAGGGAATCCATCCTCTACATCTGCTCCTGAAGCTGGCACAGAGGCTTTGCTTCAAGTGTCTCAGGAACAGAGGGACAAGCACATTCACCTCTACAGTTCCCATTATCTCCTTACCCTCAGTCAAACATCCTCTCTTTTCTCTATCATATTAGGTAAAGGAAGCTCATCCCAGTGTTCTCAGGAGTAAGTTAATTATACCAGTGCTGAAGGCCTTTCCTTGCCTCTCCCCATCTGTCATCTTTCATTCATTATGAAGGAATGAGCCCCCACCTTCTATCAGCTCATAGCACCCGGCCACCCACCAGATTTCCAAAGAAGCACTATCGTGCTTTTCTTTATTCATGCTTCCAGCAGGGAAAAACACCCAGAGAGCTCCTCACTTGTCTTCAAAACCTCCTTTCGCTGTGACTCAACAGCAAGTTTGCCAGCACAGCACCAGGATCACAGTCAGGATCCCTTCACTGCTCCTCTGTTCACCTCCACCAGTCTCACACTTCAGCAGGAGCTCTCCGGGACAAGCCTCCTCCTTTTCCCTGGTGCAATTCCACACCACAAGGCTTGGTCTTGCAGCTCTCATGCTGAGGATCTACCACAGGAGCTCCCCCAGCTGCATCCATCAGTATCCTCCTCTTTCAGTTGGCTTTTCTCTTTTCAGTTTCAGTTCAGTATCTTCCTTTTCTGATCCATTTCTTCCCAAAGGACCACAGGAGGGACATTCAGGCCCCTCACTATACAAGTCCCACTCCCTTCCTAGACTGGTTGAGCTGGGCCAGGGCATGCAATTGTCTGGACTGGCCCCAAGTCCTCTGAGGACTGCAGGGAAAGAAAGGTCTTGGAGCCAGATTTGTGTGTGGAATTAGCTGGAATCCCTTCAGAAGCCTGCGACACTTCATCTCCTCAGCAAAACATCTGAGATGCTGCACATTTATTTACTGTGCTGTTCCAAGTTATAAAGTGCCTTTCCAAACCACCCTGGATACACATGGATGGGAGCTGGCATTATCCCTTCTACACGAAAAAGCCCACAAAGAGGCTGGAGGAGCTCTAGGAGCACAGGGGAAGCCTGGTGGGTGTTAAGTCAGTGATAAACCTGCTTTGAAAGCAGAATCTCTACTAGCATAGAAAAGGGCCAAGATTTTGGAAAAGATTTCACGCTCTGTACTGAGCATTGTGCTCCAGGGAAACCCAATTATCCAGGACAGCGGCCCAGAGAGGCAGAATAATCCCTGTCCTTGAAGACACACAAAACCTGACTGGATGATGCCCAACTGGACCTCACTTTGAAGCTGGCTCTGGAGACTCCCAGAGTGTCCTTCCACCCCATTATCTTCTGACTGTGGAACTACACATCCCTGACACCGCAGGCAAGTCTCAGGTTGCACAGGGAACAGCAAAGCTCTTCCAGTCAGCCCCAGAGCACTCCCTGGAGCTCAGCTCTCCACCTCAGCTCCCTGGCATGAGATACCCACAGCACAGGACTTTCTGGTCCAGTCCCTGACTTGGTGCCTTTTACACACAGGAAAATGACTCCTGTCTTGACAGCATTCCCACAGTCTTGCAGATAAGCCAGAGGGTGCCCTTGGAAAAACAAGCTGCAGGAAAGCTGAAATGTTGGAGTGAAAGTCTGGCTGGTTTGCATTTGAATTTCAGTCAAAATGCATTTAGACCAATGTTTGGCTCCAGAAACCCTTCTAGGTTTGAAAGCAGTTCCTAGGAGCCTTGCTAAAGCTGTTCTTGGCAGTGGGGTGGTGCCTGCAGGAGGAACACAAGATCCCACTGACAGGTGGGAACTGGCCCTCTCTTACACCCAGACACACCTCGGGAGTGCCATCCTGTAAGGATGGATTTTACACCTTCACCTGGGGATCATCATGGAAACCAAGGGGTTATAAAGCCCTTTTATCACCAGGAACATCACAGTAAATAAATGTGCAGCATCTCAGATGTGGGCTTTTGATAAGATTCCAACTAATTCCACATACAAATCTGGCTCCAAGGACTTTCCTTCCAAGTGGACTGTTACTAAGTCCTTCCACCAAAAGGCTGAATGCAGTGACTGACTGCATTCCTCCTCTGGCCTCTTCTCCCTTGCTGCAAAGCTTGGCCCTCCCTAACAGTGCAGCAAGGAGGGAGAGGACCATGCTGCAGGACGTGGGTTGGAGGATGCTGGGTTTTGTTGCTTGCTGATGTTTTCAGGGACCTCTTCTGAACTGAGATCGCCTCGATTTCTCGGCCATTTGTAGCCCCACACCCCCAAGACTGTGACAGTAGCACAGGGGAGGGTAGTTCTGCCACCAGGAAGCTCAGCCCTGAGCTCTGTGTTCAGGACTATGTGTTCCAGGACTGGCAGGAAAATAGGAAGGAGCAGAGGCAGCATCACAAGGGGAAACATGACAGACTTCCCTCGGAATAATCCCTTCTGTGGAGAGGGGTTCAAGCAGCTATAGGCTCTCCCAGATTACACTTCCAGATCCGTGGGATCAGTCAGAAAGAGGCTGAGTTGTTGTTTCCACAGCCTGACTCTGGAAACAACACCCAGTAACACCTCACAGACATGGTTCAGCAGCAGCCCTGCTCCTGTTCCCCACACATGCAGTAAAGGGGTGTGCTGGCAGCTCAGAGAATCCCCCATGGCATGTTCAGTTGTGGCTGGTGTCCTTTAAAATAATCAGTGCATCCTCCAAAACACTGCCTGCATTCCCTGCTCCTGAAAACTGCCTGCTGGAAGTGCTAATGTGCTGTTAGACTCCATGTGATGATTATAGATGATAAACATAATTATTTTGGGTCCTGATTGCCTCCGCTGTCTCCATTCTGTTGCTGATGTGTAAAGCAATCTCAGTGTTATCAGTTTTATGGGCAGAGTGTGGAGGTACAGATTTATTCCCAAAGCCAAACTTTCAGGGAAAACCCCCCCACCCGATGCCACAAGGCACAGAGCTGTACTGTGACAGATTCCTTCCTCTTGGAATGTGGAGTCTTTAAGATGCACCTGAACACTGCCCAGCCCAGGTCAGAGAGTGATGGAGGTGGGTTTCCTCATCCAGCTGTAAATCCCAAGGGGAGGAAGCAAGGTGATGAAACCCTTGACTAATCCATCCTCCAGAAGAGTTCAGTTGCTTCCCAGCCACAAGAATAAAGACAGCACTGCTAGCTAGCCCTATGGGGAGGATGTCACTGACCCTTCTAGAAGAAGGTGAGGGACAGGAGACACATGCTGTGACAACTGCAGGAATCTGCACAGGAGAAATAACCAAAGGAAGGCCCACTCTTTGTGTTCCATCATCTTCTCTTTACAATCATATTGTCCTGTTTGTAGCCTTGGGCTGTGAACTCCCTCTTCTACTGCCACATCCTGAGAGAGATGGAAGTGCAAGGTCTGGACAGCCTGCACGGCACCTTAAACTTTCCTGCCAGTGCAGGAGGAAGGGGTTACTGGAGAAGGCTATGGGGCAGAAGGAATAGTGGGATTGGCAGATCTCAAGCTCCCCAAGCAGCCCTGCTTCCCTCCACACTAACCCCATCATGACCTGGCTCCACAGAGACAGCCACCGCCTGGAAAACAACCCACTCTTTAAGTTTTATTATTAAATAAATAAATCCAGCCAGCTATCACAAGGCCCTGCAGCCAGAGCAGCCAAGGAAAGGATTGGAGGAGCCAGAAAAGCTCCAGTGAGAGCAGGTAACCAGAGACGTGTTTAGCACAGAGCAGAGACAAGGCTCCTCACACGAGCAGGCTGTGGCCCCCCAGACATCCCCCCTGGCCTGGCCTGGCTGGGCAGGCTATTTACACGTACAGGCAGGGCGACGCCGAGCCCTGGCTGCTCAACAATCAACTTTTATTCTCTGCAGACCAGCAAAGCCAAGATTTCAGTAAACACGCAACCCCAAAAATGCGCCTGCGGACTGGGGAGAGCCGAGCCCGTGCTCTGCCTGCCAAACTCCAAAGCCCTGCTCCGGTGGGTGGTTTCACGGTGAGGTTTCTGTGGAGAGGAAGTGTTTTCAGTGGTCAGGGCAGGGAGCAGGGCTCCGGGAGACTTGGATCCCATCCCTGGCTCTAGGAATCTGGAAAGCTGTGATTGCAGGAAATCTCATACACACTCCAGAGCTGCTCTCCCTCTGCCCATCCCTTCTCGCTGAGGCACAAAACGCTGCTCCGAGGCGGAGGCTGATCACACTGCCTGACCTTGCAGGGGTGTTGCAGCGCCGGGTGATTGATGCCTGAAAGGCTGTCAGAGCTCTCTGGATTAAAATCTCTCTGGAAGGCACTGGGAGACTGCACATACGGGTGCAGACACGTGAGAGGGAGACATGCAGCTCACACCCACTCTGCTCCCCTCCCTGCCTGCAAATCCTCACGCAGACTTGCCAGGCCCGCTACTCCTGTGTTTAAATATTTACAAGATGGGCCTGCAGAAAACCTGGGGTTTAGAGCAGAGCCAAAGCTCAGCTCAGAGCTGCCCTCACAAACCCAGCCTGCTGCTCGGGCTGCCCAGGCTCAGCCCCAGCTCTTTGCTTTTACTCACAAAACCAGGCCAATGTGAAGCCTGAGCCCATGGCAGACACAGCCCAGCCCTGCTTAGTTTGGCCAGGATGGAACCTGGGACCTGGCCCTTGGCATGATTCCCTCTTCTTTTCACCCTCCATGTCATTCACAGGCTGCTTACCCCATCTTTCACCTCATTAACGAAAAAGGCTGGACTGGGCCCTGATCCTTGTGGCATGCCTTTGGAAAAGTACCTCCTTGACCAGCTCCCATCACCTCCTCCATAGGAAGGACCTTGCCTGGAGGTGTGCAGAGCTCTTAGAGCAGCTTTGCCCTCTGGGGAGAACCTACCAACTGCACCAACAGTTTCTATAACAAATAAAAAAGGCAGCAGGAAGGAACATCACACTTTTACAGCATGGCTCTGTGTTGAGCAGCTATGCTGGGCTTGGCTCTTTACAGTATTTTATTAAACTTTTGGGCTCCATTCCTGTCCTAAACAGATCTGGACATCATTAACTTTTCTAAATCTTCTCTTACCTTACTGGCTGTGTTTCAGAAATAGGTGGCATGAGTCAGTCACAGAGGACCAGTTTAAAACATTGTAAGCTACTTCCCTCAAGTGGAGGGAATAAAAATCACTCAGCTGTGTGTCACAGGCTCTGTGTGCACCTCAGGTAGGAGGAAGATAATGGGAGATGGACACCTGCACGAGGTAGAACCTACCAAGCTGTTTGAAAGGTGTTAGGAGAATGGAAACATTGCCAGTGATAGTGCAGAGTAAACTTTCCCACTGCACAGACCTCAGGGCACACGGGGGGCACCCTTTGTGTCAGATCCCAAAGGAGCAGGTGCTCTGAGAGCCCAGCAAGTTCCCACATGGACAGTTCATCTACATCCATGCCCAGGCTCTGGGAACATGCTGAATGCAAGCTGAGATGAGTGACAAGTGCTCCTACACAGCATTTCAGCACAAATGGAAGAGACTGCTTAGAAGCAGCTTGAGGGGTGAAAGAGCTGAGCTCTGTGGAACAAAGCTTTCCTGCCTCCCAGAGCTGGGGCTGTGAGGCAGGATGGGCTGGAGGGAACCAGGCCCAGCTGAGGGAGCTGGCAGAACTGGTGGTGGGACCTGCACCCACCCCAAAGCTCTGTCTCATCTCATGGTTGCTGTTTTCCACAGAGAAGCCAGTGAAACACAAACAAAGAATCCCCATTTCACCGTAGTTCTACAGCTGTGGAGAAAGCAGCCCAGCTCCAGCCTCTTCCCTGTGCTGCTCCAGGATGTTTCATCCCCTGCAAATGGAAAGAGATAAGAGGGGTTTAGCACGAGGCAGGATTTGTTTCTGATCAGTCCGACAAAGGGACACACAACCCGTTTATTACTGGAAATTAATTGTGCCATCAATGCAGACGCCTGCAATTACTTCCGTTAAATATTATCTTTAATTAACTGCAAAATATGTAATTAATAAACTTGCCCCCTCATTTTTGTTAAGTTTCACCGCTAAGACATTATTACTGAAATAAATCTTCCTAGCAGTGTGCATTGACAGAACAGAGGAAGGTGCACGCCTCTAGCACAGGATAATTTCCGTATGGGAAGTGGAATTAGGAGGGAGGAATAATCACCTCTCTTCATGGCTAGGACTGTAGAGACACCCCACTCTGCCACCAGTTGTTTCATCTCGTGCTGCTTGGAAGCAGGCACGGAGAATCTGCTTTGGCTGCCAGGGATGGCTCGCTCTGAAAGCAGATGCACGCTCGTCTTCCAAGCCTGGAAAAACAAAAAAATAAATTTCCTTTTCTGATTTCCAGTCCATTAAAAAAAGTTTTCTGACTGTAAAGCTGCACAGAAAGACCTTGGTGGTCAGGCTGGCTCTTTCAGAAGCCCTGTGTTGCTCCAGCTCTCAGTGCTCTGCTAGAGCTGCATGACTGATTTGCTTCCCACGTACATCAGAACTGTTTGGACTCATGAAGGTTTAGGGATGACTCTTAAAGCATCCCAATTAGAAATGCTTCAAAAACATTGCTGAAATTTGACTCCAAGCATAAAATTCCCCTTAGACTTTGTCTCCACTTGTGATCTTTACCTCAAGTTTGTTGATTGCCAGGGGTAATTAAAATATTTCCAAAGGCTGTTCTGGGCAACACTTTTTGCCTTGCTGCAGGTGACAAATGTTTGTGGTTTGCCTGAGGCTGGTGTTCCCTCCTGCCTGAGCTGAGCATGCCAAACCCAGAGGAATGCCTGCTCCATCACCGTCCTCCCTGCCTGGGGAAGGTGGCACAGGGACCCGGGGACCGCTGGCACGAGGGAGGAGTGTACAAGCACAGAGCTCCAGCTCCTGGGTATGGAGAGACATAAAGAGGCACACAGGAGAAGAGGAAACACTAAGATTCATGGAAACACTAAGATTTATGGAAACACTTTCCACTTTGTGGAAACACTAACATTTCCCTGCTTTTGGAGGTGGCTGGATGGCCCCCAGCAGAGCCCCCAGGGTGCAGAGCCATTTGCCCACAGCCTGGCAGTGTCAGTGCAGGTGAACTTCAGAAACAGAACCACAGAGCCACTGAGGCTGGGAAAGGCCTCTGTGACCACCAAGTCCACTAGCTGTGCTCCACCCAGCACCACCACCACGGTCACCACTAAACCATGTCCTCAGGTGCCATATGCACATATTTTTTTGAATGCTTCCAGGGCTGGTGGCTCCACCGCTTTCCTGTTCCAATGTCTGACCACCCTTTCTGTGGAGAAATTTTTCCTAATACATGTTCTAAACCTCCTCTGGTACAATTTTCCCTTCAAGGCCCTGGTTTGGTCTCATTTGGAGCTATTTCACAGAATCATTGAGGTTGGAAAAGCCCTCCAAGACAATCAAGTCCCACCTATGACTGATGCCCACCTTGTTACCAGCCCAGAGCACAGGGTGCCATGTCCAGGCATTCCTTGGACACCTCCAGGGACGGCAACTCTACCACCTCCCTGGGCAGCCCATTCCAATGTCTGACCAACCTTTCCATGAAGGAATTCCTTCTGACATCCAGCCTGAAGCTCCCCTGGCAGAGCCTGAGGCCTTTTCCTCTTGTCCTTAGCAGGAAAGGAGAAGGGTTGTCACCTTAACCACTATACCGAGGTTTTGGCAATGAGATGAACTTGGGGAGGTGTCAGTTCCTGGCCATCCACTACCACTTTGTCACCCCATTTTGCAGCTGTGGGCAGACTCAAGAGGGCTCTGTGGGTTGTGGGTGCTGGAAATGCACAACCCCTGGCACAGAGCAGGTCCTGTCTCAAAAAAACCATACAGGAGACCCTCACCCTGTTCCAGCCCTGAGTCTAAAGCAAGGGCTCCATTCTCCACTTCATTTAACTACCACTTAAAAGTGGTGTTGGACAAATGTTAAAACAGCCAGGCAATTTGACTGCACAAAAAATTTAGTGTCAGCAAATTATCTAGTGAAATGATGCATATAGAAATGTTAATTCAATGGCAACCGAAACCTTCCACATCCCTTAACATCTAAAGATTATAATTCTACACAAAGAAAAGAGGGCTGAGCATACTGTCCTTGCTGGAGAAATTACAGGAATATTCTAGCTCTCACCTACATGCAGTGATATATATAGCAGGGGCTGAGGGAGAGTTTAGAGGTGGGTTGGGGCTGGAAGCTCTGAAATCTTATTATTTGCCCTGGGTTTACTGGGGGAGAAGCTCCTGTATCAGCCCATTCCCACCATGTGCCTCTCTGCAGAATCTTTCTGTATAAAAATCTAATTTTCCTGTTCTATACAAAGCATAAAGGTACTTTTCTGTGACACACGCACACACACTCCCACCCTCGGGAACGAGGACCCTTTGTGCCCACTCCCAGGCATTTTGTTCCTCAGGATCCCCACTGGGTCAGACCAGGAACAGAGGGAGAATGGAAGAGTTAAGCAACTTAACTCTCTGGCTCTCGGGCCGCTGAAGGGGAGGGAGCAGGGAGGCAAAGCATCTGGCTTCCCTGCTTCCCTAACAGCCTGGCGGGAAGGCTGCTGTCAATTCCGCCTTCTGCCTTGTTGGAAGAAAGTAGAAGTGACAAGAGGCCCTCCAGGCAGGCAGCCAGGAACCAGAAATTCAATTGTGCTACCTCCTGAAACTGGACCTTTTTTTGGAGACCCTTTCCCTGAAATTGTTTTGACTTAAAAAAAAGGACTGTCATCGCGGTTCAGGGCTAATTCATCACCCCTGCTCTCCTGGCTCTCCTTGCCTCCGCGGAAGCAGATTTGCACAAAAGGATTTCCATTTTCTGGGCTGCGCTACAACCAGCCTCACCCCCAATAAATACACAGACACATAAATATGCACACACACACACAAACACTGTTATTTATAGGTACAGGCTCTGCCACAGACAGACGCACGCCCGCGTGTGTTCCTTCCCTGTGTAACACGGGGGCTGCAAGCGCTACGGCAGCTGAATTTACTCCACACTCACAGCTTAGGAAGCAGAGTGTGGGCCATACGGTGTGTCCCAGGGGCTTAGACCAACTGGTTATTGGCTGGTGCTGTTGTTCCTCTAACAAGCCCCTGGATATACGGCAGGGGCTGCAGAGAAATGCAGCTGGAGGAGCCTCTCCCTGTCAGCAGCAATCTGTCACCGCGCGCTCGCAGCCGCCCCGTGCAGCACAAAAGCTGCACGGCAGTGTCAGCACAAAGGTCAGGCTGCAGGTAGGCTGGGGGGGTTCTTCATTTCTGGGAACGTGCAGCCAGCTTGAGGCACCGTCTGGATGCTGCAGCAGGAATTTCAGCCTCACAGATGCTCGGCTATAATTTAAAACGAGGCAGCATTTCCATTACAAACCCCATTTTTCCCTGTGGATTTATACCTCAGCTATTCAGATCCACTTTGGGGTGGACCTTCTTCACATTATTCCTGCACAACATTTAAATCCAGCTCAGCCTCTGTTGGTTGTGAGATGGAGAAGGAAATTACGTATGCACACAAATACTCACGAGCACACACAAAAAAGCTTACACAAACATATGCCTGCAGAGAGATCTGTCACAAAAAACCAGACCAGCCAATGCAAATAAGCTCGATTTTAAGAGCGAATTAATTTGACTTGATTATTCTAAATTATTAACAAGTTCCAGCAACCTTAGAATGCAATATTCACACTTGAGCTTTCATCCAGGTTAAATGGAAACAGACAACGTATACTGATAGAGATGGTATCAGTAGAAATCTGTGACAGCAAAGTTGGAGGCACAAACCCAACCCACCCAGAGCCCCTCTCCTTGCAGTAGTGGTGTGTTAACAACTCCTGGATGCTTCCCCTCGCCTGAAATATTCCAGGGTAATGAATCACCTCTGACAGAGCCAGAACCCCCCTGTTTCCCTGGCTGCCAGGTGAAACCTGACCTGCACAGCACTCCTGTCTGTTTATGACATGCTCTGCCTTAGAAAGCCCATTTTGTTAGGGGTTTTTTTAACTCTCTATCGATTCTGCTTTGATGTAGTCCAATAAAGCACATTGACAGAAGCAATTTATGTTGACCAGTGTCTCCAGTTCCAAGAAAGCCTTCCTGGCATACGAAGAGGGGTTAAGCACCTGGCAAGTACTCTACAGGTTATCCAGTTATCCCAGATTACCAGGTTCATTCAATCCAAGCCCAGGCCTGAGATGAGGAATGAAGTCCTGTTTCTCCCACTCCCAAGCAGAAATAGGTATGATTCTCTCTATGATCACTTCCTCACACTGCACAGAAACACTAGGAAACGTGACGAGGATTTTCTCAGTCTTAAAAGGAAAAAGCTGTAAGTGGTCACTGGAAAGAGATGAGCATTTCCTCACCTCTGATGGCACAGAAACCAATCCTGGGGCACCAGAGCTGGCACTGCTACCATCAGGGCTCAAGCACCTGGAAATTATAAGATGTTCCTATTCACATTTCTGCACAGGCATGGAAATGCAAATTGTTCCAGTGCCACAAAGATCTTGATGAGGCAGTTGGGAATACCATGGATTTATCCTATCACCTGGAGACATTGCTGGCACGATAAGCTGTATTCTCTCTTCCTTTCCTGGTTTCACACCCAGACCTTGCTCCTGAGGCCAGAGAAGCACTGACCAAGAGCATCACTCAGGGAAGACATTCAGTAGATGTTTAGGTGGCTCCTAAGTGCAACCTAACAGTTTCCTTGCCTCTTGCTAAGAGGGCAGAGGAGCAGAGCTGAGAGCTGCAGGGATTGGAAAATTCAGCTCAGTTTAGCCGCAGGGCAGTTTAAAGTGCCTGTTGCATTTTTCATCTGAGGACAGCAAATCCCCTCACTAAGCACCAGCCGAGGTGGCCATAAACTCCTGGAATGCTAAGTGGGGAGCAGGTATTGGGCAGGCCATGGATCAGGCAGAGCAGGGAGCAGCTGGAGAGGAACATTGTCCATCCAGGGAGGAGATTCCACCTGTCAGCAGCACCCGCCGCTCCGGAGGCATCTGAGCACTCCGGATTCTCTTCCATCCAAAGCTTCCCACAGTCACCAAGCATGGATAGGGTTTCACTCCTCACCAGCTGGAGCTCCAGGAAAGGGAAGTCTCTCTCCAGAGATGAAGATGAGGGTGGGACAGAGAGGCTGCAGTCATGACACAGCAGAGATGGCCACTGGGTACCTGCTGTGCCAACAGGACACTTGGGTATCAGCGACTGGGAGATGGGAACATCCAGCTCAAGATCAGAAGACAATTTTATTGAGTATACAAGGCGTTTATATAGGGGTTTACTTGTATGGCACTTATATAGGGCTCTATTTTTGGTAACAATTTCCCACTGGGTACACATTCTTCATTACATGCTCCACCTGGTAACATCTTATCACGAAGTTTCACAACACGTTTCTTGGTCACTTACTGCCCAGGGAGCACTTATCTGTGTCCCCCTCTCCCACAGTTTCTGCTCCATCAGGCCTGAGATATCAGGCTCCTTTATCAGTTCTATTGTACTCTCTGTTTTATTCCCCATGCTTGGGTACTGAAAATGCAGCTCAGCATTTACAAAAGGAAAAGAACACAAAGAAAATGTGGCCTTAAAACCCACCTGGACCTGCTGCCTCTGTGCCAGGCTCCCGAGGAGCCCCTGCTGCAAGAAGGGGAAAAAGGCACATTAATTTGCCATGAGTCTGTGAGCACCTAACTTAGGGCTCTTCATTTATCAGAGGAGACTCCTGTCTCCTCACAGAGAGCCCTGCCCAGCATCAACAGGAGGTTCCCTCAACCATCCATCCATCCATCTGTCCATCTACCTGTCCATCCATCCATCCATCCATCCATCATCCATCCATCCATCCATCCATCCATCATCCATCCATCCATCATCCATCCATCATCCATCCATCATCCATCCATCATCCATCCATCCATCATCCATCCATCCATCCATCTATCCATCATCCATCCATCATCCATCATCCCATCCATCCATCCATCCATCATCCATCATCCATCCATCATCCATCCATCATCCATCCATCATCCATCCATCCATCCATCCATCCATCATCCATCCATCCATCCATCCATCATCCATCCATCCATCCATCCATCCATCCATCCATCCATCCATCCATCATCCATCCATCATCCATCCATCCATCCATCCATCCATCCATCCATCATCCATCCATCATCCATCCATCCATCCATCCATCATCCATCCATCATCCATCCATCATCCATCCATCATCCATCCATCCATCCATCCATCATCCATTCATCATCCATCATCCATCCATCCATCATCCATCCATCCATCCATCCATCCATCATCCATCCATCATCCATCCCTCCATCCATCCATCCATCCATCTGTCCATCTACCTATCCATCATCCATTCATCATCCATCATCCATCAATCCATCATCCATCCATCCATCCATCCATCCATTATCCATCCATCCCTCCATCCATCCATCATCCATCCATCCATCCATCATCCATCCATCCATCCATCCATCATCCATCATCCATCTATCCATCCATCATCCATCCATCCATCCATCCATCATCCATCCATCATCCATCCATCATCCATCCATCCATCCATCATCCATCCATCCATCCATCCATCCATCATCCATCCCTCCATCCATCCATCCATCCATCCATCCATCCATCCATCATCCATCCCTCCATCCATCCATCCATCCATCCATCATCCATCCAACCATCCATCCTCCATCCATCTGTCCATCTACCTGTCCATCATCCATTCATCATCCATCCATCCATCCATCCATCCATCCATCCATCATCCATCATCCATCCATCCATCCATCCATCATCCATCCATCCATCCATCCATCCATCATCCATCCATCCATCCATCCATCCATCATCCATCCATCATCCATCCATCCATCCATCCTGAGCTCCATGGGCAGCTGGCAGTGCTCAGGGCTGAGTGTGTCAGCCAGGCTGGAGCACAGGCAGCCAGGAGCGGGGAGAGGAGCTGCAGCAGCCCTGGGTGGGCCGTGATGGACACAGGGCTCTGCACCTGGAGCCCTGGCGTGTGGCTGCTCCAGGATCCCCCGCAGCTCCAGATGGCAGCTCCGAGTGCTCAGGACCACTGGGGCTGTCAGAACAAACACACGGCGCTCGCTGGCAGCCCACACAGGAGTTCTGAAGCCGTCACTCACTCAGGCCGTCCCCAGACAGTGCCAGCAGGCCTTGGATGCTCTCACCTGATCAGCATTTTTGGATGCTATTACTGAGAGGCAGTTTTGGAGCTTTGGGACCTGCTGAGCAGAATGAGCCCAAATCCCCAGCCTTTCTGCCTCCCCACTTCTGCCCTGCTTTCTCTTTTCTGGAAAGTTTTCCCATGCTAAGTATAGCTCCTAACAGGTGCATGACCAGAGGGGACTGTCAGGGCTGCATCTGTCCCCACAGAGGCCTGGATCCATCTCCATCTGTCTCACTGGAGCTGTCCATGCTGCCTAGCCAAGCTCTTCGGGCACAGCATGGAGGAGCATCAGGGATGCAGGCAGGAAATCCACGTACACACACACGCAGAGGGAGGAGGATTATGCCAGGGAATGCTGCAAACAAAGCCTCTGACATCAAACTAATGCATCCTTTGAGGCTTTAAAGACCCCTTGGCACACACAGGCAGGCTGCCAGCTAACTCATCTCTCTCCCTTGCTATGCTGCTACCAGCCTGATGCCAAGGTCAAGCTTTGAAGGAAAGCTGGCTGCTCTGTAATCCCCTGTGCCTCATTTGGGGATGCCACAGAACTCATAAGGATCAGTGACAGAAAATATTTGACTGAGGCCAAGGCCAGTGTGATGCCTGCAGTGGTTCCCTTGCCCAGCCAGCTGCCAGTCCTGGCTCCCACCCTGCCAGCCCCACACCACCCCCTCCCAGCTGGGACCAAGCACTGGGGCTGCAAGGCAGTGCCACAGAGAGCTGGGATCCCTGGAACACCCTAGAGCGGACAGTGGACATCAGAAGTCACCTCCACATGCACAGGGGTGACAAGGTGTCCCAAGTTTGTAGGGACAGTGCTGGGGTGACCCTCCTGGGCACTGAGCTGGCTCATCACTGTGTAGGGGATATGAAAATACAAGCAACAGGGATAAGTGACAGCCCTGCTCACAAACTAAAGGTGCTTCCTACCCCTATGGTGTCCTGGAATAATTCCAGGCTGATAGGACATGAGGAAATAAGCATTTTGCAACAGCCCACCGGGTGTTGCAGCAGGACCAGCTGATCTGGTTCACAATTCTGGGTCCTGGGACATGTGCTGTGCTAACAGGCTGGCTTGGCTTAATGGGAGGGTGATGAAAACCATCTGCAGGGGATAGGATGGCACTGTGACATCAGCACCACTGGAAGATCAGAGGAGGAGGTTTCTGCAGTCGCACTGGGCCACCACAGAATGTGCTCCAGACTGTGCTTTGGCCACAGAGTCCCACGTCTGAATTTGGGGAAGCCAGAGCCCAACTCCCTGCCCAAGCTGCAGGAAACTGAGCCACAACCAGCCCTAAAACTCTGCCTGGAGCTCAGAGAAGGGGTGGAAGGACCTGTGTGAGACTGGGTGTGTATAAATCCTTGGAAGAGGGAAAATCCATTCTCTTCTTTAATTCTCTGTTCAAAATGAATTTAAAAATGAAACCACACTGCTGGTAGCAATCCAGTCACACCCTCCCAAAGGAAGAACCCTGTATCCTGAGATCTGGGGTGACTTTCCTTCACCCTTTCACAACAACTCTTTTCAGGCAGAAGTGCTGACTGAAGCTCTCTGGGTCTCCAAAGACCAATCCATCAGCTTGGTGGTGCTGGGGCTGCCAGGCTGAGTTATCACAGGTCCTGCCCTCCCCTGCCATTAATACCTGCTCACCAAGGGAGCCCTGGCCAGCCCAGACAGAGAAGGGCAACCCCGAGCTGCAGGAGCCTCCCACAGTAAGGAAGGAGGCATCAAAGGGAAAAAAGAGGAAAATAAATATACACAGACATCTCTGGATAGTCTTAATGGAGCTCAAACAGCCCCAGGAAGGGGATGAATTACTGGGAGTCACAAACTTCCCAGGTCACATTCCCCAAGGAGCTCCAGGCACACCTCCTGCCCAGCCCTGAGCCCGATGTGCCACAGCTCTGTGTCCCACAGTCTGGGGTCTCTTTCTGCCCCACTCCAATCCTTTCCTGCTGGGCAGAGGGTCATGCTCCTGTCCTGCTGTCACCTATGTGACTGTGCCAGATAACCTGTAAATCATCTTTCCACCAAAGCTCAGAGTAAACCAAGACAGAAGCAAGACCCAGCACTTCAGCAGCACAGCTGGAACATCTGCAGCATTATGCAATCCCCTGCCTGGCCAGACACGGGACTGAGAAAGGGTTTTCTGCTGTAAAACTCAAGAGTAAAATTCTCTTAGCTTTTGGTTTTAATCTCAGACCTTGAGTGCCTTAGCCCCAAGACTCGTGCCAGCACCCCAGCAATGAGCACAGTCACCCCCCGAACACTCCAGAACTGAACAGCATCAGTGACCAAACACAGGAGCAGGGCTTTGTCCCTGGCCAGGGACACCCAGCACCACAAACCCAATTCAGGGATCTGAGCAGCCTTGGTCAAACCTCCTGCCTGCACTTTACCATCCAAACAACAATCTGGGGCGGGGGGTGGATCTGATGTGCTCCATGGATTAGAGCTGGTGAATTAAGAACCTATAAAGATATTATCCAGGATCAGCCTTGGGAGCCCCAAAACACTCAGAGCTATGAGTTTACTACAAAGCCTTCAGAAACAGAGTGTTCTTCAGTCCCCAGCTCCTGGGGCCCTGTGTCTGCATGCAAAATTCCACTTTTGTTACTGCAAAAATGGCATTCTGGGCTCCCACAGCTGAAGAGTCTGAGAATGCGGCTAAAGGATTAAACCCCTCCTCCCCAGACCTACAGTAAATAAAGACAGTTAAAGCAGTTCTGCAAACTAGAAGGATTTTAAGCCAGTTTTGTGACTGTATCAGGCAGTTCTGGCATTCTTTGGACTTAGGACAAGCAGAGCAGAATAAAGGGTGATTGACCAGAGGACTGGGATGGCTCCCTCCAATGTGGAAATTTCTGGATGTGGAAGGGATGGCAAAAAGGAGGCAGAGGGAACAGGAGCAGACATTTGAGAGACATTTACAAATGGATTTCTGAGCCAAAAATTACCCCTCGGTCCTGCCTGCACATCTCTGCAAACATACCTGGCCTGTGCACTGTGGGTTGAGGACAATTTAACCTGGAGTCTGAACAATGGGATTAAGCACGGGATAAGCAGGAAAATGGTTGCAGAGAGCTACGATTGCTATTTCCCTGAGCCACACTGTGTAAGTGTCGGTGCCTTTGTGAGATTTAATGGTCCAATTACCACAGGCGGTGTCACCTCCTCCCCTTGTGCACGCCCAGACCTGCTCTCCTGCCCCATTCCCCTCTCCTGCTCTGCAGGCAAACACACCTTTGCTGCTCCTTCAGGGGTAGTCCTCAGCTTCATTTCTCCCATCCCCAGGGATGGGGGGCTGGGGATGCCAGGCAAGTGGAAGAGGTGGTCTCTAGGATGGGTATCTCATCCTAAAGGTAGCTATTTGGGAGCTGGTCTTCTTCCATGGGTGAAAATCCAAGTTTTTACTTAGTTAGCAAAAATCTAGTGAAAAAATTCTCATTGAAGTCATGTCAAGCTCTCTTCCCAAACATCACAGTGTGCCACCATCCTGGTCTCCAGCAGCTCCAGCCTCTGTCACACAGCACCTGCTCAGCATCCCAGCAGCTCCACCTGGCACTCACAGCAAGAGACGTGGCTGGGATGTCCAAGGAAACGGATTGAGAGGGCCCTGCCAGACTACAAAGTGCTTCTATCCCCCAAAGATTGAGGTTATACCCTGCCATGGATCAATCAGTCTCTGATTAGTCCCACAATCCCTCTCTAAGGAATATCCATAGGCAAAGAAACCTACCTTTCATACATGGCTGCTTGTAAAGCAACACCTGAGCCAAAAGCCCACAGAGCCGTGGCCATGGGCGCTGCTGCTCCTCCCCAGCACGATGGGGTCAGGCCAAGGGAGAGTTAATCACACAATCCCACAGTGGTTGGGTTGGAAGGGACCTCAGAGCTCATCCAGTTCCCACCCTGACAGGGACAGGGACACCTTCCACTGGACCAGTTTGCTCCAAGTGCTGTCCAATCTGGCCTTGGACACTTTGAAATAAATTCCAGAGTTCAAGAAGGGGCAGACACTGGCATGGGGAAGGGGCAAAGTTCCTCTTCTACTCTCCTAAGAGCAGCCTGCAGCAGACCATTCAGGACTATCAGCTCCTTACCAGGATATCAAAAGAAAAAACCACTATAACAACCAGAATTAGAAAGTTTCACCACAGGATTGGACATTTATGTGCACAAGAACAGCATCTGCAGGGACTCCAGATCCAGTGACAATCAGAGCAGCTCTTGCCTCTCCTGCTCTGGGGTAGGAGCTGCTGCCAGCTGGGGTCAGGGGGGAATCTCCCTTCACAGGGTAGTGTTGTACAATTATGGGCATGATGGGATTTTTATGCCTTCCTTTAAGGCATCCAGCTTGGCTTCTGGTGGAGACAGGATAAAGGGCTGAAAGTTCTATTGGTCTGTTCAGCTCAAACAGTTTTTATGTCCTAATACAAAATTAATGGTTCTCTCACTGAGACTCCATGAGGCAAAGCTGCCTGCTCTGGGCATTCCAACCAGCAAAGCAAAAGTGGGACTGAAAACTCCTCCCTTGCCAATGTTCCTGGATGGAACACATCCCTGAGCCCCCACCCAGGCCCACTGACCCACTTACACCAGTACAGTAGCCCCAAACTCTCTGGAGCATCACGGTGATGCTGGACCCTGATGGCTGCAGCTGGGAGCTCCCATGCTGGAGAGGCCTCCTGCTTCCTCTGCCAGGGATCCACAAACCCCTGTAGCACCAGTGCAATGCAGCTGGGCTGCAGGAACTTTAAACCCAACTGTGGCACCTCTTCAGCAGCTTCTCCTGCTGACTAAAGGGCTGCCTGTCAGGTTAGGCAGCAACAGTTGTCTCCAAAACTGTATTTCAGGATTCACACAAAGGTTCCTTCTGATTGTATGGAACAACACCTCATTCATCATTCAGAGAGCCAGACAGAGCCACTCATCTTCACTTGATGATGAACTTTTATCTACAAACACCTAGACTGACTCACAACCAGCCTGTGAACCCGTCAGGATCTTTTTACCACACCAGGGGCGTGTTTTCCTGGCTCACATCCAGCACAGTGCTGGAGGCTGGAAGAATTCCTTGCTCCCATGAGGACTTTTTCAGGGTTTTTCTGAGCAGACACTGTGCTCCTAGTGACTGGAGCAGGCTGTTTTTGTGGAGCTGATTATTTTGGTATCCAACTGGAAGCCAAGCTCTGCAACTGCTGTGTATGTGGCTGGTTTGTGGCTTGCCCTGAGGGAATCCATGGCACTGCTGGGAATTCTGACCCCAGAGTCCTGACTCAGGTGTTCTGAAAAACCACAGGACCTGCTGCTTCCAGGCCCATCTTTGTACTCCTGTGACCAGCACAGGGATGGAAAAGGCAGGATTTGAACAGCAGTCATTTCCCACAGTGCAGCTCCAAAAGCTTCTTCCCTTTGGCTTTGTGTCCAGCTGTGAAACTGCAAGAATTTCCACCATCCTCATCTTCCTACTTCCACCTGAAGCTCTCCAACACACCTCCACCTCACTGAAGGCTGCCACAGAGCTCCTCTGCCTCCTCCAAGCCACTGCCAAAATGCCAATAATTGTGCACTGTTACTTATGGGGGTGCTTTTACACACACAGCTTAACTCACTGGGAAAGAGGATAAAAATATTAGGCCCTGACTCTGAGACAGGGAATTTCTCTTGGTGGCCCTTAGGCCTCAGTGACAAACTGAGCACACAGAACAGTGAGGCAGAGGACCAGAGCACCTCAGCCCATCCTATGACACCCAACACACCTGCTGTGCCCTGCTCTGACCACAGCATCATGCTGGTCCCTCCCTTCAGCTCCCAGCTCTGTCTATCTAGGGAAACAGTGTCCTAATTCCTAGAGGGATGTTGACCAAATCATAAAGATGTAATGGCATTGTCTGGGCTGACATGCTGATCAATGACTTTCATGCAAAATTATGTTTTCTGCAACTAATAAATATTGATCCTTTTTGTTCCTGTGCAGCACCGCAATAAAGAGTGACTTAAATGTCTGCCAGCTCTGAGCTTCTGCCATCATTTTCCAGCCCCCAGCTCCCTGACAGCATCCCTCTGCACTTCCTACTGCCACTGGTGCCAGTGCCTGATCCCAAGGAGGGCACAGCACCTCCACGAACATCCACCTCCCTCCGTTCCTCTGTCCTTTGAATGGCACTTATGTTACAGGGGTTCATGGGAAGCAGCAGAAAATAAATGGAATTAGAGGGAGTGCTGGAGAAGGGGAGCAGGGTCATGTCCTGGGTACATTTCGGATACTAAACAGGAGGAACCAGGCCAAGTGCAGAACAAATAGAAACATTTACAACTGCTTGGCAGGGGAATCGTGTAAGTGCTAATGGGCTTGGTTCAGACTCCTTAAATCAAAGCTCTGGGCTCGGCAGCCAGCGCCTGCTGACAAACTTTGCTGGACACAGGGATCCATTGAGCCCTGAGGAAAGGCTGGGCTCCACGTGGCAGCAAGTCCTGCTCTATTTGCTCCTCTTCTGGAGGGGGGTCAAGCATGAGCCTGCCCTTCACAGGCACTGGGCTCCCTCAGCTCCAGCCCAGCAGCCACGGCTCCAGCTGCTCCTGGCGATCCCAGAGCTGTGTGATGGCAGCCTCGGCCAGGGTTCTGGAACCCTCTTTCCTCCAGGCCTCACTCCATTGCCTCTCGTTCTCCCATCTCCCCACCCCCAAATGGAAGAGGAGCCTTTCCCGGTCTCCCAGGAGTGCCGAGAAGGAGAAGGAGCTGCACCAGAGAGCACAAGGTGTGAACTCAGAGCCGGGGCTGCAAATGGATTGATGCTGACAGGCAGAGGCCTGGCTTCAGTCACTGCTGCCTGGCAGCCAGGCACTGATTGGATTTGTGCACTTTGGGAGCACACTGCCTTCCTTTGCTGAAGGGATTCAAACCCATGTGAGCAGGTTCACAGAGAAACACAAAGCAGGAAGGGCCAAAGGTCCATAGTGGATATGCCCTGCTCCCTCCCCCACGCAGACAGCAGACTGCTGAGAAGGCTTTTAAGGCAAAAAATACTACAGGTACATACACTGCCTCTGGATTACAGAGCTTAAAATATGATGGCATCTCCCCCAGATTGTGAATGAGTTCCCTGAAGAGCTCCTGCACTTCTGAGACTCTACCTTCCCATTCCCCTCCTGGGAAAATTGGAGAGGAAAAGGGCTGCTGTTCCAGCAGATTTGAGTGGGAGTTGAAGAATCAATGAAGCTCTGAAAGCCAGTAGGGAAAGTCATTCTGCACCTTCCTGACACCAGGAATAAATGATTCAGCGGGAAAGGGAAAAAAAAAATCCAACAACCCTCAAATGAGGCTGGAATTACCCTCTGGAGAGATATTTCATCTTGAGGAATTGTGTTTGCTGCAGTGTTCATCTTACTGAGCCACAGCAAGGCTTTAATATCCAGCAAAAGGTCAAACCTAAATGGGAATTGCCAGAGCCTGCTGGAGCTCCTGCCTGCACATGAGCTCCCAACCCTCACACGGAGCGGCTACGCCCAAGTGAGGCCTGAAACAGGGAGCAGAGCTGAGCTGGACCACGCAAGGATATTTCCCTTCCCGATGGGATCCCAGGCACAGCTCAGCCCTGCACTCACTCCCTTTGGATGGGTACAAAAGGGACAGACCTGTCTCGAGCAGGGGGAGTTCGGAGAGAATGCTGGGAGCTCCCAGATGTTTCAACCCAAGGAATCTGATTGTCAAGGAAAATGATTTCAAGGCACCTGAGGGCTGCAGGGGCAGCTGTCACCTGCTCCTCAGCTGGAACATCAATGCTTGAGACAATGCCAGTGCCCTCTGAGTCCAGCACAGTCTGCAGGGCTCTGGGAGCTCTCTCTTCATGCCCATCAGCTCGCCATGGATAGACAATTATTCCCACTTTTCCCACTTCTGCTTTGGTACTGCTGCTGTCTCCCTCCACCCACACATCTGCTTAGCCTCTCCTTGGTAATTTGTACTCTTCTTCCTTCCCTTGGACCCAGCTCTGCCTTCTGCAAGTCTGGTATCGCTATCCCAGGCCGTAGCAGAGTTCCAGGGATAAATTAGGCAGACAGAAGGTGAAGGCAGAGGTTCCCAGGGAGCTTCCTGTCTCTTCTACACTGTGACAAAGAAAAGTAAGGAGGGAACTGAGCCCTTCCATCCCCCCAAGAGGGCACAGTGCTCGTGAGTGAGCTGAGCTGAGCAGAGGGGGGGGTTTTAGCTAAAGCAGAGCTGAAAATTTGCTTGAGCTCTGAGATTGATAGCAAAACTGGTCTCATGCTACAGGCTAAATGCAGACCCTGCAAGGAAACTGATTATTTGGGAACTATCAATAATCCTGACAGCCCCAAGCCTTCCACCAGCTACCTCAGTCATCCCACACAACGTGGAACCCTCTTGCTTTCCTGTTCAGGACCACATCAACCTCTACCAATGCATCTTCATCTTGCCCAGCAATTCCAGCTGCCTTTTGAGGTCCTCTTGATGAACAAGGTGCCATGCATGATGGGCAACACACTGGTTTCTGTGCCAGTGCAGAGGAACATCCACTGGGGATGAAGCTACCACTCCCACTTGTGACTCAAGCCAGATTTCACTATGTACAGAGAGATTAAATTTCTCTAAGGTTAACACAAGATAATTTTTTGTTCAAATATTTACAGTTAGAGCTCACCAGAAAATCAACAGGATTCTGCTGGACAGCACTCAACTGTCCACATCCCCCAAAGACAGACAAAGAGGGTTTTTATGTGGTATTTAAAGCATCCTGAGAAGCCATCCAGAATGAAGCCCTCACAATTGCTCCTGGGCCAGGCTGGGTCTGTGCCACACATCCATGCCTCTGAGGAAAGCAGGAAAAACTTGCTGGCCTTTTCTTCCTAATAATGTGTACGGGGCCCAGCAGCCCCGTACTTGGGAAGCCCATGCTGTGGAAAATGGGGTCAGATTGCTTCTCCTTGTGTTTGGCTTTGTGGAGCTGTTTGTGTCTCCTGGATGCACGACTTCCCTGGCAGCAAACCGGAGCTGTCATTTGGAGATCTTGTCCTTTCTATCCAGGATGTTTAAATTCAAGCCTCAGACTTGTGGTTGGCAGGGAATGGGGGCAAGCAAAAAGCCAAACAATCTGCTGTCAGCTCCTGACTGCCCAGCCTGGAACAGTTATCCCTCCTGTCCACAGGGAATGTTGGAGTACAGAGGCAGTGGCTCCAGGGCCCGTCACAGATTTAAGCTGCTCAGACTTACAAGATAGAATTTAAAAAACCCAACAGACAATAAATGTACTGAAACCAGAGGGAAGACTGAACTCACCCACAGCTGCACTAAACATCTGGGGCTTGAGGAACATTTCCTGACTGCTTCTGAACCTTTGTTTGCTACTCCTCCAACTCCTGACCCTCTTTTTCACATGTCAACCTCTACTTGAAGCTCCCCTCACCCCCTCCTGAGACTGTTCCTGTCTGCTGTATGTGCACATTAGGTTTAATGGTTTTCTGGGAGGGAAGTTTGGCAGAGAACTGTGTCAGGTGCAGAAGCTGAGGTGGAAATTGTCCTCTCCTTCCTCTGCTCCTTTCCAAGGGTTAGGAGGGAAGGTGAGCACAGGCTGGATCCCTGTGTGAAGCGCTCTGAAGGGAGCACAGACATCCTCAGATGTTACTCCCACCGAGTTGATTTAACAGGCTCCCTTCCCTAGGTGGACAATCAGCTTTCCAAGGAAGTCAATGACTTTCTGAGGCTTTTCTAATAGGCAGTGCTTTTCTGGGATGAAGCTCCTGCCTTTGAAGGTGTCTGATTTCTCCCAGTGCCCTGGGGCTTTCTGCTTACTCTGGTCTTCCATGCAACCACATCCTGCAAAGGCATCCCATGCCAGCTTCTCTCTCTGCTGGCTGCAGAAAAATTTCCCTGCAGCCACGGTGTTTGTGTATGGTCCCCTCGATCCATCAGGCTCACAGGGAATGCAGGAGTGCACACAGCTCCTTCCTCTTGGTTGTCACCACTGTCCCCTCTAACCAGGCAAGCCCCAGCCCTACAGCTGGCAGGTCAGCCCTCCCTGTGCTGCTGAATAAGGGAATACAGAGGGGAAGGGAATGCAGACAATATCCTAAACAAATCTGCTGTTTACAAAGTCCCCTGTAAACTGTTTACATTGCTGGGGAGAAAGCATGGAGGAACAGCAGCTGGAGCGTGCCCTTCCCAGTGGGAAGAACTCCACTCCTGTTTGCTGCACTGCTGTGGGAGGCAGTGGAGCTGATGCACATCTGGAAAGGGTGCAAAGGTATGAGAGAAAAGAAGAGGCAGCAAAACCCCAGCACCACCCACTCCCCCAGCCTGTCAGGAGCCCTGGCTACCTCAGCACTGTCCCAGAGCACACTCTGAGGAAGGTGGTCTGTCCCTGGGGTGCAAGGGGACAGGGGACAGCCAGCCTCAGGCTCTGAGCAGCGCCTGTGGTGGGGAGGCTGAGCTGTTCCCTGCTGCCAGAGGAAGCATCCTGAAGGAGTCAGCCCTGGAGCCGCTTGGCTCTTGGGCTGTGTGAAGAGCCTTGTGACTCTCATCCCTCAGAAATGCGGTGTGTGGTGCCTCCTGCTCGTGGTTAAACATGGGGCTTCAGGAATGCCAGCAAGAACATTGCAACGTGCTGGCATAAAATAAAAGAGTGTGCCTCTAATCTGCCTGTTTCCTGTCTGTGGAAAGTTCTTTGAAGTGTCTGTGCTCACGCCAGTGCTGGAACACCCGTGACCCAGCTGGCTGGCACAGCGTGACTGCCCAAGCCCTGGGAGCTGCCACAGGGCAGGAAAGGAAGACATGGAAGAGTTAAACCTCCAACACGCTGGATCAGTCCCCTTCACACTGGAAGGCTGGTTTTGTTACTTGAGCAGGATGTGAGAAAACACAGCCTCCCCTCAAGGAAGGTGATAAGTGCTGTGAGCTCAGAAATAGTCCCAGAGGGGTACAGGAATGGGCAGCCAGCTGGAGCAGCAAGGACAGGGAAAACATCCTCCCTACACATGATATGGCAAACCCTGACCTGCTGGTTGGAAAGGAATACAGGTCCAATGACTAAAGAAAAACAAAAAAGAAAGTGGGCAAACTCAGGCTGCCCAGAGAAGCTGTGGCTGCCCCATCCCTGGAAGAGCCCAAGGCCGGGTTGGACAGGGCTTGGAGAAACATGGGATAGTGGAAAGTGTCCCTGCCCATGGCAGGGGGTGGAATGAGATGATTTTTACCAACCAAAACCAGTCTGTGATTCTATGGATACAGGTACAACGATTTTTAAACAAAGGAAGTGGTCAAACTCACCCTTTTGGTGTGAAGGGCAGGCAGGGACATTGCAGTGCTCCATCAGCATGGGGAAAGGGATGTTCATCCACATTTACTCTCAAACACAGAACTCCACTCTCAGCACCTTCACCCTCCACCCAGTCAGCCTTTTGGGGCCCAGCTGCGTCCCCTTCCTGACCAGGAAGAGGATGGAGAGGTCTCCCAGCACAGCCAAATATCTCAGCCAGCCGGAATGTCAGCAGCATCTGCAGGACCTTTCAAGGACTGAGCTAAAAGAAAAACAACAGAGGAAAAAAATACCCCAACTTTGTCAGGCCAAGCCATTACAAAATACCATCAGGTTCCTTTGTTGAAGTAAAAAAAACCTCAAGTCCAAAATCATTTTTCACAGCCAACCCCAAATAAAATTGGTTTGGTTTTGG
Source organism: Pseudopodoces humilis (assembly GCF_049639895.1). Classification (NCBI taxonomy): domain Eukaryota; kingdom Metazoa; phylum Chordata; class Aves; order Passeriformes; family Paridae; genus Pseudopodoces; species Pseudopodoces humilis. The sequence goes on from NC_142215.1 coordinate 19,137,047, forward strand.
TTTCAGAAGCTTTTGTGCAGCTCTAAAAACATCAGCCAACTACGTTTCTGAATGGAATGGCTCCTCAAAATTAAAACTTGAGCAATTTCGTTTTAAACTAAGTCAGAAAGAACTGGAGCTGTAATCCCACAGGAGTGCTGAGTGTGTTTCCTTGGCTCAAAATGACTTGCTGACTTTGCCCTGAATTTTGTGGATATTTTTGCTTGACCCCACATGGCTCAGGCACAGTGACAAAGCATCTTCAGATTCCAGTCCTTGCAGAGGAGCAGTAACCTGCAGGGAAACCCCAGTACTCCCTAAGCCTTGAGAAACCCCCTTTGGAGGTGGGAAGGCACAGTTTGGAATAGGTGTTAAGGCTTTTTGGTGAGTGAGCAGCCTTTCCCACTTCTATTTTAATTTTTGGTTCTGAGGGTCACTTCATTCAACCAGCACAGCCAGGGCAAAGAGATTCCTTCATGCAACATCTCCAGTGTGAACACCTTGCCCAAAAAATCCCACAGGCAAAGGCAGAGGGACAGCACAGCAAATTCATCTGTCAAAAATTCCCTTGTGTCTGGTGTGACAGGCTGGTCAGCACCTGTGTCCTGCTAATGGCAAAGGGATCATCTCTTCCCTTCTTCTTCCCAGGGGTTTTATTACTACAAACCTTTAAAACACAGACAAAATGGCCAGGAATTAACCCACACATTTTCTCAGCATGAAGCTCCAGACCCACATGTTGGGCAATGTCCCAAAATCGTCTGCTGGAACACTCCAGACAACTACATAGAGCAGCCCTGCACTCAGCCTCCTCCTGTGCCTTCCAGGAGCATCCCCATCCCTCCCCGTTGATTTAAGAGGATGGCTGGGATATGGTCTGTGCCCCTGGGAGCAGTGGGAAAGGGAAAAGCAGAGCTGGGAGGCAGCAGTGGCCAGGTTTGGGGTGAGGATCCATGCTCCCCACGCTTGCCCAAGGTCAGGGAGCAGCAGGAGCTGCCCTCCTCACCCCTGTTTCTAGCCAACCCTCCCTGCTGGCATGCCAGGGGCCCTTCCATGCATGGAAGTGCTCAGGAACTCTTGAAATTAATTCCCTGTCATCCCCAAGACAGCTGTGCTGTGTGGAGGAGTGCCACAGCCCAGCAATTAGGGGGCAAAGACAGCCTGCCAAGGGAGGCACTGAGGTCACACCTGTGCTGCTCCAGAGCTGCGCCGGGAGAAAGCCCTGACCAAGCTCCGGAGGGAACGGCAGCTCCTAAGTCAAACTCGAGTAATAAGATGGTCTTGGAGGGGAAAAGATTAATCATTATTGGCAGCAAAGAATGTGCAAGTCTAACAAAAGCTAAAGGGTTTTTTTATTACAGTCCAACTGCAGCTGGGAAGACAATGTTAGCTAAGAATCATTAAATCCGTTGCAAGAATAAATTTTCTTTGATCCAAACCATAAAATGGGAGTGAAATCCTCTTAAGCCAGCAGCAGCTCCTAATGGAACAGACATTATTTTTTTGCAAACCAATAATAAAAAATAAAAAAGGGGTAGATTATTAAGTGAATAGATTATGCTCCCAAATGGTAAATATTTACTCAAGCAAAACCTGCCTAATTTAATACCTGCCTCAATTAATTTTTTTTCAGTTTGGGATTATAATTGAAGGGAATAAGGGCATTTTCTGACTGTACAAACAGGGATTTGTGAACCCTGTTTGACCAGAATTCAAGCAGGAGAAAAAGGACCTAGGGAAACTTTCCCTTGCTGACCCCCAGGTAACATCAGTGCTGCTGCATGTGCCACTGATGAGCTGGCAGCTTCTGCAAGCCTGGAATATGGAAGATGAAGGCAAGGTCCCCTCTCACAGCTGGTAATTAAATTTCCTGAAACATCTGACCAGGAGGTCACTCCTGATATTATCAAATATAAAAAATACTACAGAAAAATTGAAGTAATTTCTTACTGCAGTCTGATTTAGTCCCTGGTTTCAGGGAAAGCTTGGGGTATTCCTGCCTCAGTGCCTTGCCTTTTCTGCCAGACAGAGGAGATGTGGGAAGGGAGTGGAACTCTGAGCTCCAGCATTCTCACAGGCTCCATACACCCAGGTGGGAAAATTCACCTACCCAATCCCTTCTCTGGGGCAGGGGGTGCAAAGAGAGTGTGTCCTGTGCCCAGAGAGCTTTTTCCACCCCAGACACTCCTCCTCTATGCTCTGGACAATCTGTCTTCCACCTTCATGGGCTGTGCTCCCTTCCCACTCTCCAGAGGGTATCCTTGCATGCTCAGAGCTTTCAGGCCTCTAAAAAGTGACCTGATCTAGACACAGCCCCTGCACAGTGGAGCTTTGCATCAGCAGGTCAAGGGAGGGGACTCTGCCCTCTGCCCCTCAGGTGAGAGCCCACCTGCAGAGCTGCCCCAGCACAGGGAGGAGCTGGAGCTGCTGCAGAGAGTCCAGAGGAGCCACGGAGCTGCTCCAGGGCTGGAGCCCCTCTGCTCTGGAGCCAGGCTGGGAGAGCTGGGAGTGCTCAGAGAGGGGAGAAGGCTCCAGGGAGAGCTCAGAGCCCCTGCCAGGGCCTGAAGGGGCTCCAGGAGAGGAGAAGGGAATGGGGACAAGACACAGAGGGACAGGACACAGGGAATGGCTCCCACTGCCAGAGGGCAGGGATGGATGGGATATTGGGAAGGAATTTCTGGCTGTGAGGGTGGGCAGGCCCTGGCACAGGGTGCCCAGAGCAGCTGGATCCTTGGAAGTGTCCAAGGTCAGGTTGGACAGGGCTTGGAGCGCCCTGGGAGAGTGGAAGGTGTCCCTGCCTGTGGCAGGGGGTGAGACTGGATGAGCTTTAAGGTCCCTTCCAGCCCAAAACAGGCTGGGATTCTCTGATTCTGTGATTTTTACAGCTCATATCCACAAAACACACTAACGTGCTCAGTCACAGCTGTCCACCAGCGCTCTCTATCCCCATCACTTGCACGGCAGTTCTCCTACTGACTCCTGGAGCAGTTCCACACCCCACTGCCAAGGGGCTGCCTGACCCTTAGCTCTGCCCAGGAAAGAACAACATGGCCATTGGCTTGCAGCTGGCAACCAGCTCTGATACCCTGCTCCTGAAGCACACACTGCAATAAGCAGGAAGGGAAACATTTGAATACAAACCTTCCTGCCTGCAAGCATTTCTGATCCTGGCTGGACCAGCCCAAACTCAGCTCCAGGAGTGTAAACTTCAGTGCATGTCTGAAGCCTTTTGGGGAGGAACATGAGATAGCACATGGGTTTACCTGATATATTATGCTGTCATGTCAGAGCTCTGTTGCTTTTGTTTTCCAGGCAGGAACCTCGCTGACAAGTGCTGGTGAGTGCTGCAGGCTCATGGGGGCTCTCCACACAGATTCCTGGTGTAGCTCTGGTTGTATGTTGTGCACAAGGGTCAGTGGGGACATAAGTGAGAGAGAGAGAGAGAGAAATGGATTCAATAATGAAATCTTGAAGTAAAAATGTGGCTGATCAGAATATAGTGACAGAGAAGGTCTGGAGTACTTTAGACCCAAACAGCTCTTAAATCCAGGTAAGAAACAGGACACCTATGGCAACAGCAGAATCATCAGAAATAGCAGTTAATCCCAAATTGGGAGCAAGTAGAGTCCAGAGCTTGCCAGGGAACAACATGTCAACAGGATTACGGGCAAACCTTACAGGGCAGCTGTGATTCTGAAGGCCTGAGAAGCAAATTGTGATCAAAGCCATGCAGGCACAAGAGGAAACAGCATGGAACCCAGAATCCTTCTCCTGAAGGCAGATGGAGGTGAGTGACAGCCCAGCAGATCCTTTCCAAATCACCCCCTGGGTCCCAGGAGCAATGGATGCGGGACTGCTCACGTGATGCTGACTGACAGGCTGCGAGATTGTCTGTGGGAAAGGAACAAGAGGGGTAATTTTATTGTCATGTCCCGCAGGGGGGTGTAAGGAAAATCACAGCATGAGAAAATGACAGTGTATCTGTCTGAGGTCATTTGCATGCCCAGATAATCTGTGGGAGGAGAGCCAGAGTTGCAGTGCTTGACAGAGGCAACACCACGACAATGGGCCTGGGAATCGGGAGATTTGCAAGCCCTGAAACCAGCCTGGTGTTTGCTGCTCTCAGAAACCAAAATGTCCTGACTTCATCATTTAGGCTTCCAATGATTACACTTTCCTCCCTCATGATGGGCTGTATGATGGTCTTGTCTTGCTGATGGCACAGAGGGACAGTCCCAGGCTCAGAAGTGCACCCACATCCCGAGGACACACTTAGGGGACACAGAGACACCATACACAGGCAAAGGAGCACAAACATGAAGGCAGACACTGGGTAGCAGTAGCTGTGGGCTGCCAGTGCAGCCCAGTAGATTTTAGCAGGGATCTAGAAGAAGAGAAAAAAGCTTTGACAGCGGTTTCAGGCTTCTCCTCTGCTGCACAGGGAGTAACCTGGGAGAAACACATGGTGGCAGGTGGGAACTGACATGGCTGGCAGGAAAACTCAGTGGGCAGGAAAATCTCTGCGGTGGAAAATCCAGCTGCTGGTTGGGTAGAGTAGGGCCAGAAGGACAGGCTGCCTGCAGAAGGCACAGGCACTTCCCAGGGAGTGTGAAGGAGATGGTGACAGGTTGGGTGAGACTCACTCACACAACCCTTTAACACTGCACTGCCAGAGGCTCCCAGGAAAATCCCAGTGATAAGGTGTGTGGGACTCTGCACAGCACTGATAAGTGTGGCAGAAATCTGATTGCTTCGAAAACCTGGGCATTCCAAAGGGATTTCAGCTGGGTGCACAGGGAGGACGAGTTGGATTTTACAGATAACCTTTGGGCAGAACCATCCAGCTTTCAGCAGAGCCCAGATATGGGTATTTAGAGAAAGGTCAAGTCAAAGAGAATGGAGGGGGTGAGTGGATGGTGACAAAGAGACATCAAGAGAGTAGCAGGCACGAGCAAGTATGAGGAGATTTAAAACTCCTGAGCTGAAGGCAAGAGGTAGGTGTCCAGGAAGGGCTGTCAGAAAGCAGAATGTGAATTAATTTGGACAGTGCAGGACGGTTTAGGAGAAAAGTGATCGCTCTGTGAGTCATCAGCAGGGCATTAAATATGCAAAATTTGTAAATAAGGTCACCCTGAGAGGGAACGCAGAGCAGGAAGAGAGAAGGGCTGGGCAAATAGCCAAGGATGGAGCAGGTGAAGTAGCTGGCAGTACCTGAGGATTGTCAAGTAGGGCAGGCACAGCCTCAGATCCATCAAGGCAGGGGGAACCACATCCTCCTCGGGCAGAGGGCAGTGACAAACCTCCCCCTCCACCCACAGGTAGACTCGTCACTACCAGACCCAAAGAGAAAGCAAACTGTGATGTCAGTGTGCTAGTGGTAGCCAAGGATTGGAAAAGACAAGCCCACAGCTGCAGCTGGCAGGGAGTTGTGTGGGAAGCTGAGCCTACCCAGCATTATTCAGCTGCTTCTCAGGCACTGGAAGAGCCAGAGCTCGTGTCTGTGATTGCAGGGGCAGGAGCAGCGGGATCCTGAAAGGCTCAATTGACCCCAGGTTACAGAGCCAGCTGGGCACATGCCAGGCCTGAGCTCACCCACTCACCTGGAGCTGGCTGGGAAGCAGAAGGCAGCTCGAAGGGAATGCCAGGTTACCTTGTTGCTGGCAATGGCCTCTCATTTGTCAGCGAGGGATGCAGGCAATTTACACAGGGATGTGGGAGTGCTGCAGGTGTTAGGCAGCCACCCTGAGAGCTCAAGACAACAAAGAGATCCTGAAAAAAAGCAGATCCATTTCTAGCTGCAGAGAGGCTCTCAGGAAGTCCAGCAAGCCCCAGGCAGAACTAGGGGAAGGCGGGCTGGGAGCCACCGGGACAATGGTCCAAGAACAAAAGGGCTGCATTAAAGGGCCTACTCTGGCAGTTAAGCCAGGTTTAAGTAATTTTGCTGCTGCCTAATCTGAAGCTAATAAGGAGTCAGTCTTACAACCTGGAAATGCCTGGCCAAGTCAGTGGAGAAAAGAGGGTGAGGCATTTAAGCAGTCCAAACATTACGTTTCTGTCTGCATGTTCAGGACAAAGGCAAACCACTTTCAGGTTTAAAGTACACAATCCCTGATGGAAGCAAGATATTACACAGACCTGATGTGGTGCTGTGGTGGGGTGAGAAGCCTCACCATCTCTGTCTGGTACAACCCTCAGAGGCAAAGTTCAGTGAGCTGGTGCCAGGGTGACTGGCAGAGGTTATCCAAAAGCCAGGCTCCATGAAATGCAGTTAGTCAGGACAAAGTGGCCTGGTCTCTGCAGGCTGCCTGCTTTCCTGTTTACCTGACCCAGAAATCCAGAATTTCTTTTACACAGCTTCATTTATAAAATAATCCAGTCTCCAAAGCACAGCTTAGCCCAAATTTCTACTCCCGGACTTGATCAGATCACTCCAGGCTCTAAGACCACTGTCTCCACACAGTAATAGACATTATCCTGAGGCTTTGTGTGTGTTTATGTTACCCTTCCATTTTCCCTTCAGATATGACATGCAATTCCTAGAAAATATGTTATAAACGCTTCTGCTCTGGAGTTCTGCCACCTCTGATTACACTCATTTGAGCCAAGCATGTAGTTTCAAAGTAAATCAATAAACAAGGCTTAAAAGGGTCCTACAGACAGAGGCTGGGGGCAGCACCACCTCCCCCTCCCCAGTTATCTCTGCTGTGCTTCGACCTAACCGAGTAAATGGGTGAAATCTGAACAGGAAAACACATCCCAAAGCTCCCAGAGCTGCTTTACAGTATGGGAGATGGGGCCAGGGCCTGCCTTGCACCTGGAATGGCACCTCCAGTGTTCCAAGTCCCTGGAGTCACCCAGTGAGAGTGAGTGGGTGTCACAGCATAATCAGGGCTGGTGGGAGGGTCTCCCAGGGACACCCCTCCCTGCCAGCCTGCGGTACCCACAGAGGGCTGCAGCCAGGGTCTCCTGGTTGTTGCAGGTGGTCCTGGAGGCACTCCAGCAAACATCTCACCCCCAGTGAGAGACTGGAATGGCAAACCTTGAAAGCCTGGATTCAGAAAGGGGCCATGCACCTCCCAGTCTTACTGAAGACATTTAGGGCCCCTCAGGCTTGCTATCACATGGACAGTAACACATCCAAGTAGAGCATACCATAGATTTATTTGGGGAAGCCCAGGGGGGCACTTCTTCACCCCTAATCCTCCTTTACACTGCTTCATCATGTTGGTGGCTTCCCAGCACACCAACAGCCATACAGGCACAGGAGTCTTCTTGGGAGTCTCCCAAGAAGCTCTAACAAGGTTATAGTTCCTCAAGCAGCTCCTCCAAGGTGAGTCATAATGGACCCCACGAGCACAGTACAGACTGCTGGCTAAACACTTCCCTAGGGAAGAGCTGAGAGGTGGGTTATTCACCAGGAGCTGTCCTGCTCTCCAGGATCAATGCACACGTGGGCAGGGCAACTACCAGAGAAACCTCTGACACAAAGCCTGCTTGGATGCACTCACAGCAGGATTTACAGAGCAAATTAACTCCACTGGTTGAATTATTTGGATTTTTTTTTTCTTTCAGAATCTCCAAAGGCTGCATAGACACCATGCTGACAAGTCAGCCAGAGAGGAGGGCTGCTGTGGCACACAAGGAGAATGAAGACCGCCTCACTCTGCCACCGAACAACTGTTGTGTTTTTGCCTGGCTGCATCTTCAGTTGAGATCTCCATTACCTGTGTGCTGGTGGTTGTATTGGTGTGGCTGCCTGGGCTTCCTCGGGCCGGCTCAGGACATCTGCTCACTGTTCCCAGCTCTGCTGCTTCTGCTCGCTGTAAAACAGAATGAATCATTCAGGGCAGAAGTGATCTCTTGTTTTGGTTGTCTTCATGGGCTGGTCTCTATTTAGTGCTCTGTTTCCAAATCCAGCATTGTGCGTGCAGAATCTGATTAGGGGAGTTTACACCACCAGAATATACATCCAATGTAGCAATTACACACAGCCCTGGAAGAGCCTCCCACACAACATGCTGGCATAGCAAAGCTCCTACTAGAGACGTGTGGGACGAGCAGCCCACACGTCTCCTGCACAAGCAGATTACTCAGCCCCAGAGTGCTGCTTGAAGCAACATTTTCTTGGGATTCAGGGAGAGATCCCACAGACTGCTGCTCTTTTTTGTGGGCTCTGTCCTCTTTCACAGAGCTATTACTCATTGCCTCATTATTCATTGTAAGGCTGGATGCTGCCAAGGTGCTCTGAGCTATCCCAGCCTGCAAAGGTTCCTATGAGCTGCACTGAGTGGCACAACTGCCATATCCATGTCATTCCTGCGTGTCCAGATCCTCCCCTGCACAGCATCAGGCATCTGAACTGCTGTGGTGGCTCCGTTTCAACCTGTGCCTCCAGCACAGGCTTCCCTGCCCCTCACCCAGGCAAACCCCAAATTCAAAAGGCCAAATTCTTCTCTGTGTCCATGCAAAGCAGCCCCTTGTCTCCCCTGCAGAGCCCTGTTATGTGGCCTCTGTGCAACACTTCCAACCCCAGAGCTCCTTTTCCTGCTGGGAACCATCCCCTGCTCTGAGCACCTGCAGCACTGAGCACCTTTAGGGGTGCTCAGCCATGGCGTAATTAATGAACACATGCAATCACTTCTATTATCTGCAACTTGAAGGCAACTCTTATCGAGGCAGAGCTGCAGCTGTGGGCAGCCAGGGCACAGCCATATCTGGGGCACAGGACCTTTGCTCGCTCACTCTCCCTGGCTGCTCAGGGAGTCAGGTGGTGCCGTTCCTAGAAGGTGAATAAATTATTACTGCAAATTACTCTGATGAAGTGGCTTTTATTAGAAAGCCAGACACAAAGGGAGCTTGCTGATTGGCTCCCAGTGATGTCATACCCAGCACAGCACTCAAATGCAGAGATACAAATTTTCTCGTCTATATTTTGCATATAATTTTCATTTTCTCCTGGCAATAAAGACACCAGCAGAGCCTTTCACTCGGGGAGGGTGGTGGGGGGTCTGTACTGCTCAAGTGGCTGATGAAAGAGAAGTGGCCTTTGTTCCTCTGTCTTGCAGGGAACCTCAGGCTAATATTTTGTACCCACAAAAGCACTGTGGTTTATTGCTCTATTACAAACCCATCACTCCATTTTCTTAGGTGGATAGCAGAGAAATTGGCATTTTTTGGCTTCATTGTATATAAAATCATTCTGATCACAGAGATTTTGCTATTTACAAGCCAAAGCTTAAAGAGCAGATAAAGCAACAGCTTTCTGATCATCATCAGAAGGTGGGTACAGGGCTTTGGGAAAAAACAGGCAGCAAAATCCCAACTAATTATTTCTTTTCCAAGTTTCACATGGTGGTTGTTCCTGCCTGCAAAGAGTGAGTGAGTGAGTTCTCGGTGAGGTCTGTCGGAGGCAGACTCAGCGACCAGCACATCGTGTGCTCTCATTCCTCTTCCCTAACTGAATGTCCTATCGAACTTACAGAATTTGCTTACGAAACATTCCAGCTTTAATCATTTCTGGATGCAACAGGCTTGCTGGTGCAGCTCAGACAGCAGAGCCCTGTGTGGAGAGCAGGCATGGAAGTATCCCTTGCCTCACTGAACTGGAATGAACTCCCAAATTCAAGTGAAGGCTGTGGTTTCCTCAGCAGCTCTCTCACGCAAGGCTGTCACAGTTCTGGGCCCCCATCGTTGCTGCTGAACCTGGACATGGGCAGAGGGGAAGGTTTTCCATACCTTCCTGCCTCCATTATGTACCACCGAGGTGTAAATTCTGCTGGGATGGCCAAGTGTAACATTTCCAGCCCTGGAAACAGGCTCCTGCTTGTTCTGTGCAAACACTGGGCTCTCCTCCAACAGAGCCGGCACAAATCCTGAGCTGACCTACAGTGCCTGCCTATTCCCCTGTGGTTATGGCTCTGAAGTCGTTTGTCCTGCAAGGGCAGAAAACAAAATCCATCTATCACTTGGAAGATGTCCTGGAAACCCCCAGACAGTTGTGCTGATGAAACTGGACACCGAGGGCTACTGGAGAGCTCAAACACAGTTAGATTTGCTGTTCCCAGTCCTGGGGTCACAACTATTCTTCTTTATTCCAGGTGGCTCAAAGTTGGAAATCATTCTCTCTTATTGCCTGAGGATTTGCTGAGCTGCCTGCCCTTTGTGGAAAACAGGAGCTGCCCTCAGACTCCTGGATGTTGGATCTGAGGCTTTTGAAATCCTGAGGGTGAAGGTGCAAGGAAGAGGCATCCGGGAAGGAGAGCGCCTGACTGGGAATCAGAGTAAAAAGAATGTGAAGGCTGCAATCCTGGGAGAGGATGCTGGCTGAGACACACAGCCAACATCAGCAAAAAGAGAATGGGCTCTCAGGTTTAAGACCTGGAACAGATTCAAATCACCCCTTTTAGGTCTGACCTCCATGCCTATCTGAGGAAGACACAGAGAGGGGAGGGAGCCATGAATCTTGGATCCCATCTTTATGTGGCTTGGCCCTACATCCCTCTTTGCTTTTACCACTCCATGTGTAGAACAGAGGGTTATTAAAAGCACCAGAAGAATCTCAAGTAAAACAATTTTACTGTTTTTAAAAGCTTTGTTATAGCATCTCTGGAGCTCTGGCTTGGACCACCACGGACCATTGTCGGGAAGCTCTAAACAGCCTTTGGATATTGAATTACTGTTCAGAAACGTATCAAATTCCAAAATTGCAAACGCTGTCCAAAAAAAGAAGCCTCTGTAGAACAGAACACACACAACACAGGCAACAAAACCATCGTGCTGGCCTAACTCAGCTTTCCTTCCCCACCCACAGCAACAGCCTTGCCCCAGTCTCATTCCAGCAGTGATATTCCCCTGGGAAGCAGGCAGGCTCTAGAGAACACAGTCCCACCTACTCATCACTCACCTCAAAACGAGAGCCCTTCTATCACTTGGCTTTTAATGAAATTGGGGGTTGATATCTCTGTCAGCCCCTCCCTTCCACTTGAGGGCGGCATTAGCATCAGTCTGGATTATAATACCCAGTAAGCTGTTCTGGGGCGATATGAATCAAAGCCTTGAAATTGGGGTTGTGTTTAATTAATTGTGGCTGACAGATGAAGGTATTGATTGTAGATTGAGAGGTTCAGGACTGGCCCGGGGGATAATTATTGCAGGGCACACTGTGTTAGGGTGATATTTTTTTAATTTCTGGCAGTGTAGGGAGGAAGCAGGGGGGAAATAAGTGAATAATTGCAGCTAATTAGGACTTGTGTATGCATCCCAAATTAATTTGTTTGAATAATCAACCACCAACAGCCGTCTGATCCAAAAGGAAAAGGAAACAACTGCTCAGAAAGATCTCGATTCCTCCCACAAATTGTGCAGTCCCGTGTCTGGGATAAATGTTTTACGGGACTGAGGCCCTAAATACAGAAGGATAATTGGGCAAGATTCTTGAGTGGAAACACTTGCTTTTGCCTGAGATCTACGATAAATCAAAGGGGCTGGGCGAGGCTGTGGGATAGCAGATGATGCTCGGGCCGTGGCCCCCATCCTATCCTGTGCAACAGGCCCCCCCTGCGGACTGCCGGCCGCCATCCCTTCGCAGGCGGGACACGGGAGCTGCGGGATCGGACACACAACTGCTGTCCCCGCGGGGATCACGAGAGGTGTGTCGGGCGAGGAGAGGGCAGATGGAGGCGAGGCTGCGGCAGCAATCTGTGTCCCGGTGCCCGGCCCCTCGCTCCGGTCCGCGGGATCCCCGTAATCCCCCCCGGCAGCCCTGCTGCTACAAACGCTCTCATCACCATCGCAGCGGGGGCAGCTCAGCACAGACAGCGAATGATCTAGCGGGGGGTTAATAAAAGGACTGGCGCAGAACAAAAAGCCTGTCAGCCGCCACAAGATGTGCTCTCCTCCCCTTGTGCCCCCCAGGAAATTAAAACCCAGAGCCTGCGGTGTGCGGTGTTCTCTGCGGGACTGGACGGGGCGCTGGGATGCGGAAGGGTAGGGTGGGAAGGGGGAAGCAGGGAGTTAAATGTTTGTCCCGGCTGTTGTTTCTGCTGCAATCTATCAAGTGCTGTTACTCTAAAGGACCAGACTACCTGGTCTTTCCAAACATGAAGAGACAAAGGCACATTTCTGTGTGCTGCTGCCAGCAGCTCCTCCTGGAGAGAGTCCACTACATGCTGCCAGGCTGCTCTGCCTGACACCACCGAAGTCCGTGTTTCCATGGAAATGGGAAGAGAACGGATGCCTGTGACACGACAAACCTTTTCTGATGTAGATTTGGACCGCTTCTAACATCCCTTTCTAGCGGCAACCTTCAGGACTGGATACTTTGCGGGCACAACCAAAACAGAACAAGAAGGGGGGAAAGATATCTGATAGTATGAATGAAATCCCACCATCCTTTCTGGTGAGGAGCAGCTGAACTCGAAATTGCATTAATCCATTAAAACACCCTTCTAGGCAGAGAGACCCCTGCACGAAATACAATATAATTCACAAGCGGATAGTGCGGATCCGTCCCTCCCGTCTCCGGGCTGGGTTGGGTAAAGTTTGCAGCAGCATTTCCCTGCCGAAGGCTGCGATCGCAGCGCTCAGAGGTTCCCCGATGGTTCCCCGTGCCCAGCCCGAGCTGCGCAGCGCGGGCCCGCAGCGCCCTCTCCCGCGGCACCGGGGCAGCCCCGGCCGGCACCCGCAGCAGTCCCGGGCTGCCCTGCCCTGCCCAAACCAGAGCGACTTCTATACGCCTTGAGGGGTTCTGGTGAGCAGAGAGAGGCAGAATTCTTTGCCTATCTACAGCTTGCCAGCAGATGAAAGTGAGGAGGTTGACAGAGGCTTTGCTGAGGGCACGTCGGTTTGGCATCTGCCAGAGGAGTGTGGATAAAGCCATTATCCCTCTCCTGGACACAGTGCTCATCGCGTGAGGTCTGGCTGCACCTCAGCGTGTCAAGCAACCGAACACCCACCGGTCTGTTCGTCTGTTCTCGTACCATCATCACAGCGGTTTTGTGCAGCCTCTCTCAGCACCTGCTCCTGTCCCACGCTGCCCTGGGCACTGTGCTCCGGGCACCTCCGTGCCCACGCTGCAGACCAGCCTGCCCTGGACCTCACCCCAGACCCATCAGTGCAGCACATTAAGAGGAGAAACATGAGATATTTACAAAGCCAAAGGCAAAGCAACCACAAATTTGTCTCTGTAGGGAGTTTGCTTGGGATTATTATAATTTTAAAGGGCAAGTTACTGCTCCAGAGCTGGGAGCCAAGGATTTGAATAAAGGAGCTTCATGAATACAGATACATTGCATAGACAGAATAAATAAAGCTGATACACAGCTGTTTTAATTTCCAAGTGGGTGAAAATGAGATGTCCCATCCCCAGGAGATCCAGAAAGGGCTTCAGCCCCTTCATTAAACACAAGAGAAGAGGCTGAGATGCCAGGCCTGCATCCTGTCATGACAGCAATGTCCTGGAGTTCCCCCAAGGAACACCACTCCCGGGAAGCAAAGGCTTCCTGGCTGCCATGAAAATACTTGAAAACTGGAAACACTCCTGCCCTTCCTCAGTGCAAGGGACTCCAGGAGACACCAGTGTCAGAGCCAGACCCAGCTACACTCACAGGATATTCAGCACCACACTGCATTTCCCAGAATAAAGTCACCAGAATAAAAGATAAATTAAATAAAATGGGATTTCAATTGACCAGAACATTTAATTCAGCCCAAAAGGAAATGAGGAGCCCAGGGCTCCCTTCTGAGCAAGAAGCAGCAGCATTGTGACATGTCCCAGCCCTGCTCTCCCCAGTGTGGGCACTCACAGCATCTGGCCAGATGTGCCCTCAGGCCCTACCCTGGCTCTTGCACCAGCACCTGCTTCTGGGAAATGAGTTTTTGCAATATTCCTTCCTGCCACATCCATCTCAGACAGCAGAAGTAAATGTCATGTCTCTCACACCGTTACATGTCCTGACAGATCTGCCCAGCCAAGACATTCCTTGTAACACCAAGCTTGATTTGCCCCTGACCTCAGTGGTTTTGGCACCAAAGGGATTTTCTCCAGGCTTGGGAAGGTTGTTCCTTCTTTTGGTGCCATTGGGAAAACTCCTGTGTGTGCTGTGTGAGAGGTCAGATGGGGTGAGTGTGAGCAGCCCTGCAGTGACAGGAGGGTGAGGCTGTAACAGGGCTGGGACTCTGCTCCATGCTCCATGGCAGGCAGCAGGTCTGTGTTCCCCCTGCTGCTGCTGAGCACATCTCTGCACATATCCCTGTCCTCCAAGCCTCATTTGTCCTACACTTGCAGTGAGTGTGTGTATTTTTGGTCTCAGGGAAACATTCAAGCAATGATTTACCTGCTCAATAGATTCTGCTGGGTCCCACGTGTCCACAAAGAGCAGTGTAACACTGGCAGGACCTCTTGGTGCTGTTCCATGTGGTCTTTTGTGTGCTGGTGATAGAAAATTATATTTTTTTAGCGCTTCTCTGCTTTCTCTTGCTTCCATCACTGCTGGCTGTGGTAACATTGAGAGCACCAGCTTCAGGGTGTGCAGACACCAAAGTGAGGAAAGTCCCCTTCTGGTGCTCTAGGTAAGGTACAGATGGAATCCAAAGCAGACATGGGCAAGGTCCCCATGCCCCTGACTCCATCACTGAACATATACACTCACCCTGGGATCAAACACTGTGCCAGGGTGCCATGTCCAGCTCTGGTAGTTCCAAAAGCTCCCCTCTGTTCACTCTGTGCTCCATTTGTGGTCAGCCCAGCTGCTGGACTGGCACCACCATGGCATTAACCTCAGGAGGGTGACAGTGACACTGTTCTGACAGAGCTCTCCTGGCTGAAGCCCTGCTCACATCTCCTCACTCGCTTTGCCCTGGGCAGGCTCCAAACCCACAGCTCCCTCCCAAGCTCACATCACCTGTTACTCCAGGAAAGAAGTGAATCCCAGTAATGTGAGGGCATTTGCAGAGCCCCAGCTTTGAAGGGACTGGAGTTTGCCATTTATGCCTCCAGGGTGGCATTGCAGATGAAAATTAAAATGCCAGAACTGACAAAAGGAATTTTAAAAAGCATTTTCTGCTTTTAGGCAGCTAAGGGATGAACAGATCTCGATTCAATGGGTTTAGGTCAGTCTTGTCTGAGATACACAGGTCCTTCTCCTTGCTTTGTCCTTACAACTCCTTCCCCTACCCAGAGGGAAGTCTCAGCTGAGTCTCCCACTGTGCAACTCCCAGCTCAATCTTTAGAGGGGCTTCAGTGGCTCATTTGTTTAAATCTCTGCAGACACTAAGACTCCTCAGGAGCCCTCAATCTAGACAGAGAAGCAAATACTCACAACTGTAAATGCATCTTGCCCAGTTTGTTCTCAGATTCCTGCTAACTGCACCCGAAGTTTGGCTGATGCCCTCTTTTTCTGTGTTTTACACAGATTAAAGATCTTGTTTTGCCATTACCTTGTGGTATTTATGATGTGTAAGGTTGCTCAAGGTCCAAATTCTGTACCCTTGTGTCCTTATCACACAGACACTAGCTGCAGCATGTCACTTCAGCAGAATGTGGCGATGACATTTGGGGGGCATCACAGTGGCATTTTACAACTGCTCCTTGGGGATTTGATCTCTTCCCTTCTCAAAAGACCTTCAATTGTCCTTGAAATGCAGCTTGAACTTTTCACAGGAGACCACAATTGCTAAACATTCCTATGCTATTTAGAGACATCTTTGCTCTGTTGATAGCAGTGACATGCACAGGAAAGCCACTGCTCTGCTGGCACTCCATTTCTGGCAGCAGGTGCCAGGGTCAGCTCTATCACTGAGGGATAAGACCTGCTGTGGGTCTATCACATGGATGTTAGGGAGAACTGTCTCCCTAACAATTCTGTTTGGTAGGGCTGACTCCAGGCTTGCAAATATTTGGAAGGAAGCTGGAGTTTTTACATCCCAACAGCCTCTGAAATGGCAGCACACACCTCTCCTGGGCTGAGTCCCAACCTCAGGAATCCAGCAGGTATTTGTTGTGTGCTGTTACAAACTAGAGTTTCATCTGAGGTTTTACTCCCCAGCTCTCATTAGCAGACTGATGGCTTTGTGATTATGATTTTCCTCAGCTTCTGTCTTGAAGATATTTCTGTGCCTGTCTGAGATTGTCACTGGGCACTGCACTGACTCCCACTTCTCCCTGATTGCTGTGCTGCTGAGACACTGAATAGCTCACATAAAAAATGCTTTTCCCCCATTCACAATAAGGTCAAGAGAAGAATCCCTGAAACCTTCTAGTCTAGGAAGCAAACCTAAATCCCTGCTCAGGGAGATTCAAGTTCAGCTCCTGCTCATGGCATTGAAAAGGCCACGCAGCACCATCCAGCCCTGCCTGGAGCAGGGCAGAACCTTGTCCTGCCTCCCTTTACCTGTTACCCATGAGCAGCACAAGGCTCACAACTGTTATTCTCTGGCCTACCAAGCAAAAATTGCTATTTCAGTCAGAATGTTGGAGGCTGATGGAAATCTGACAGTCCATGGCTAAGCTGCCAGCTGGGAAGTGGGTGGAAATGAATCTTTTGTCGAATAGCTAAACTGCCTTTTCTCCAGATTAATTAATTCACAAAGAACATATCCCTTCCTGGGTTTCACAGCTGAAAACAAAGCCAGTCTCACCTCCTCTGCACTATCTGTCAGTCGTACCACAAAGTGCGGAGCTTCATTGTTCCTCATGTGAGCAAATCCTGGGGAAAAAAGAAAATCCCTACACTGTCTTCCAATTCACCTGAGGTTCTGAGCTTCCCCACATCAATTTTTCTACAGTTACACCCAAACAGTTGGTTCCACCTTGAGCTGATCCACAGGGCCATGACCCCAGGCAGAAGCCCCAGCACAGACTCAAAGCACTCAAGGCACTGCCAGTTCCATTTTCAGCCTGACTTTCCCTCAGTTTGTATTAAATGCCAGGTGTCTGTTTGATACCTCCATTGCAGTGGCAACCCTCAGATCACATTTGGTTTCCCATGGACCAGATCCAAGGAGTGATGGGTAGCTGGACAGGTGCCCAGCTGAAAGCTCAAGAGCCCAGCAGTGAGAAGCATCTCAGCACCTGTGTCTCGACAGAGACAGGAGCAGGCTGAAAATCCAGCTGTCCACAGGCTCCTGTTCCTCCTCTGGTAGCACAGTTCCCTGGATAATCTCAAAGGCTGCTCATCAGGTGCTCAGGACATAGCTGTGCCCTTTCCCAGCCCTGTGTCCTGTGCAGCTGTCCAGACCCATCTTTCTCACCTTCAACTGCCAGCTAGGTGCTAAATCTGTAGCAGACTCTAAAGATTATCAGCTCTTTTCCTGTAAGGGAGCTTTGTTTGGGAAAGGCTTCCTCCCACACCTCCATATTTGGCACCTTAGCAGTCACTTGAAGTGGAAACCAAGCTCCAGAGAAGGCCACAAGACAGTCACAGCATGTGCAGACTCCCACAGGCCACTATCCCACCTCTGGAACAGTGAGACACCTGGGAAAGGGAAATCCATCCCTCCCCGTTCACCCTCTAGATATGGAGGACTTCACAGCCCTCTACAGCAATGCTCTGGAACTGAAGGGTTCCTTTTCAGTCAACTCCTCCTTGTACACCAGATCAACAGATTGTTCTTTCCTGGTTATTTTTATACTACATAGTTTTTGAGGTTAACGAGCAACCAAAACTGTCCTTGTAAGCCTGAGTTTGGCTAAGGAGAGTGTTCTGTCAGCAGCTGATTCCTCAGGAGGAAGTCACTGAAAAGTCTCTTGTTCCCTTTGGAGATGAATGACCTCCTCCAAACAGCAGATGGAGTAGTCACTTGCTGCTGAGGTCTTCTGCAGCAGGATGTTTCAGCTAGAGGAAAAGGGAAAGGAATAAAGCGACATTCTGTCTTGGCCACTTCTGAGAAGGGAAGTGTCACAACAGTCATTTCTGAAATCCAGAGAGCAGCAGTAGAGAAGCATTAGTTTGTTTTCATCTGTACTTTTGTGAGGATGAAGGAGGAAGATTCTTTCTCAGCATGTCCACCATAGCCCCTTGCCTTCCATCAGTGCTCAACAGCCATTTCTACTCAAGATGTGCTGTGCTCTGAGGCAGGGAGATCAACCATCCCCCTCACCCCAAATAGCCTGAGGATGCCGCAGGGAAGCACTTAGTCCTGCAGCACTAACAAAGCACAGGCTGAGCTCACAGAACGGAGAGAGAGGAAATCACATGCAGACTTGCAAAAGGCAGTCTCTGGAGCCTGAGCTGGTTGATCACCCAGCAATTTCCCTGCGAATCTACCTGGGTTTCCCTTTGATCTCTTTTGGTTAGTACTTCTCCTTGTCATCCCTGATGCCCAGCCTAGAGGCAAGACATCCTCATAAGACTTAGAAGTGCCACAGAACTACAAAGGAAAAAGGAATTTCATGCTCACAAAGCCTCAGCAATATCTATACACACACATAAGAAAAAACAGACTTCAAATACTTATAAAAGTACCTATTGTGTTCTGGATTTCTGTGGTTTTCCAGTGTCTTACAGCTTTATTTCAAGATCTTAAGATACTTTCTTTGAAACCTTTTCAAGCCCTTCCCCCCACAACCAGTTTTAGCACCCCTTTGCTCCTCCATCCCCTCCTTATTTTATAAAACATTTTCTGCGTATTCTGATTGTACATCACTTTTCTCAACCATGTTTCTATTTTTCTGATTGTTGTATCTTTATGGAAGAGGTTAGAGACCTCTTTTACCAACTTAAACAAATGTGGTTCCATATGCAGCCACAATCACTACCTCTGGTCACATTTAACACCAAGCACTCCATGTCTTATGCTTCCTGTATTCACACAGAAGGAAAATACCAGGGACACCTTTGTCACAGCAAATTCCATGGCCCAAACCTCTGTGGACAGATCTAGAGCCGACAGCTTTGCCAGGCACTGCTATTTATGAGCTGTGTCTGTTAACACACAACCCAGGGGGTGTGAGCAGTTTACAGTATGAACTATGAAATACACAAGTAGCTTTGGCAGTCTCAGAGGTGACATTCTCAAACAACTGCCTCTCAGAAGACCAATACACACATTCACTGCACAGTCTGATTCAGGGCTTCAGCTGGCATGTTAAAATACACCCAGCTTACGCTATTGCATAAGACACATCCTATCCGGATCAGCCGCCCCCAGGGAGCAGGACTGTGCACCTGACTGCACATTCCGCAGTTCCTGGAGCTGTAGCACAGCCTGGAAGGTGCTAAGGAAGAGACAAGGATCGGGAGGGTGGAGCAGAGGTGGCCCTGGCGCCGCTCTGTGGGAAGTGACATGACCCCAGAGGATGAGCAGCTGATGTCACCTGATGCTGTTCCCACCCTGAGCGAGTCTCTGACAGGGCTGTGGGTGACTGGAGGAGCAAAACTGGCAGCTGAGCCAGTGGGAGAGAACCAATCCTCACGGATACACACCCCCCCGTGGCCACCACCCAGACTGGCTATTCCAGACATGCATGGGATGCACACCAAGGGAGGAACAGAGAAAACAGGTTATGTTCATGCTGATTGCTCAAGTGTATTTTTGCTGATAAAACTGTGGGGCTCTCAGCCCTCTCTTTTTCCTCTCCCTTACTCATGCAAACCTGACTTGAGGCTGTCCTGTTCTTTGCTAAGTGCCCTCAGCAGCTCCCCCCACAGCTCTGCAAGTTGACAGACCCTACAGCACAGCAAGCACTTGGCTTCTCTATTCTCACCTCTCCAAGACAGCCTAAAACCCTCTTCCATAGTCCTCTGACGAAGCAAGGGCTTCAACTACAGCCTTAAAGGCTGAAAATCAAAGGCTTCTCAAGGATCCAGGTTTTGGGAATTTTCTATGACAGTAACAGAAATAAAGGTTGCCCTTTTGGCTGGTAAGGTTCTTGGTTTGGAAGACAGGTGTCTGGTAGGGAGGGCAGGAGCCTCCCTTGGCATGAAAATGTCGACCCCTTCTCTCTGAATTACTGTAATTTTGAAATCAAGGGGCTCTCAGGCAGAGATCTGTGTGTAGGAATAACAGTTCTTTACTAGTGTGTATAACGAGGCAAACAAACAACAATAACTACAGCATTAGCAAGAAAACAGAACCAGGGACCCCAGGATCCCTTCTCGGCTGAGACGGGAAGGGATGGAGGAGAGGCTTTGCTTCACAAACCCCCTCGGGCAGTCCCGGTGCTCCTGCAGGGCTCTGAGGAACACCCGGCTGGAACAGCAGGGATGAGCTGAGATCCCGGTGCTGAGGTGGATCAGCAGCTCCGCGGCGGTGCCTGGCACTGGCACGTCCTGGCAGGATTGGGGGTGTGAGGCTCACAAATGAAGAAGGAAGAAGGAGAAGCAGCAGCTCCGTCTGGGTGATGGCGAATTCCCTTCCCCAAGCCGCACAGCTCCGAGAGTGTCTCCCTCTCCAGCCCAAGAAACCAGCCAGCCCCCAGCTGCCCCCACCTCCCCCCTGGGCCCAGCCGAACTCCCTGTGCTTCTCAAGCACCCACCAAGTACCAGCAGTCAGGTTTTCCCCGCAACTAATGGACAAAAAATTCCACAGGTGAGACGGAACAAAAGGAAGGACACCCAAGCCCCAACACCAGTTTGTTAGTTTGAGGAACATGATGAGGTTTTAGCAAAGCCTTTTGTATCACAGGAATTAGGTCAGGTTCAGTAGGCGCCAAACATTTCAAGGCACATTCACTCGCAACAACGTTAGTGCTGAAATGATGTGAATATAAATTGTAACAAACATAATACCAAAGTATTTACAATGAGATACAAAATCCAAAGTATTTACAATGAGATACAACTCACAGAACACTCACCAATTGGTATGCAAATTGGTAGATATAGGGGACTGCAGAATAATCTGAGTTTGGATTTCAGAGTTCCTTCCTAGAGATAAGATTGAGCATCTGTCATCAATCTTCTGCCTTGCCAAGTTGAGAACACATGAAAACACTTCAAGCATTGCTCTGCTCACATACATGCATCCTTTAACAACACACAACACACCTCTAGCACGTCTAATCACTCTCATTTTTACAGGGCCACACCTGACAGATAAACGGGTTTTGCTGCAGATATCAGCTCCTGACAGTATTGCAGCTGGAGCCTCACAGGACCAAGACTGGAAAGGCAGTCAAAACACCTTCCTACCAAAGTTTCTCACTTCCTGAGGATAATTTCCTAACCTGTCTTCTTCCCACAAATTCTAGTTGTTCCATCTTCATTGATCTGAACCATTTGCTCCAGAAACGAGCAGCTCAGCAGTCACTGCCACCACCTCTGATACCTTAGGGTGTTCACCAGCACAGGTGGTGGCTCACGCCTGCTCCAGTTCCTGCAGGTTTTCTGGAAGCCAGGCTGGTCAGCACAGGGTGTGAGCACTGCAAAATCCAGCCATTTGGCTCCAATTGAAAGAAATGCATAAATGTGGACATGGATGATGCCAGCTCCAGCCCTGGTGTCTCAAGCAAGAGGGGAACAGTTCTGCCTCCCACTGCTGAGCTGTCAAAAACTGGGGGGTGGCAAGGTCTTCAGGGAAGGCAAATTCATAACCTGGGAGGGAGGGAGGGAAAGAGATTCTCTGTGCAGAAATATTTCTGCAACAGCAAATCTCTCCAACGTGGTTCAGATTCTGCAGAACATCCACACAAGTGGCATCTGGCAGCTTCAGACTCTTCCCAACTCTCATTCTGAGAACAGAGTTGCCAGAGAAGCTGATACTAATTATCTAAAACTGGGACTTGCATATTTCCCATATTCTACTTCTGAAGCGCTGCATGACTGAGAGGTTTGCAACTGCCAAGACATGAAAGAGTGTTTGTTATTAACACATCACTATATAATCAGGGGCTTAGCAGGGGGCTGGGCATGCACATGAGTCTTCCTCTGCTGCTGACAGTGTAGATGGAAGTCCCCAGGTACCTTATTAGGTGACAAGTGAGAATGAGTACTGCAGCCAAAACAAAGCAATTTGGCACAATTTAGTAGAGAGATGGCCCATTCTACTCGAAAAAGGCCCCGAATTGGAACAGCACAAGATGTTTCCAATTGAGATTGAGCTGTGCTGGCCAAGCTGAGTGGGTGTCTCACAGAGCAGAGCAGCAGTGGGTGCTGAAGTCCAGGACTGAGATCTGCTGGCAGAGCTCAGATGGGGAATGTTGCCCAGTTTCTGAGAACAACACAAAGTCTGTATTCTAATTAGAGCTCCTCTGCTCATCTGCATGGCTCAGCAGAAACTTTGTGAATTTTCTAGGCCTTTATTAGGATCCATACAAAAAGCCTAAATTCAATTTTTTTCTCCTCCCACAGTGAAGCCACACTAGTAGGAACCACCCACCCCACGTGTTCTGCTGTTGGCTCCCATGGAATGCCACAGGTAGGCACTGATTTCATGTACATGGAGTGATGTGTGGCTCTGGAAAGAGTGCCCAACTTGGATTAAATGAGGCCTGTGAGCAAGGGCAGTCTGATAGCAAGGTATGAAGACACACAGATGAGTGAGCTGGACACACAAAACTTTAATAACTGACCCCAGGGTGCCTGGGGAAGGCAGACATAAGGGACAATATGTTGGGAGTGTGGGACAGGACAGGAGCTAAGAGGGTTGCCAGGACCTGCCATCCAAATCATACCCGAGGTCCTGCCAGTGTTCACTGGCTCCAGCTAGAGATTCCATCCCGGGCACTGCAGACACACATGATCCTAACAACAATAAAGGAATTCATACTTTGGGAAGGCTCCTCCCCTCCCTGCGCTGCTCAACTGGCCAAAGCAGGTCATGAGCTCATCTGAATATGGAAACTCTACTTAATAAGGAGTAAAGACAATTGCTTCAGCTTGTGAGTTCAACGTAAGAAAAACAGGTTTCCAGATCTCCTTTGGGAACTTGAAGCTTTGGCTTTCACTCCTCTCTGCTGTTTCCTCTCCGTGCCCACCCTCATTCCCCTTCCCCTTGCCTCCTGCCTGATGAGGCTTTGGCAAGCCCTCATTTCTCCAAACCAAGCCCATGGTCTGAAAAGCAAATTCAGTGAGGTCAAAAGCCAAAAGCTCACACATACAGGTCTGTCAGCTCTGAATGGCCAGAGCACAGGTGCCACTGTGCAAATCTCCATAGCTAACCTTCAAACAAGAATCACATCCTTTGTCTGCTTCCTGCAGAAAAAGGTGTTTTTTCCACCTTTTCTTTTTTTTTTTCCCTAAAGGGAACAAGTTCCATTTCCAATAACTGAACACTGATTAAAACCACTGTCCCTCTACCACCCCCCCAAGTCACAAGCAGCTTATTCCAAAAAACTGTCAAGAAGAAGATATCTTGTACAAGGACTTCATAACACAAGGGAAAAGAAATGAAGGAAAACTGTTGACATTAAATGTTAACTCTTTCCGTTCTAAAAAAATTCTCTTAAATCTTACCCTTCTCTTCCCATGCTTTTAATAAAAGTATCCTCACTGAAAATTCATTGAGATCAGTTTCAACTCTTTAGAATGACACACAGCAGTGACCCAGAGGCAATCAGCTTGGTATTTCCATAATTAAACAGGTATTTAATCAATACTTTTTATTCAGTTTGAGTTAGTCCATATGAATCCAACAGCCCTGTGTCCCTCTGTTACCTCTAACAGATTAATTCCATAATTCTATGGAATTCATGGGGTGGCTCAAGGGCAGGCAATAAGGACCTGGACTTCAGTTCTCAGCTGACAGTTTCACCCCTAATTTTGCTGTTTGAGGCAAATCTAGATCTCCATTGGCTTAAAAAATAATTATTGACCAAGAAATGGGTGTTCAGCTCTTTAACTGAACAGGTCCTCTGAGGGAACTTGTCTTTTTATAAACCTCTTATTTTTGTTGGCAGATTGTAAAGTGAATCTTACCATTAATTATCTTTGCAGCCTTGTTCAAGTGCACTGCCAGAACTGTCTATGGAGGCTGAAGACCAGCAGTTTACAAAGATTAAACCGAGGTGGTTCCTCCTCAACAGCTTCCATTGCATTGATGTGGAAATTGTGTCTGTAATAATAAAAATAAAAAAAACAACTTTAGTTCTCAGGGCAACAAATGCATTGACAAACTAATCACCCCAAAGCAGACTTGTGCCTTAATTCCCCAAAGTATTGCTGTGTCAGATTGCTGCTCACAGCCACACCCTGACATGGGACTAATAATGGGGTCCCCGAGCAACAATGCTCTGGGTTGAGGCTGCCCCATGGGCACATCTAATTATGATGTTCTGTGACAAAGCTATAAATACCCCTGGTCCCACAGGTGAAGCCCTCATTGCAGCAGGGTTTTTGGGCAGGTATGTAGTCTGTTCTCTCTGCCTGCCTGGGCTGGAGGGCTGTTTGTAACCATAAGAGCCTCACAGACCTCTCCCCCAGGGAGTGTGAAACCAGCACGATTTCATAAACACAGACAGATTAAACATCAGCCAGAAGAGCACTGAAGGGGAAATGATTAAATCTGTTCAAATGAAAAAGCTACTGACAAAACCCAAAGACCACCTGAGCAAAGGAAATTCAACAGAATTCAACAAGAGAATTCAACAGAAAAGGGGGGTTACACATTAACCGAGCAGCTCTGGTGGGCTGAATGGGGTCTGAGAGGAGAAGATGATCGCTCTGTGAAGGGCCACTATGGCAGGAAGATATTCGAGGATAAAGGACTGTTTGAAGGATCTGTTGAAGAACAGGGAAGGCAGAACCCTAGTTTGTCTTCATGATTCTCTTAAGATCACGACATTATTGCTTTAGGCTCACAAACCCAGTCAGTGCCCCTGGTCACCATCAGCTGTCAGGTGAGGAGGGTTTTTTCTCACTTCGCCAGGAATTCCAGCCTCCATCATCCACCTGGCCTTCCCATCTGCACACTCTCAAAGCTCCGAGGAATAATTTCAGAGGAAGAGAATGCATAAATAAATGAGGAAGTCCTTTATGGCAATGCCTACAAGAAAGGGAACCTGATGGGCAATCAATGAGCCCTGAGAGCCAGACATAAATCCATGACGATGGCTGCTGACTAAATACCAACCTAAAAAGAAAGAAAAGTCAGCAAAAATGCTTTCCACTAATCTATCTCATTTACTTCTTGCTTTGTCAGAGTCTGAGGAGATGACAATCACTCACAACACAGAACTGAATAAGGAAATTATCGGCTGCCTCAGCCAACGCGCTGTGGCACACAGTTGTCAAACTCTTGCAAATTTTGTCAGAACTCTCTGAGCAAACGTTCCTGTGGCTTCTAAAGAAGCACAGAAAAACTCCCTTTCATTAAAAAGGGAAACCTTCCTTCTTGCTCACTACAGCATCTCTGTGATGAATGCAGCAGGCAGCAAAGGGCGTTCCCGGGCCTGCTCCCAGCACAGGGAGCCCTCAGGGCCGTAGGCAGGGCTAATGAGGCCACCTCACCCTGGGGAGAGGACCAACCAGGGACTTTTCCACAAAAAAAGAAAATGTGTACTAGGGTTAGTTATTAGCTTCGGACAGTGACTGGATTGATGGATGTGAGCCTTTAGAGAAACTTTGGTCTGAGGCAGGGCAGAGGAGCTGTGGGACTACGGACACTGCGCTGTTGGGGCAGAGTGGAAATAGAACGCAGATCCATAAAGGCGCTGGGAAACATAGAGATAACGGCACTGTGAGGAGGAACCCCAGGGAGGGGATGGAGCAGCAGTACCTCGTACATAGGAGGGTGCAGGCACGATGCCCAGCCAGACATCAGCTCAGCGCTGCTGAAGGCACCGGGGCAGTGCTCACCGCGGGCTCCCCGCCCCAGCTGCCTGAGAGCCCCGCGGTGCCGTGAAGGAGCCTCCGCCCGCCACGTCCCCTCACAACGCGCCGCCCCGCGCCGCCTACGCTACTCCCGTGCTGAGTTACGCAAGTGACGTAGCGGCATTGCCGAGCCGCACGCAGGTTGCGCAAGGGGAGCGCTATTCCCATACCGATTTACGCAGGCGGCGCAGCCTCATGACCGGGCCGCACGCAGGTTGCGCAGGAGGAGCGGCACGCTGCGATTCCCGAAGAGGTTTACGCCATCCGGCGGCCAGCGGGGGCGGGGCGCTACGGAGGCGGCGTAAGGAGGCCCCCGCCGGCGGTGCCCCGCCTCAGCCGCGGCGGCGGGGGAGGAGGAGCAGCGGAGCGCGCCCGGCGCGATGTGGCAGCGGTCGGTGTGCGTGGGCCTGCTGGCCCTGGCGCTGGGCTACCTGTGCGTGCTGGGCCCCGAGCTGCCCCCCGCGGCCTTGCGGCAGCTCTCGGCCTCGCTGCTGGGGACGCTGCGCCGCGCCCGATCGCTGGAGGCGCGCACGGTGGCGGCCTGGCAGGCGGCCATTGTCCGCCCCGCGCGCGGCTGGGCGCGCGTCGCCGTCGGGTAGGTGCGGGAGCGCGCGGGGAGCGCCCCTGGCGGCGGGGCGGGAGCGCGCCTGGGCCGGGATGCCCATCCCGGTGCCCACGTGTGTGGGTCTGGGACGTGCGGGGATGGATGTGCTGCGGCCCCGGCGCGCATAGCCGTGTACCTGGGGTGTACCTGGGGTGTGTCCGCGCCGCCCAGGTGAGAACGCACCTGCAGAGCTGCTTCCAGCTCTGGCGTCCCCATGAGCAGCAGGACGTGGAGCCCCTCTGCTCTGGAGCCAGACTGGGAGAGCTGGGGGTTCTCACCTGGAGAGGAGAAGGCTCCAGGGAGAGCTCAGAGCCCCTGCCAGGGCCTGAAGGGGCTCCGGGAGAGCTGGAGAGGGACTTGGGACAAAGGCTTGGAGAGGCAGGACAGGGGACAGTGGCTTCCCACTGCCAGAGGGCAGGAATAGGTAGATATCAGGAAGGAATTCCTCCTTGTGAAGGTGGTCAGGCTCTGGCAAGGTTGCCCAAAGAAGCTGTGTCCCCTCCATCCCTGTCAGGGTTGGACTGGGCCTGGAGCACCCTGGGCTAGTGGAAGGTGTCCCTGCCCATGGCAGGGGATGGAGCCAGATGACCTGGAAGGTATCTTCCAACCCAAACCATTCCATGATTCCATGAAAAAGAGCCGGATGTGAGTGCAGCACCTCCCGCAGTGCTGCGCAGTCAGAGTTGGACATCGGCCAAGGGGATCAATGATCCAGAACACTCCTGGAGTGGGGATTTAAGCTGGGCACTGGCCCTGTCGGCAACCCTTCTCTGGAGACATTATTCCCAGCTTGATTGTCTGTAAAACAAATCTGTGTACAGTCTGAGGGTTGGGGTTAGGGTCAGTTGGAGCTGCTGGTCCATCCAGCACAGGCTGGCAATAAATAGGTACCAGAGATAAGTTCATAAAGTGGAGAAAGGAGCGAAGCCTTCGCCTTTGGGAAGAGGTAACTGAGGCTGGGCAGAGCTGGAGAGAGATAAGGAGGGAGGGCAGTGGATGTTGAGCTCAGGGAAATTCAATACCCTTTCTCTTTTTAAAGTGGGAAGAGAACAAGGGGAAAGTTCAGGAATGTCACATTGATCTTAAATGCTGGGTTTAAGTCTGACCATTAATCTTGTTATATTTAGCACTTGACTCAAATATATGGACATGGCAGGTAGCTTGACTTTGACTGGAAGATTCAGCCTCTGGGTGTTGGAAGGAGTTATCCACTTCCATGGTGGTGTAGCTCTGTGTTAGCAGAGGAATATGACTTAGTTTCATCTTCTTGGATCTGTAATGATTCATTAAACCATAAAATTTGGGCTAAAATGCTGCTTGAACTTATGGTTTCTTTGCGATGCTAGGTAATTTCTCTGTCCTTGGTGTAGGAGGCGGTGCACATCTGGAGGATTTCTGGGCTGCTTACCTCGTGGAGTGGAAAGCCTCAGGGTTTTTCATGTCCTTTATTTTGTGTGATGCAGCTTTTTTTTTGTTGCAGCCCAAATCTGACTCCTGGGACGTCACTGCCAAGGGAATGCTGAGTGCTGAGCACTCCAGGCTGACAGGGAGCAGGAGCTGGCCCTTGCAGTGTCATGGGGGAGATGTAGAGAAAGTCAGGG
This sequence comes from Pseudopodoces humilis, assembly GCF_049639895.1. NCBI lineage: Eukaryota > Metazoa > Chordata > Aves > Passeriformes > Paridae > Pseudopodoces > Pseudopodoces humilis. Next base: position 19,164,976 of record NC_142215.1, read on the forward strand.
ATCCTGCACAAGTCTGATAGATGGTTTGGATCCCTGTCAGGGAAATGTGGGCCAGAGGAACAGAAATGGCATTTGACAGCATCTACACAAGATGGTTCAATTGCATCTCTGTGCAGTTGCTGGTGTCATCTCAGGAAATACTTGCTCCATGTTGTTATTGCTCTGAAACCACAGAGTGAGACAAGGGCAGGTGTTTCTGAATTGACTTCCTGGGGTTCTGGTTCCAGACAGAAAGTCTGACTCAGACTGGGATTAAATCAATGAGACATGGAGATTGGAAGTTAGACTTTCCAAAAAGCCTGGATCTGCTGAAATGGTTCTTATCCCTCCCTTACTGTTGCAGGATTTTTCTCCTGTTTCCACTGCATGCTATTTCTGTAAGTTTGGGATGGTCCTGTGGAAACTGCCGTTTTCAAATATTTCAACTGACAAATTGCTCTCTTGACTTTTTGTAAATAGAACCAGCCTGTGTGTGGAGTTGTGTGTGGGTTTGTTATTAGGAATAGTTGAAACTCCAGAGGCTGATCTAGCTGATTTAAACGCTTTCAGTTTTCTTTTTAATAGTTTTGAATCACATGTACATTTTAAACCCAAAATACATATATTTTTAAAAGCTTCTAAGAATTCAAAATGCCACTGTTGCTATGCCTGTTCTTTTTAAGTGAGCCCAAGGCAGGAAATGAAGCAGAACCTGTACTGTAACATACTCAAACACCTTTGGACCACGCAGCTTTCCTTGTTTTCATTCAGCAGAAAGTTAGAAATCCCTCTTGGAGCACAATAAAAGCCAGTCAAACAGATAAAGCTTTAGGAGAGAATCTCAGGAAATTCCTGTGCCTTTTTTCCCTGTTGTTGGTTGTTCTCCCCCTGCACAGTCAGGGGTGTGACCTCACTGCACTCCCAGGTGCCCTGAGGTCAGTCTGGTTTTCCCAGGACGCCCTTTCTGTCTCTCCCAGCGTCAACGCCTGCGTGGACGTGGTTCTGTCCGGGGTGAAGCTGCTGGAGGCGCTGGGCCTGGAGCCCAGCGATGGCAAGAACCACGCAGTCCTGAGTTCTGGGCAGGACCTGAGGGAGGCTTTTGCCCACTTCATGGAGAGAGGGGCGGCTGCCGAGCGCTTCTTCAGCGATGCCGAGGCGTTCCAGGACATTGCACGGACGGCCTCGGAGCACCCCGCGGCACAGGTGGGTCTGCACTCGGAAGGCAGCCTTGAGAATCCTCTTCCTTCCTTCCTTCCTTCTTGCTGCTGACTTTCATTCTCCCTCAGTGAAGCAAATCCATGAGGATGAAGCTTGTGGGGTAGCTTGAGTTGTGTTAATGGTTTTTCCTGGGATTCTGCCCCTGCTGCAAATGGGAGGGGTTTAAATGGTCTCTCCCCTGCTGACATTCCCAAGCTGAAATGTCAAAGATGCCTCTTGGGAGCCAGATGGGGCTGAGGCTGTAAAAGAGCCTCCAACACCTTGGGATAAGGCTGGGAGTGAGGAATTGTCTGATTTTTAGCTGTATGGCCCGTTTTCTGTGAGAGAAGCCAGGAATGGTTTGGGTGGGAAGGAACCTCAAAGTCCATCCCGTGCTACCCCCTGCCATGGGCAGGGACACTTTCCACTAGCCCAGGTTGCTCCAAGCCCCTTCCAGACTTGACACTTCCAGGGATCCAGGGGCAGCCACAGCTGCTCTGGGCACTCTGTGCCAGGGCCTGCCCGCCCTCACAGGGAAGAATTTCTCTCCAATATCCCATCCACCCCTGCCCTCTGGCACTGGGAGCCATTCCCTGTGTCCTGTCCCTCCATCCCTTGTCCCCAGTCCCTCTCCAGATCTCCTGGAGGCCCTTCAGGCCCTGGAAGGGGCTCTGAGCTCTCCCTGGAGCCTTCTCTCCAGCTCTCCCAGCCTGCCTCCAGAGCAGCCCTTGGATCTTCTCTGTGGCTGCCTCTGAGCACGTGTGACCCTCAGGACAACCAACCCATATTCACTGCTTCTCAAGCTCAAATCAGAGTTTAACTGGAAAGTTTGACCTTTATTACTGAAGAAATTTCCACAGTTCCTTTCACTGCACATGGGCACAGGCAGCAGGTTTCACCTCGACCTTAAGCTGGAGGAAGAATTGCTGCAGTTTTTAAATGGTTTCTTGTCAGCCTTGCTAAAAACCCACAGAGCTTTATCCACAGAGAGATTGCACAGGAGGAAGGGCCGTTTATGTGCTGAATGAGATGGTTTTTACAGCACTGTCAGAGTTGGGAATTAATTGATTTTTCCAGGGCAGTTACCTGAAAGTGAATATTTAGATTAAAAATAAAGAATGCTCAGCTTGTTGAGATCTTACAGAGAATTGTAAAATCATTTTGCCTTTAGTCCCAATAACCTTTAGTAACTTGGGGACTGCTGAAACCTGTTCTAAAAAGGCAAAATCTCCAGCCTGTGCTGAGGACTAAATGTGTTTAAAGGTCCCAAAGTAAGGGGATGCCCACACCCAGCTCTGTTTGTTTTACAGCTTTACGTGGGAGGAAATGCTGCTCTCATTGGGCAGAAGCTCGCAACAAATCCAGACCTGAAGGTACACACATGTTCCAAACATTTCATGCCATTTGCTCGTGTTCTTTCATTTGCTTGTCTCGTGTTACTTCCGTGTAGCTTTTGGGGATTTGGCAGTTATTTCTTAGGTTCTGCTGGTGGTACATACGGCTGGACTTCCAAGCTGATTTTTAAAGATTGAATTATTAACTTTTTAAAATCAGTTGTTAGGTAATGCTTAAATTTTAGCAAGGGACATGGCAAGGGAAACTTTGTTTTGTTTTCCTTGTCTTCCAGATCCTCCTTTGTGGCCCTGTTGGTCCCAAACTCCATGAACTGCTCGATGACAATGTGGTTGTGCCGCCTGAATCCATGCAGGAAAGAGATGAATTCCATCTTATCTTGGAATATCAAGCAGGTACAATGGAGCAGGTGTTCAGTGGAACCCCTGAACATCACTAAGATTGGTGCACAGCCTGAGGGGTGTCATTCTGAAGCTCCATAAACACTAAAATGCTCCCTGAAAACACAGATTTAACCACATGCTGATGAAACTCAGGGTAACCTTCATGTAATGGCTAAAACAGTTCCGTGGCTTTTCTTGCTGCTGATGGAGCCCATTGAATTTGTGATCTTGCCCAGGAATAAAGCAGCTCACACACACTTGGTCCTGTTTGCTCCACCCCAGGTGAGCAGTGGGGCCGAGTGAGGGCACCCGCTGCCAACCGCTTCATCTTCTCCCACGACCTTTCCAATGGTGCCCTGAACATGCTGGAAGTGTTTGTGTCCAGCCTGGATGAATTCCAGCCAGACCTGGTGGTGCTCTCAGGACTTCACATGATGGAAGGGCAGAGCAAGGAGATGAGACAGAGACGACTCATGGAGGTGAGTTACTGAATCCCTGAATTTCCTTCATTTCCACTCCCAAGTGTTTTGTGGCAAAGCCTTGTTTTCCCAGGTTTGAAGGTGTAGGAAGGCTGTGCCTTCAGAGCTCCCACAGATTTCAGTATTAAATGACAAAAGGAGAGTTGGGAGCTGCAGGAATGGCTGAAGTCTAATCCTGTAACACTTCTTTTTCCTCGATTCAGTGGCTTGTCCAGGGAAAAGAAGGGCTGGTTGCCTGGCTGGAAGGTGTTGACCCGGTTACTGGGCTTATCTAGCAGTGAAACCAGACTTTTTCTATGCTGGATACTGAGATGATCCCAGTTATAATCAACACCTGCATTCCTTAAAGAGCATCTGTCTTGCACCACCTGTTTTACAGCTGAGGGCTTGTCCTGGTGCGAGGCATTGGCCTTTTTTGTGTTCTAGGATCAGCTCTGCTCCAGCTGCTTCAGATTAGTGAGATTTTTGGAATTAATCCATGAGAAAGGTGTTGAGCTGGCAGCAGATTCAGGTTAGATACAGTTTTTCTGCCCTGGGATTCTGCAAACAAGAAGTTGTTTTATTTCCTCTCCTTGGCAGTACATACACAGGTCAGACATCCCATTGGAATTGTTTATATCCACACACAGGAAGATTAAAGGATGTGTATCTTGAGTCAAAACCCTTTTTCTTCTGTTCTTTAACAAATGTGTGTTCTAGTGTTGTTTGTTTCTTTTTTGCTGTAGGCTGTGGCCTCCATCTCTGATATCCCAACTGACATTCCCATACACCTGGAGTTGGCCAGTATGACTGATCAGGATTTTATGAGCAATATTATGCATCAGGTAAGGAAAAAGAAAGGATGTCCTCTTTTGATCAGGTTCAGTATCACAGTGCACACACTGGTGCATAAATATAGAAATCAAAACTCCATGTTTGGGCTATACATTGGAAGATAAATTGAGGATTGAATTTGAGCTGAGCTTGTAATTTTAAAAAATCCCTGTATTTCTTTGCAGAATTTCTTTCCTGGTGGTTCCTTGTTTAGCTTGACACAGCTCTGATCTCAGTGTTGTTTTATATAGAGTTGATGTGTTGTTACTCTTTACTGTCAAAGTGTGTGTCTGGAAAATTAATTGCACCAAATGGAATGTTTTCTTGCCTAAGTAATTCTTGCCAACTTGTGGAAGTGCAGTGACTGGGAAACCGGGTGCTGCTTCTGCCAAGCCAGCAAGAGGGTACTGCAAAAACCAGAGCCTGGGAGGAATCCCGGCTCTGACTCCGCTCCTGAAGGCAAAGCCGCCGTTCCCTGTTTCTGTTAGCAGGTCTTTCCCCTGGTGAACTCCATCGGGCTGAACGAGCAGGAGCTGCTGTTCCTCACCCAGTCTGCTTCCGGTCCCCACGCTTCCCTGGCCTCCTGGAGCGGCGTTCCCGACGTGGGGGTGGTCAGCGACATCCTCTTCTGGATCCTGAAGGAGCACGGCAAGGCGGCGGAGCGCGCCTCGGACCTCACGCGGATCCACTTCCACACCCTGGCCTACCACATCCTGGTCACCGTGGACGGGCACTGGGGCAACCAGGCGGCAGCGGTGGCGGCCGGGGCCAGGGCCGCCGGCACCCAGGCCTGTGCCACCGACACCATCGACACCAGCAAGGTCTTCCTCAAAGCTCCTCTGGAGTTCGTCACCTCCCACACAGAGGCACCGTCCAAAATCTCCCTCAATCCAGACGAGCCCGTGGTGCGCTGGCACAGGGAGGGCATCTCCTTCCACTTCACCCCCGTGCTGGTGTGCAAGGATCCCGTCCGGACCGTGGGGCTCGGGGATGCCATTTCGGCCGAGGGACTGCTCTATTCCGAAGTGTATCCTCAGTAGAAAACCAGGACCCTCCTTCTTCTCCAGCACTGCACCGTGTCTGAGAGCCGTGGATTGGGATTTGAAGCAGTGGTGGTATAGGAACAGAACCAGGGTGTGCTGTGTTTTCTGGGTATAACTGAAAAAGAGCCAAAGAATAATTCCAGGTATAAACTGTCGGCTACATTCCAGTCACTCGGCAGTGACTCGAGTGCTTCACGTGCAGGTCAGGTGCAGATGTTTCAATATTTAATGTGAAAATTTGCTTTGTTTTAAGGGGGAGGGATACAAAGACCAAAATCCCTGGCTGGCAAAGTTTGCTGTTGGTAGCTCAGAATGGATCTTTTCTGGTAGTGCTGGAATGTGCAGCAGCAGCAGAATTTCCTGCTCCTGGATCCCAGGGAGAGCACAGCAGTGCCCAGCCCTGCCTTGCCTCTGGTAAATTCAAAATAAAAGGTTTGTGGGTTATTTCCCAACACACTGCAAACTTTGCTTGGGGTGAGGATGGAATTACTGCCTGGTGCAATCACCTCTCTGTGTGCCCAGTTCCAGAGGAAGCCATAGTCCCAAAATGTGACACAGACTGAACCTACTCCAGGCTGCACAGGTGATTCTGGGTATCTGTGACTAAAGGTGTTCAACTGAGCCCCAGCAGCCTGTGCTTAGTTTTTAGGAAACAAAGAGTGAAGACAATCAGGGTTTCTGTTTGGTGGACAGCTGTTTCCCTGCCAGGGAAGCCCCAAACCATTCCCTGTGTTTTCTGTATACACTAAATACTCTGCTAACAGTTGGTGTGTGACAGAAAAGCTCTTGAGTGCTGAAGACTCACTTTTGGTTGTTTGAGAATGGTTGTGCCAAATTCTTCAGTCTCCCTGCCCTCTATTAGGAAAGGTTAATATATTAGGGAAGGTCCCTCTGGAAGCTCAAGAGCTGTAACAGCGTTTTCCAGATAAGACTGAAGTGAGGAGGTCTTTTTAAGGTTTGATGTTGGGGTTTTTTTGACTAGGTCACTGATAGTTTCTTTGCTCTGGCCTTTGAAATTAAAAAAGCAGAACCATGTGTCCTTGTTAAATACTTTGCTTCTATTTTTTTACCTTTCCACAGTCACACACTTAAGAATTGTAGAGCACCAGTATGGTTTTCTGTCTTTCCAGCATGGCTTTCTCTCTGGCTACTTCAGGAACCTGGAGTGTATTTGCACAGCTCTCAAGCAAGTTTTTAGAACTGGGTTAAATGCAATCAGCATATCTGGGCAAGCCTGTGCCTTACCAGAGCTTGGCAGAGGTTGTTCCAGGTCAGTCTTTGCACCTGAATGGAGGGAGGAGAGTCTGTGGCACTCAGGGTGGAGTGATCTGTTGCAGTAACACTGTCAGGCTGCTGTCAGTGGCGTTCTCTGTTGGGAAAAGCCATCCTAGCTGCTCTGCAAGGATGAAAATTGGCAGCTGTTGTACTTGCACTGACTCAGCACACAATGCTGTCTGTCATGTGTATTCAGCTTTCCCCCCTGAGCAAAGTCTTCTGTGTTGTACAGACCAGAAACACAGTCAGTGCTGTGTTTTCCTGCAGCTCAGCCCACCCTGAGCTGCCCTTGAGTGTCAGCATTTTATCCAGGTGCAGGATCTTTAGACTGGAGGCATGTCTACCCAGATTATTTTTTTATGATGATGATGGTTATTACTACTGTTATTATTATTGTTGATAAACTGTAGCACAGGACTTGGAGTTCTGGTTTAGTCTTCCTAAACTGAAAATAAATGAGAAGAACCTCTCATTTTGGCTCACTTAGAGGTCCAAGGCCATTAGCAAGGCTGTTTTGCAGCCTTTTGGGATGGTGGCCTTTTGGCACTCTGTTCCTGGGGCCACCAAAGGCCATGGATCTGCCAGCTGGAAACCAATCCTTGGCCTACACTGTGGATTCTCGACCTGGAAACAAAACAAAACTGAATACACACAAGCTGTCACCAGCAATGGCCCTGCTGCTGCATTTCACTTTTCTTCCCAAAACACTTCCAGGGATGTGAGGCTGATGGGACTGACATTCCTTGTGGCCACCTAAAAACACGTTACTGCACCTACAGACCTTGTCCCAGGGTCAGTTGTGCTTGCACTGAACAGGAACATGACAGGCTAAAATTAGCTTGTTAATCTGAGTCAGTAACTGCTATAAAGAATCGTTTAAAAGGAGCTTAGATTAGGAATCATCAAGCTAAACTGATAATTACTGTTACCTCCTCCTTCCTGCTGCTCCTCACAGGTAAACATTTCTGCTGTGGCCTGTTGTGGGTGTGCTGGGAATGCCTGGCATGGTGAGTCCCAGCTCTAATCCCAGCAGCTCTAATCCCAGCGGGATGGCCAGGCTGCTGCTCTACCCAAATCTGCTTTATCAGGTACATGGAGCTCATCTGTGTCCAAAGTCACTTCCCAAGGAGAATCCCTAACCACCATGACCTGTTCATCAGCTGTGCTAGTGGGATCCCTGATTAAGTTGTGGAACAATCTATATGGTAATAAATCTGAATTGAATGGAGGGGCCCAGCAGCCTTTGCTTTGTTTCACATGCTGTGAACATGATGTGCTTAACTTCCTTCTGCCTTCCCCCATTAATGACAGGGAGGCAGAGAGCTCCTGAAATCCTTCCCCTGCACCTGTAGTCTCACAGCTCTGCACAGCTACAGCAATGACAACAAAGAAAAGCTGCTCCAACAGCTGCAAAAATACCAAAGCTTCAAAACCAAGATTGAGCTGACCTTGCTTCCCCCTCATCCTCCGTCTCTATAAATGCTGTTTGTTCTCCTGTGTCACTCGTACCTTGAAATCCCCAGTGATGGATGACTCAAACCTCAGCCAGCCTCACTCCTGAAGCAGGGTTTGCACTGGAAATGTTTATTCACACAGATTCTGCTGGAGATGCAGCAGCAGAGCTCAGCACTGTGACAGCTCTCTGTGATAAAACCTGTGCACGTCAGTATTGTCACTTGTGTGGAACAACTGTTACCTGCAGCCACCTTGGCTTGGGTTTATTTTGTCTTCTCCATGATCCAAAATGAGCCTTCTTCCCATGTTTTCTGTGTATGGCACTTACTGAGGGTCAAGTGCTGGATTATTTGGGAGGTGTGAATCACAGGGGCCTGGCAGAGCCTCAAAGGACACATTCCTTCTCCACTGTGCCCCTGGTGCTGTGCCATGGGAGAGCCAATCCCAAATCCAACTCTTGCCAGTTTACAGGCACCTTTGCTCCTCTCCAGGGGAGTTTCACAGCATTACTAAGAATTACTTGATTTTCTTGTGTTTCATGGTTATCTCCTGTTGGGATGTGTGAGATCCAGTTAAGTTTGTCCTCCCTTCCCAAGTTCATTTTACAGAACTGGTGCTGAAATGTTCTTCCTCAGCAAAGACCTCATTAACTGCTTTGTGCTGGATGTTTTAGAGCTCAGCTCAGTTCCTTAGCCACTGGAATCTAAAGCCTGGAGAGCAGCAGAGCACTAAATCCACTCCAAAACTCAATGGAAAACTGACAGTAGTTGTGCTTGGCTTCTTTTTTTTACTATTTATTCTGTCATGATGCACTGAGTTATCAGGATGTGTGGCCACAGAGTGACCTTTCCAGCCATGCCCTGAGCAGAGAGTTGAGTAACAGTTCTGTGAAATGGTACAACAGAACTCAATTTCCAGCTATCCTAAAATGTTGGTTTGGGGGTTCTTTTGGAGCTTGCAGCTTAGGTGAAAGCTGAGGGCTGTGAGTGAGTCAAGAGCTGAAGTGTGTCTGTGCCAGTATTGTCTCAGTGCAATCTGTCCCAGAGCAGCGCTGGCACAGACTTGTGTCACACAACTGCTGCCTTGCTATTCTGGGCTGAGCAACCTCAGAGTGCTGGGGAGAACAGGAGAAAAGCAGAGGAAAAACACTGGGTCTGAGTAACCTTTGCTGTAAAATTTGGACCTCAGAGCCAGGAATGCTGGTTCTGCCTGTTGGAGATGGTGGATGAGGTTCTCCTCTTTCACTCTGGAGCAGTTTCTTGTGTGGTATCCCAGCTGAATCCAGGTGGAATTCTCAGGGAGTCCAGACTCTGCTGGGAGGATGTTCTCTCAGCAAAGGAAAGGTGCAGGTTGGAAATAGCACATGGCCATTCCCTCCTGTGCCAGAAGCTCTGTTCCCAAAAGCCTGGGATCAGCCTGTGCTCAGACATCTCACAGCAGCTGAGGAACACAAATGATGGCAGGAATTATCCCATTAAAATGCAAGGGGAAAAAATACCCTGGAAACCTCCCCAGTGAATTTCTCAGGAAAGCTGCCCCTCGGTGCAGACTGGATAAATCTGGGTTCAGATCTCACCTGCATCTTCCATTAAAAACATGGATTTTTGGAGCAGTGTGGTTTGAGGGAATGGTAAAGCTTTCCTTGTAGCAGAACTGTATTTTCTCTTCTAGAAAAGTCTTGGCAGATGGAGTACTTGTTATAACATGGGCTCTTTTTGAATGCATTTATGTGTGGAGCTTATTATTTTAGTACAGTTATTCCCCATTCAGCACTGAGGCTCGTGTGTCTTCAGGAGAGGCTTTGCCAACTGAAGCCCACTCCCCAACTGGGAAATCTAAATCCTGAACAGCTTTAAGGCCCCCACATCCACCTTGCTCAGTCACAAGTAAGCAAACAAGTACGGGGCACAGCATGTACCCACTAACACTGCCTGTACCATCAATCAGCATGCAGTTGTCTCAGGGACCAGAACACCACATTTTTTGGGTTGAACACATGTTGCTGGATAGGCAGATAATTACTCTTGGCTGGAACAAGGTCTTGCTGCCCAGGCATTGATGTTTGAATGTCTTTTAGTTTGTTTCCTGTGCAGAAGCCAAGATGCAAAGTACCTTGTGAGCTGTGTTTTACCCTGTTCATCACAGACCTTTCCCTAAAAAGGGGAAGAAAAGTCCTAAAGCAGATGGTTTCTGCTTCCCTCAAAATTAAGCTCATGATTCTTTTCCATTAAGGGAGGGGAAAGAGGGGATTAGAATTATGGCTGATGCCAGAAACAGGTTTTGGAACATAAGGTGTGATTTCCAAAATCCCTAAATGCCTCAGTGCAGTCCTGCTGAAGAGTCCCTTGCTTAATTCCAGCTGAAAGAGCAGTCCAGCCTCATTACCATTAGCACAAAAATGCTCTCCAGAAAGATCCCAGGAATTTACTGCATGCATATGCCACCATCACCATGCCCAGGGGAGGAAAGGGGACAGGACAGGAATTGCAGCTCTATTTATTATCCAACTGGAATTACATATTTCAAAATGCTCCCTTAGACATAAAGCTCCCAGGAAGTAGGAAGGTGCCACTGCTTCATTTCGTAGAAGAATTGGTTCACTGTTGCATAAGCTTTTCAAAAAATATCTTTTTAAAATAAATCCCTTTACAGTACCTCCAAGTGCAGTTATGTGCTCCCTGTATGACATTTATCCCATCAAAGCATCCTAGCACAAAAATCTGCCTTGAATTCAAGTTTTGGGGCTGAAGTGAAGAATTCTGAGCCCCTGCCCACCCCTGTTCTGCAATCCTCACCTCTTCTTCCCAGGCACTCTGTTAGGCTACAGGAACTTTAAGTGTAAAAAGTAAAATGTGAATAAAAATCTCTGCACTGTACCTGACACTGTTTCTTGCCTGGTTTGTTTCAATTTTCCAGCACTCTACAAAAAAATTATGTTTAACTCCTGGCAGGAGGGAATCCTTACAGCCCTGGGGCTGAGCTGACACAAAACCCAGCAGAAAGGACAGCTGAGGGCAAAAAAAGCCACATTTAAGATAAGCAGTCAGTTTGGACTGTCAGAACCCAGGGGAAAGTGAAGGGTCCTACTCTTTCAGTGTTCTCCAGGGAGCAGGAGAGCACTTCAGCTCCTGGCTGGGCTCTAAAGATGCATTACTGTCTTTCTGGATAAGAGCAATGAACCACAAAGCAGAGCTGAAGGTTGGGATGTACCCAGAGTCCTGCTCATGCTGCCTCCAAGATGTTTCCATTACTAACCTTCCTCTCCTGGACCTGTAGTGAGGGAGGGATGCAGTCCAACAGTGCAGAACTAACAGCAGGAAATACATTGTCAAACAGCAAACACAGAGCCCTGAAGCTTCAGTTTACTGCTTCTCTATGCAAAATCAGCTGCTCACCAGTTCAGCCACTGGAAGGGTTTAATCCTTCTCAGTCCAGGATCCTAAATCACTAATGCTGGCTTTGCTGAAAGTCCTTCTGTGGGACTCACACCTAACCTGTGGAGATCTGGACCCCAGTTCTGTAGTGAGTTGTGACTGCACTAAGAGTAGCTACACAGAAACCTCTGGTCACTGCAGTTACTGCTTGGAGCAAGGCAGAGCCCACAAGCTAAAATCACTGACAGAAAACAGCTGCATCCAGACTAACTGACAGTGGGGAGAAGCCACCGTGGGGCAGGGGGGGCAGGTCCCTTTCCCAAATCCCAGGCAGCACTGGAGAGGCTCCTGCACCACCTGTGCTGCCCAGAGCTGCCCTACTCTGCTGCCTCCTGGCTCTGGAGCTTCTCCTTCCTCTGCTCCTCATCCCCTGTGGGAGCTGAGTTCTCCTCAGGGCTCGGTTCTGAGTCCTGCTCCTGTTCCGGTTCCAGAGGCAGGGAGGGAGGCTTTTTTGGCAGAGCTGGTGTTGCAGCACCTGGGGAGAGAGCACAGTTAAAGTTACTCTATGGCTATGTGTGTGTGTGTTGTCTGTTCCTTATGTCCTTCCCAGCAGCAGAGATGCAAAACAATCACAGCGTTTAATTATCTTCAGATTCCTTCTGCATAACATTACTGAGTTATCCAGACCTTACAGTGCCCACAGTCCTGCTGACAGGAAGCTCAGCTGTCAAATTCAGTACAAATGTAGGAATTAACTCATGCTCTGGAAGGGAAAACGTTTTCTAGAATCACAAATCTCAGAATGGTTTGGGTTGGAAAGGACCTTATGCTCATCTCATTCCACCCCCTGCCATGGACAGAGACACCTTCCACTGGCCCAGGGTGCTCCAAGACCTGTCCAGCCTGGCCTTGGACACTTCCAGGGATCCAGGAGCAGGCACAGCTGCTCTGGGCACTCTGTGCCAGGGCCTCACCACCTCACAGGGAAGTGCCACTTCCAGTTCCACTGAAGCTGGTTTATGCTCAAGCTAGACCCCCAACCAAAGTGCTTTTTTCATGTCACAGCTTTAGCAAATGTAGCGAGAGGTTCCAGGCAGCTAAAGTAGCTACTTACAGAATTGGATCACAAGAGGACACATATTGTTTCTACATCAACATTTAAGATGCCAGCTGATGTTATGAACCAACTCCCTTCTCTGATCTGGATAATAAAGTCCTTCAGGTATGCCCTGAACCCTTGATGTGTTTTATTTTTCAGATTTTCTGGCTAAGTCTTCCCTGCATGGAAAGTTTATTCCATGTGTGAGATATGGAACAGGTCCTTAGGGATGCCAAAGAAAGAGGCCTGGATTACACAACCACTATCCTGGTTCAGTCCACAGGCAACAAGACTGAGAGTGACAGAAAATCACCATGATGAGCAGCACCTCCAGTGCATTCCTCCTTGGAAGCTGAGGGGTGAGAGGAGGTCAGGCTTGGAATGGCTCAGGAGATGTTCCTACCCAGCCCCAGCACAAATAGTGATGGGCTGAGCTTCCAAAGGCTCACACCACCCCCTGAGAACCCTCAGTCCCACTAAATCCAGCAACACCTGCAAGGATGGGCAGCTTTGGAGCAGTCCAGCTGCAGTTACTGTTGTCAGAAAAATGATGAAAGTACTTTGGAAAATTGTCCATCCTTTCCCTCCTCTGCAGCAGCCTGGCTGTGCATGGCAGCTCCTGGGCTCTTCCAAAGAAAGACAAGAGGTCTAGCTGCTGAAAACTGCTCCTTTCCAAGGCAAGATCACAATCCCGTGCTAATGGAATCTCGCCCATTGTGGCTCAGACAGGAAGGGAAACTTTCCCAGCTTCCCACATCCCCACAAAAGCGGGAGAGTGAAATACACTACACAGAGCATCTTCCTGAACTCAGAAATCTGGGAAAGTTATCACCAAATACTGCCTCCACTGCCGTGGGAGCAAGCAAATCCCTTCTGGAACACGTGCTGTAACTCTTCCAAAGGGAAGAGACATTTCCCTTCCTCCCTCCCACGTCTCTACTTGAAAGAACCGCAGAGGAGATGTACCTGGGGGGAGCTGCATGGTTTTCCCATATCCTGCAGCAGAGGACATGGCTTGACCCAGGGCCTGGTTGGAGCCCAAAGGCTGCTGAGAGCTGGATTTCCCTGCCGCAGCAGCTTTCTGCTTGGATTTGGACTCTTTAGAAGGCTTGGTCCAGATCAGGCTCTCCCCCATCTGCAGGGCAGCTCCCATCTTCTGGGCCATCTCCACCATCTTCTCAAGAAGCAAAAAGAGAAGAGAAAGCAGGGATGCTTTAGATAACAAAAAAGTCAACAACACCATCAAAAAAAAAACTACAAGAAAATATCTGTGGAGAGCTGGCTACAGCCTGGTGCTTGGGGGAAACATGTCTGCTAATTCAGTCCCTTAATTAAGAGGGAATCTTGTCTTGCTGTGTATTGATTGAAGAACTGGGCTTCAAAGAGCAGAAAGGAAGCGAGCAGCTCTCAGCAGGCGCCCGCTCCGCTCGGAAAATCTCATGAGCAGAATTTCTTCCTAATAATTGGGCTCAAAGTCAAACCTCCTCCTCATTTGCTGCCAGCCCTGGGGTGGCTCCTGAGCTCAGGCACAAACCTCAGGGTCGAAGTCGGGCACGCTGCTCTCCCTGGCGACGGTGACCTTCCTCTCCATCTCCTGATACTGGCTTAGGGCCCCCTGCTTGTCGCCCTGGTTGTAGAGCAGGACGGCGTAGTTCAGGTTGATGAGGGGGTTGCACCTGCAGCAGACACATGGGATGCATCACATTCCCTGTGGGAACACTTATCCTGGCTGCAGGAATGCTAAGATGTGCCCGAGCAGCAAAGCTGGACACAGCTCCTTGGCTGGCACCGGCACAGAGGCTACAGCCAACGCCCTTGGGAAATGTGGCCGAGACCCCCTTGCCTGATGACAGACCCAGTGCTGGGCTCTGCAAAGGCCCCTGGTGCTGGTGACAACATAAATCCCTCCCCAACTGCCTCCCTCTCTCCAACACCTTGTTCTGTGCACCTGGGGGCCATCCTGGGACTCCCCTGCTCCCCAGTGATGGGGGCTTTGGTCAAACTGAGACAGATGATCTTTCTCTGATTTACCTCAGACTCCCCCAGCATTCCCAGTCTGCAGGAGAGCAGCACAACACAGCCCTGCTCTTGGCTTTTACTTTATAACCTGACACACCACAGAATGTGCTGTTCACATTTCATTTCCTCACTTCTTCTCTCTCCTTCCCCCAGCAAAACCACACACAATTGCAGGTAGTGCTACATGTGAACACAGGTACCTGCACACTCCTGCCTCCCTTCCTGAATGAAGATTTCACAAGGCAGAACTGCACCATACACTCTCATTTTCCCAAGGATCCATCTCCTTCACTGGGCTGCACTAACCCTCTCCATCTGGCCCAGCCAGGAGAGCCAGAGGGGTTGGAGGAGCTCTGCCTGTTCTGTGTGGAGCCCACGGGAGCATCCCTGCACACAGGCCAGGCAGGGATGCTCCGTGGCTTGACAAGAAATGTGAGTGAGGGACTGGTGCCCTCTCCTGGAGCATGGCTGGGATAACTGGAACCGTCCATGGCCAAGGCAGAGGGAACAGGCTCTGCAGCAGTGCAGAAGGGGAGGATCCCTGGCCCTGGGCAGCCTGCAGGCCCTGGCTCTCCAGTCCTGGTGTCTCTCCATCCCAGTGCAAGGAAAGCAACTCTTAGAAGAAATCTCACTGCATTTATAACCATGGCTTCTCCTTTAACTAGGAAACTGCAATGCTGAGCCCACCATGGAATAAGCTCTCCTCCCTCCCTGTCTTTGCCAAAACACTGAGGAGATCAGACAGTCCTGGGAACAGCCAGTTTTAAAATTAAATGAACCTGATGGAGCTATTTCACTGCCTTCAAGAGCTGAGAAGCAATTATGACAGTCAGAGAAAAATCAACAGCTGAATACCCATAGAAAGGACAGTTACAAGCCAGAACCAGGAGTGGAACACCTTTTTCTAACAAGTTTTCCAAGATCTTTCCATTCCAGCCCCCAGCGTGGCACCCAGGCCACTCTAAAATCACCAGCATTCCTGGTGATGGAAACCAACCACCTGCATCCCAAACAGCTCCCAACACACCAGCAAAGGAAACCTGTGGGGACACAGATTCAGCCACACCATAACTGGCTAAAATCCACAGTGTGTCAGCTGAGCCAGCCTCACAGTCTGGATGTTCCCCCCAGCAGGCCCTGGCAGCTGGAATTCATTTTTGCTTTGATGAGGGTTTATTTTCCTGGTCAGACCGCAGAGCTAGAGCATTGCCCAAGTGCCAAATACTTGGGCAAAGTTGTAAAGCCCATTTATTGCTCCTCCTTTTTGAACAAAGCACACAGACTCAGGAGTCTGAGCTGCCTTTAAGGGCCTGTCCTGCCTCGCTAGGCATGGAAAGCTGATTAGGAATAGAATCATGGAATGGTTTGGGTGGGGAAAGACCTTACAGCCCATCCACTGCCATCCTGTGCCATGGCCAGGGACACTTTCCACTGGCCCAGGTTGCTCCAAGCCCCATCCAACCTGGACTTGGACACTCCCAGGGATCCAGGGGCAGCCACAGCTGCTCTGGGCACTCTGTGCCAGGGCCTGCCCATCCTCACAGGGAAGGATTTATCCCTGGTGTCTCATCTATCACCACCTTGTGGGGCCCCTGCAGATGGAAGTGCCACTCTGCCACCTGCAGACAGACTCTGGGCTCAGGAGTGCTGGTGGGTCTAAGTGTGCAAATATTCACAGTAAACTGGGGAGACAAACAAAACTATTAATAAATGTGAGGTAATTTTGATTTCATGCCTGAAATGATGACATACTCTGAGGTTCAGCTTAACATTTCTGAAACCAAGTGCTCTCATTTTAAGACTCAGACTGCAAACATAGATGTTCTTAATGAAGGAGCTGCCCTTTTACTTGCTTTATACAAACTTCTTGCACGTTCTCCCAGCTAAAATCTTCCCAATTCAGAATAGGCTCTACCCCATGCATCTCACTGCTCTGCACTGTGCTCAAACTTTGGGTCAAAAAATACGTTTTCTTCTATTAAATCTGTTCCACCATATAAATACTCACTAAAAGGAGGGCTGGCATCCAAAATCATCACCACTGACTCACTAACCAAATAGCAAAACAAAAAACAGCTCTGGGTTGCTCTGAAATAAAATCCTCTCTCATTTTTCAGAGCTGACTTGAATTAAAAAAAATAAAAATAGGTTTTAACACTGTCACTTGCACAGCTACAAGAATAAAAGTATTTCCCTACTAGAAACCATTTAGGGTCGAGGTACAGTGAGAGGCAAAGGAAATGAGGTGCAGGGAGGCAAAGCAAGACCAAGCAAGTAACAGCTCTGACAAAGACTTACTTATCCAAGGCCACAGCTTGTTCATAGGAACATTTGGCATTCTCGATGTCTTCAAGGTTGGTCAGAGCAACTGTACCAAAGCAAAATGTACACACAGGAGGAGATGTTTCACAAGCAGCTGATTTTTAGGACAATTCTGAGTGTTTTAAAATAGGTGTCAGCAGGGTTGTCTGGATTAACCCTACTGAATGGAAGTGACCTTAAAGCACATCCAATCTCAACCCTGCCATGGACAGGGACACCTTCCACTAGACCAGGCTGTTTCAAGTCCTGCCCAACCTGGCCTTGGACACTTCCAGGGATTCAGGGGCAGCCACAGCTGCTCTGGGTACCCTGTGCCAGGGCTTCCCCACCCTCTCAGGGAAGGATTTCCTCCCAATATCCCATCTAACTCTACGATGTCACTTCTGACATGTTTATCTCATTTCATCCCAAAAATACCCAGTGCTGGAAACCCACACCCACTCCTTAGGCAACCCAACCCCAGTCTCACATGTGTCAAGTCTTTTCCAATGCTTAATCTGGATCTGACTGCAGTTTTCCCTTCTAATTCCCCAGAGAGAAGAGATTGGGCAACAGCTCTTTAGTGAAGCCTTTATGCAGTGTTTCTTTACTTCATCCCATCTGTGCTGTGGCATTCCCAGGAGAGAGGAGCTCCCATACCTGCCAGGAGCATGTAAAGCTCTGCCATCTTGGGCTGGAAGTTGATGGCAGCGCTGAGGAAGTGGAAGGCTGAGGCATACTGCTGCATCGTGAGGTGCACCAAGCCCAGGTTGTACAGGATCTTCCAGTCAAAGGGAGCCAGGTAGTTTGCCCTCTTCAGGCAGCTGATAGCCTTGGAAAAAAAGGGATAAATGTGCTAGAACAGCCTCCATATGACAGGAATCTTGTGCTTGCATGAAACTGGATGCAAATGGGAGAAAAAAATGGAAACTGGATACTTACTGCCACGTATTTCTTCTTCCCAAAGAAGCACATGCCGATGTTGTTCCAGAGAGGGGGGCTCTCAGGAACACTGCTGGCTACCACCTTGTACTTGGAGAGGGCAACATCGAAATCCCCATGCACCTGCATCATGCTGCCAGCAGCCAGGGTGGCCTGGGGACAAGACAACAGTGACCCACTCACAGATCACTGTGACAACAGCAAGAACACGAGAGGACAAAATGATTAAACTAAAACTATTTAGTTTAATCAGGAACAACCATTTCACTTCTAAGGACTGCCAAGCCCGACAGTGGGAGCAGATGGGGACTCTGGAATCTCCCACCACAGAGCAGAACAAAGGGTGAAGAACAAACCTGAGTCTGCTTCTTCCTGCACTATTTTAATCATAACTGTCTCAGAAATGAGTTTGCCCAAAGCAGCTGTGGCTGCCCCATCCCTCAAGTGTCCCAGGCCATGCTGATGGGGCCTGGGGTAGTGGAAGGTGTCCCTGCCCATGGCAGTGGGTGGAACAGGATGGGCTTTAAGGTCCCTTTCAAATCAAACCATTCTGTGAGTCTACGAGTCCATAAGTATTACAACATGACACTGCAAACATGACATTGTTTAGGGTACTTTTTAGGGTGACAGAAGTACTTCTTAAGAGTCTGAGGCTCTGAAAAGATCTATGCACGAATAGAATCGTTTTACAACCAAGCACAGACAGGAATAGTTCTGGTGCAAGATAAGTGGGGTGTAAAATGTACTCAAGCAAGACATGCAGCAAAGCTCTCCTAGTTCACACTGACTGGCTGATACTGCAAATTAATGGGAATATGCATGGGGAAGAAAAAAAAGGAAGTGAGTACAACATACTGTATTTAAACCACACTAGTTAAGGCCTTTCTAAGATTTCACAGTGACAAGTAAAATTCGTAAGTGTAAAGGTGTTTTCACAACAACTCATGTTTGTCAACCACACATTTCAATGCTCTGCACTGCTAAAAGGGAAAAATAAGGGAGAGAAATGAAGTAACAGCCCTAAAAAGGGAAGCAGCTCCACAATGAGGAATGAAACCTAGATGCCAAGCTCAGCTTTCCAGGCCAGAGCCAAGGAAATGTACACAGCAGCTGGAAGCACAAGGTATCAGCAGATGGGAGAATAATAAAATGCACTATCACTTGGATCACAAGGGACCTGGCACAGTTCTTCCGGGATTTTTAAAATCCATAAGATATTCCTTCTAAAGTAAATTCCACCTGGCTTTGGTGCAACTTCAGATTAAAAACCAAAGGGATCAATTTAACATCCTACGTTCTGCCTCCTTCCCTTTCTCTACCTTCACACACATCCAACTCCCTACCCAGGGAAACATCCCAGAAATGTATTTCCCACAAAGCTCTTTGGCCAGGATCGTTTCCAGCCTCTCCAGGCCCAAGAAGCAGATTGCAGAGCTCTGACAGTGGAATTTAGCTTTAGGAGGTGTCCCCTCATGGTTCAGCTGTTTCATTTCCACTCCTCACCATACCTTGTAGTTGCCAGGATCGTAGGTAAGCACATTGCCAAGGTGTTCAAAAGCCTTCTGGTAATCCCCAGTCTGAGAAAAGAAGTACAGAAGAAAGCATCAGAAATTCAGGAATAAGGGGAGTTAAGAAGGAGAATACAGGGTTTGTGGGCCCCAGAATTTCTGGTTCAGTTATATAGTGAGAAAAGTAAGTTTTACAGTGCTCCCGTTACACACATGTTCATGCTGGATAATTCACAGAACAGATTCTAAGCACTTGACTTGGCTGGATTCCCTCTTCTGACCCAACTACAAGTGAGCTCTGGGTTTACAGGTCTGTGCTCCTTTCTCTATCCCAGAAAACAGGCTACAAACTGCTACTCTGCACATCCCCAATTGCCTCATCCCAAATTCCTCACTCCCCAGGGCTCTTCTGTTCAGGTGACTTCCCTTCCCTTGTCTTCTCATGGACTGGAGGTGTTAGTGGGCATATATGAGCATGTGAGAGCTTGGAATCACTTAAATCCTAGAGACTGGAACCAGATAAGCTGTCAGGTCCCTTCCAAGCCATCCTGTGATTCTGTGGTTTCAACTGAATTCACCTAAATCTCATCTCATTCCACCCCTGCTGTGGGCAGGGACACCTTCCACCAGCCCAGGGTGCTCCAAGCCCCACCCAACCTGGACATTTCCAGGGATCCAGGGGCAGCCACAGCCTGTGAGGCCTCACCTCCCTCACAGGGAACAATTCCTTCCCAATATCCCATCCATCCCTGCCCTCTGGCACTGGGAGCCATTCCCTGTGTCCTGTCATTCCATTCCTTGTCCCCGTTCCCTCCCCAGCTCTCCTGGAGCCCCTTCAGGCCCTGGCAGGGGCTCTGAGCTCTCCCTGGAGCCTTCTCCTCTCCAGGTGAGCACCCCCAGCTCTCCCAGCCTGGCTCCAGAGGGGCTCCAGCCCTGGGAGCAGCTCTGGGGCCTCCTCCTCCTTTCAGGCACTGCTGCCTATTCTTCTCTGCTTGCTCACTCTTTGGGAAGCCAGCTTCTGGAATAATCCAGCCCTTCCCATCCATTTCACAGACACAAGGATAAGCACACCTTTGTTATTTAAATTGATTCTGATTTTCTTTTATGGTGCATTAACACTCACAATTTCATGGCTGCTTTTTCAGGATAACTTGCAAGACTCCTACTGCAGAAACAAAGTAATGACTTGTTTTGTTATATGTTTTGTTATACTTGGAGGATGACAGAGTTAGGGCGGTTGCCAAACAGAATTCCTGCTCTGGCTCTGGTCCAGGGAATCAGCTTGCTTTTAGCAGCAATGAGAAGATACAGAAAAGCAAGTTCTGTCCTGTTCAATTCAGTTTGTAGAGAAGCATGTGCAAGCAATGGGAAGGTGGACAGAAATTAACTCTATAAAAAACCCAACATGGTTATATTGAAAATAATTAAGTTTTTGTAACAGTAACAGCATTTAGTACCTGCAGGTAGAGTAGGCCCAGGGCTGTGAGGAGGTCTGTGTTTTCTGGAGAAAACCTGGAACACAAAAGCCAAAGGGCTGGGTTTGCTTTTCAGCCCTTCTAGAACAGGGTAAAAATAGAAGATGGAATTCTGATTCTACATTGCTGTTGTATCAATCCAGGAAATGAAACTGTTATTATTAAAAACAAATATTAGAACAACTGCCATCAGGGCGATTTCCTCTGAATAACATCACACCTCAGCTTCCCAAACATCTCCTGGGTATCAGTGGGAAGGCACAAGGCTATGTGAAATAGATCTGGACAGATAATAAGATAATGTGGTTTTGTTAAGCTTCAAAGTGAGTCTGAATCAGTGACCTGGAAATACAAAATGAGATTTTCCATCATCTCTCATAAACCACCCTGTAAATCCATCCATCCTAAGCCTCTTGGGCCATGTAGGACAGGCAATCCTCAGTGTTTCTGATGGATCCTACACACTCCTCATCAGAATTTTAATTCACCTTTTAAAAAGATTGCCAATAAATAGGATGGAACCCACAACAAAAAAAAGGACAAAGCAGAGAGAGACACAATTTGTGGTCTCACTCACCTCAACAGGAGTCAGTTTTTAATTCCCTGCTACCAACACTTAAAAAAATCTGGTCTACACATTCACACTGGCACCTCTAAACTTCAACCAGAACAAAACCACCTGTGCCTGGTGGAATAGAAACATGGAATAACAGACTGTCCTGGAGCTGGAAACAGCAAGACAAATGAGAAAAAAACCCCAGGAATAAACAGGAATGAAGAAGAAAGGAGGGCAGGGGAGCACCAGGATAAGAATATAAACCTGGTAAGACGCTTAGCAAGGATTATTTACGTAAAAAACATTCCAGATTAGTCAAATGTCTGCCCAACCCCACCCACCACCAGGCAGCTGAGAGGGCAGACATGGAAGGAAACACTACACTGATATGCCTGTGGCTCCCAACACACTCCTGATCCTCTTTCTAGTGCTGGCCTCCAAGGCAAAGCTACACTTGAAAGCACTGGCAATGCTTGGGAATGCCCTACAACAAGGATAGGTGGGCACTGCAGAGCAGTGATGGGGTGGGAGAAACTCCCTGTGCACCAGCACATCTCCCTCAGCCCCAAACTGCTCTGAGGGGAAGCAGCAAGTGACATCCAGCCAGGGATTTTGGATGGACAGTCAGGGTTACACTGTTTTGAGAGATAAACCTTTGGGATGGATGAAGTCAGTTTTGGATCACTCTGCTCTCAGGCATCTCCATCCGTTTGTTATTCCACTTTTTTTCTGGCAGCCCTTCCAACAGCTCCCTTCCTCCCTGCCACTCTGTCAGCAGGAGCAGAGACAGCTGAAGTGCTTGGAAGTGCCAGCTTTGCTCAGAGCCCCCGTAATTACCATTAGCTTTTTAATCACGGCCTCAATTCAGATCTGGGACACCAATCAATTTTCTCCTGGCATAGGATGGGAATGGGCAGATGGAAAAAAGGGATGTTTCTTACTCTACAGCTTTCTTATATACTTCAATAGCTTTATCCATCTCCCCCTCCAAGAGGTGAATTTTGCCCAGCATCATGTAGGTCAGATCGTGTCTGTTGAGCTCCAGGGCATTGTTGAGCTGGTCCCGTGCCTAGAAACACAACCACAGCAAATAAAAAAATACTAAATGATTACAGAGCCATCAGCAAAGCAACAGCCCATGAGTAATCCCCAACAGCCAGGGAAGGAGGACAGCCATCAAACACCCCCTGCACCTGGAGAACACAAACCCCAGCCCAGCTAATCCTTGGAACAAGCTCTGCACCAGCAGTCACCTGCTTTTGGGTGCAGTAAAAGGCAGCACCTTCAAGCCAAGCAAGAGGCAATGACCTCCCAAGGAGGAGATGAGCACGGGTCTGGCTCCTGGATTTGCGTTTGTTTGGGCTTGAGGGATGCTCTGGATTTGTTGGGTGAACTGATACTATGCAGCTTATTCTTCCTTAAAATGCTTATTCCAGCAGCGAGGAAGTGAAAATCTCAGTGGAGGTGTGAGCAGGTCTCAGTCTGGAAGGTGTTAGTGCAGACAACAAATCCCAAGTGTGAGCCCACACTCCAGAGGCTGTTTTTTCACAGGGATGCCTTGAACAGGGAGCACAGCTGGGGTTTGCTGCAAGGGCCACAGCACCCCGCTAGCAAGAGCAGCGGGGAGGGCCAAACTGGGAACAAAAAAGGTCTAAATGCTGGTTTTTCCCTTGAGTAGCTGCATCAGACAGCTCAGTGCTCACCACCAGCACTCAAGGGATGGTTAAGTGAGGAATTGGGAATGGCATGCTCAGACCCGGGAACAAAACTGCATTTCAACTTCCAAAACTCCTTTACTAACTCCAGGTGTAGTTCAAAAGGAGCTTCAGACACAGGAACAAATCCTTCCCATGGAGGAAAAAAGGACCTGCTGCACCTCCAGCAAACATTCACCTAACTCTTTCCCTCTGAATCCTGCCAGAGCCAAGCAGCTGAGGTTTCCTTCAGGAGGTCTCTGCATGAGGTGCAGCAGTCTGAGCTGGGGAAGTGGTTTGGGGTTCTACCATCACCCTTCTCATGCTTCAAGACTGCTGCTCTTACAAAGCCAGCAGTGTTCCTGGGTCTGGCTTTAAAGGGCTCAGACACAGAAGCAGCTCTTATTGGAGCACAGCCCATTTTCTGTCTAGTTTGACGTTTCTCAAACATCCCTTTAAAATTAGAAATGTTCTCTGAAAAATCTTAGATTTCAGAAAAAGCCTCCGGCCCTGCCACAGGCTGATCTCCCTTTATACAACATCACTGACTTACAGCTGACTCAAAGTAATTCAACACACAAATGGAAACAGAGCTCACAAACCTTTGCTCCCAGAAACAAAACACTGAAGCAAAAAACTTTCTTGGAACCTCTTGCTGCAAATGATCCATTTCAAGCTACCAAAGACAGTGAAATTTCTGGGATTCTTCCCACTGACATTACCTTGTTGAAGTGTTTCAGGTACATGTAGCATACACCCAGGTTGTGGCTGATCTCCTGCATGAAAAAAAAAAAAAAACAACCAAAAAACCAAATCAGCACAAGGTATGAAATAAAAATCTGACAACACTGACCTGGAGCAGGAGAGCCCTGTTACTGCCCATACCCTTCTTGCTTTGTTGAGCAAATAAACCTATAAATTCCAGTTATTTCAGGCACCTACAGAACTTAAGTGGGGTTGTACACAGAACATTACAGTCCACTGAGACAAAAACCACAGAAATGACAAATCTCTTTTGAGAGTTCAGGGATACCCTCTTCAGAGAACAAGGAGCACAGACTGGTTCCTTCATCAAGGTCTAAAACTTTCTGCCCTCAAGGGTGACTCAGTCTGGCTGTACATCACTAGGATATGCAGTGTCCAACCCAGCTGGACAAAACTGGAAGATGTGCCTAATTTTCCAAAACACAGCTTGAGCACGATATCCCTCTGGCCTCCTAAACTATTTTGCACAGGGTAGGAAGATCCCTTAAGGATCCTAAACACTCTGCTGACACTGTAGGGAGTATCTGTGCCCCTAACTCCTCACACACAAGGCACCTTCCCCACCCCAGCACATCCCTGAAAAGCAAGGTCCTCCCAATTCCTTATTTTATTCTGCCGAGCATTTCACTGATTTATCAGCTTAGACAGCCTTGACATTTCATAGGAAACTCTTTTACTTCCCCATTAACCTGTTTTCCTCCACACAGCCTCTCCAGCTGTGCAGAACTGAACCAGTGCTGAACCCAGGTTGCTGTGGATTGTAAAATGAGGGAAGAGCACAGCCTGATTCTGCTTCCAGTGCTGTGCCAGGAATGGGGAATAACTAATCAAAATACCCACTGGCATCTGCCTGCTGGGCTGTAAATAGGGTTACAGGCATGCCAAGCACTGGAAATGCAGGTGGAAAAAAGACTTGTGATACAAAAGGTTTCTGAGTTGTCTGGCACAGGGTAATGTGAATAACACCAAAGCTGTCCTCGTATCCTGAATTTTAGATGTACTGAGAAACAAAGGAATGAGCTCACACACTGCAAGCCTACTTAGAAACACTTCTGCAGGCAAAACAGGCACCTGCAGAAGGCTGCAAGGCATGGCCTCAGTCATTCTCTCACACCTTTCCTTTTGCAATGCTCTTTCTCTCTTTTTGTCTTTTTATACAGAAGAGCTAATTTAATCACTGCTCCTGTATTTTCAGTTATGTTTTGCATTACAAAAGCTTTCCCAATTACTCAAGCAAGTTTTAATAACTGAGGTTTCCAAACTCTCCCCATACTTCCCTTAAAGTACAGATGTGGTTATGTTAAAACTGATCCTTGCCATTGGATCTGTTGCTCAATCAATCCTCTGTGCCCCAAGCCAGGGATTTGCCTCAAGGCGTGGGATTTGGCTCCTGTGATCCAAACCAGGCTCAGATCACAGGCAATGTGAGCTCACCTTGTCTTGGGACAAGTTTGCAGCTATTACAAAGATCTGCAGCTCCCTGAACACTCACCCAGTCCTTCTCGTCGAGTTTTGCTGCTTCATTGTACACTTCAATGGCTGCCTTATGCTTCCCCAGGAGAAACCTGCAAAAGGATTGCAATTGTTATGTCTTTCTTGTTTTCAGACCCTGCTGTGCACCCACTGTCACCTTTGCCAGTGAGAAATGATCCTGTTTGCTGCATCTCCTGAGATCTGCAGGAAAAGTTTACAGTCTCAGCACTGCTCCCTCTCAGGACCGAGGTCATCCATCCTGACACTACTGGGGATGTAAGGAATGAATGCCCAGGCTCTGCAGCCTGCTTTTGTCTCCAAGGAAAGAGACAGGTGCTCTAACACAACACTCAGCAACACAAAAGGGTCTGTAGGGCAAGTCTGCCCAGCTCAGGTCAGCACCTGTAGCTCTGGACTTGAAATCAGTATCACCTTTCTGCCTGAAGCCCAAAGAAAAAGAAAACACAGCAACCAGGCAGATAACAGAGATTCTGCTTAAAGAGCAGCCTACGCTTCTGGAAGCCAAGCCAAGCGTTGATAAGGAGGAAACATGTCTGGAATTAAGCAGCCTAAGAGAAAAACAAAGCATGGAAGGTCCTGGGTGGCACATGCAAGAGAAATAACAAATAAGACACCACTCACAGGGATCGTGCCACCTGCTTGAGGTTGTCAGCGCTTCGAGGGTTCAGAATGGAACATGTCTGGAAAAGTTCAAGAGATTCTTGAATTTTGCCCTCCAAGCGAAATATCAAAGCTGTAAGACAACATACAGCAGGCAAATGAATCCATTCTCAGTAGGAAAAACGTGCCTCTGACAGCAAGGAAAGAAAGAGGAGTACAGATATATCACATCAATACTCCTCTGCTGCCTCCCCCTCTGCAGCACCAGCAGTTTGTGTCTGAGGGCAGGACTCTGAGTGCCTGGAGAAATCCAGGGGTCAGAACAAAAGCTTTAAACCTTGGGCAGTTGCTTCTACAGATGCAGTCTGGATTTCTCCCCTCCCCAGCCTCTCCAGGCTGCAGTATGTCCCTGCCAGTAAATCTCCACTGTTCCCCACCATGGCACTTGGAATTGGAATGCCACATTTTGGGAGACATTTTTCAGGGGTCAGAGGGCAGGGCAGGAAGAGGAATACCATCCTTAGAGCAAGGAGTGAGAAAATGATCACCTGGAACAGAAAACTGTAAGGAACAGAAAACATGCACCTGTAACAGGATCAAACACACTCCAACACACTGAAGGCCAGGAGCCCGTAACCCAAAGATGACAAATACAGAGAAAACAGGACATTTAATCTGCCCATTTCATGTGAAAATCCCAAACTTCAAAACTAAGTGGAGCAAGCAGAGGGAAAAAATGTACTTTTGACATAACAATTCTGTTTCCCTCACCTATCCCCTGTCTTGTTCTCTGTATCTCAAAGCAGGGGTGACCTGCTTTAGCAAAAAGATTTTCAGACATACCTTGAACATAGACAGCATATTCACAGAGCCCTTGGGACTCCTGGAGCTGCTCTTTGATGACAGCCTGGAAGGACAAAATTGTAAACTCACATCATTTTAACAAAGCTGATTCCAGAGACTGGGTTCCAGTTACAAAAACTACAACCCCACCTCCAACAAGGGCACTGGACCATGACTGGGACAACCACAAAGTGCACACGACAGAGCTCTGTGCCAGGAACACTGTGGCCCTTTTAGTATTCCTCTGTTCATTCCTATTCTCAAAGATAATTAGATACTACCTGGGGAAAACGCCAGGAGGCATCTCTGAAAGCATCCTCTGCTGATAAGGGTATCTACTCCAGGCCCTTTGTGAAGAAATAAATTGAACTTGAGCAACTGCAGCGGAGTCAATGAAAGCCAGAAGAACAAACGAAGAGTGAACAGGGAGAAAAGCCTGATGAAAATGTAAATTCTTGCTGGCTGCATCCATGCAGCTCCCAGTTTGGGGTGGGGTAGCTGCAGCTTGGATATATTCCACAGTCAAACTGGTCCCACCTTTGGGGGGATGAACACCCTGGATTGGAATCAAGAGCATAATTTCTGCTCTGAGACTCCTCTTCTGCCAGAAGTGGAAGAGATACAGAGGGGTAAGAAGAATTTCTGGGTGAGCAGTAACGTGTTGCTCATCTGGCATTTCACATGTGTGTGGTCAGTACCAGCATCCCCTGCCTCCGAGAGGAACAGAAGTGAAGGACCTGAAAACTGAACCTCAAATACAGCACGTGGGAGGAAAACTATTATTGGAGAAAGTTATTCTTGAGAAGATATTAACTGAGCAGTTACTACTGAGAAAAAGGAAAGTTCTTATTGACAATCCTCACTCATGAAGAGAGGAAAGAAAAGGAAGAACAGGCCTAAGCTGCTCTTCCCTCACCTGTTCCTGCTAATTTATCAATGTAACTCTTTACAAAGTGCATGATTATAAACCATTTTACTCAGAAATAAGCAACATGTCCTCAATTCGGATACTCTGGATTGTTCCATCTACATAAACCCAGATTCTCAGAGCAAGAGAGGGCAATAGAGAGCTATCTTTTAGAGAAATCTGATTAATTCTATAAACCCTACAAAGTCCCACAGCAAAAGGCCCTCAGCTGAGGAATATGATCTCTAATCCCAGATTTTTTCCCCCCCAGGTTTATTTAAGGTGCTGATGACAGAATTTAGACAACTGGCAGGAGACCAACCAGTCTCTGTCATGCCAGGGGATGCTGCAGCTGCAGACTCGGGGATGTCTGCCTGGCACTTTGCTCAAGAGGCACTGAAAGGGTCAAAACCACTTTAATGCCCTCACTCTGGGGAGTTGATGTCAGTAAATAAAAGCTTTTAATGGCCTTTTACTTCATTGAAAACTATGGGAGATTTTAAAACTGTGTTAGAGAGGGAACATTCAAAGCACTGAGCAGGAAAGACCAAAATTAATTAACACAACAGGTCACTCGTTTCTTACTGAGACTAAACTAATGGATTTTAACAATGTCCAAACTGTCCTAGAATCTTCCAGTTTTACTGCAAAAACACTGCTTTGTGAGCTCTGAGGAAAATGAAAGCTGGCCTGGCAAGCAGAGGAGTATTTATTAGCTGTCTTCTTTCAATTTTCCCCTGCTATTTCCGTGCTTCCATGACTGATAAAGACATGGAGACGTCAGTGTTGCCCTCATATCATCCACTTGTTATTTTCTCTGATTTCCTAAGCAGCACATATTTTTTTTTCTGTACTTTGTGATTCCACATCCCATCACAGAAACAATCAACACACAGAATCATACCAAGAAACTCCAATCAGACAACAAAAAAGGGAATCAATTTTCTGCTTTGAGGGTTAGCCCAACTTGTGTTTCTATCTATGCAAACCAAGATCTGAGAGGAAATTACTGTAATACAACTCCCTGGCTCTGTTAATTAAGAGCTAAATTAAATTTCTCCAGCCTTCCTGCTTCCTAAGCACTGCCAGGACCTCTCCAGCTGAAGCAAGTCCTGACCAACCTGTTCTGTGTTTCAGAAGCCAAAAAAGCCTTTTCAGATCTTTGCTGCACATGCCAGAATCAGAATGGCAACTCTTGTCCCCTCCTCCTGCCCATGGGTGCATCATCTTCTTGTATTCATTTTATCAGGAAAACACACCATTAAATAATAATTTGCCATTTCCTTAGCCCACTTACCATTATAATCCCAAACAACCAGTTCCAAACTACTCACCAAGCCCAAGACGAATTAGAGTGTGCCACGGATCATATGTAAAATGAAAGAATTTTGCTCAAGAGTAACCAGGATAGTTTTCATTTACACTTGGCAGTAATGCTCCCCTCAACTGATGTGTTTTCATAGCATCTCTGTAGCACCATTGAGAAATTTGCACTGTGGAACTGTGTTAATATCAGGTTGGAAACCCCTATCCATCACTTGGAACAACAGAGGTTTGCAGTTCTTTCCACTTTTCTCCTCCCAGTAACATCCTGAGCTCACACAGAGCTCCAAAGAGCTGCACCCTCAGATCCTGAAGGTAGCCAAGGATTGGAGAACACTGAAGTCATTTTACTTGTGTTTTTTCTTGGTTCCCTTATTCCAAAAGAAGCCAGGAAAAAGGTGGTTTGGAAACCATCAAGAAAACTGGTTTTTATGACATCAGTAAAATAATTCCCACATTCTGGAGGCAGCTCTTACCTTACACTCCTCGTAGTCTCTGCGGACGTAGAGCAGATAAATTAACCAGTTCCTCCTCTCTAGGACTGGCAGCTCCGGTGCTGTACATAGAAAATATTCACAGAACACAAGGAATCAGACTGAGCAGCAGAGAATCTGGGAGAGATATTCCCAACCACCTCAACTGCCTGCACAAGGCAAGTAATTCAGGAACTGCAACTGAAATTAATGTTTTGACTTGAAGGCTGGAGTGTGGGCTTCTAACCAGGGTCTGGTTTAATTCTACTTCTCAAACTGGTGGATAAAACACCTTGTTCAGGATAGACACTAAATAAAAGCTCTAAGCAGAAAACTGCCACCTGGTCTACTGGAAGGCATTCCTGCCCATGGCAGGGAGTTGGAACAAGATGGGTTTTAAGGTCCCTTACAATTCAAACCAGTCTGGGATTCTAGAAGACTTGAGGCATCGGCTCCTCCTGGAGCAGATCCTGGAGTAAACAGCTCCACACACACATTTTAATTCAACACCAACACTGCTTGGAGAAATTGGATCTTTTCAAATACACAAGAAGCAGCTTGGAGGAAATGAGTTAGATTCACATTTTGAATCTAGGGCAAAAGAATGGAAGGTTTTTAAGATAATTTTCTGGGACCAAATGAGCAGGAAACGGGCGATACGCACAGAAGGAGATTGGAGAGATGGGGTCTGAGTAGGTGTGAATAATTTAAAGAGGTCAAACTTAGTTCTTTGAAACTGTGAAGGGACTATGAAACATCACAGGTCTGAGAGACTGCAAAGCTACTGCAGAAAAACATTTGATGCAGTGGAGGAGGAAGCCTTGCGCTCCAGCATTTCAATGGTGCGGAGCTTGCGGCAGTAATTATGGCAAATCACGGATGGATGTTGCTTAGCGATATCCACTTCGGGTTTACAAGTTGAACACACTGCTGTGCATTTCATTAAGGCTGGGAATGTATTGCCTAGGACTGGAGTCTCCATTCCGAGGGGTAACCATAGCAACTGGCCCAAAAGCTCCGTGTTTGTGAGTCAGTAGTGTGACACGAGCGCAGAGGCAAAGCCAGGAGAGGGCTGGGGCAGAGCTGGGGGACACGGCACAGGGACACCTTCCTTCTCCATGCAGCCCTTTGGGGCACAGCCAGCCCTGCACAGCTGGCTCAGCTCCAGCAGCACAGAGCACAGGGGGTGACTGGGGAGCCCCTGGGCCACTCTGCCATCAGAGGCGAGGAAGAAGAAGCTCTGCAGGGGAAGGGCTGGATCACAGGAGGCAGGTGCCAAGTGTAATTATATTTTGGAATGGCTGAGCTTTAATCACCTCTGAAGCACACCAGGCTCTCCCCCACAACCCATATCAAGTCCAGTTTCACTGTGAATTCTTAAATCCAACATCCTTCAGCTGTTGAATTTAGAAAACATTTCACAAAGCCATTCTCATTTTCTTGGTTTTTCTTTCTTAAATTCCAGAATATCCACCTAGATTTACATTAGAGCTGAGAATTAAATGTGCACACTAGCAATTTAAGGTCAAACACCTTCTAAAGAAGGTTCAACTACCCTAAAACAAATAGAAAGCTCGAAGTCCAAACAAAAAAGTAATCCAAACACACAAAAGAGTAATCCAAACAAAGAAGTAATCCAAACAAAAGAGTAATGCAAACAGGCTAAGCTTACAGAAATGCAGATCAGGGATCCAAATGTTCCCGAATTCTGCTCTGCTGTGGAGTATCTGGATCTTTGTAAGTAAGGCATTTTAATAAGCGTGTTCCCAGATCAGATTAATTGATTTCTGATGGCTTTATGCTTCCTATTTGTCCTTCTTAGAGTAAAGGATAAAGGGAAGAGTCAAGAGGCTGCCTAAATAGCCACAAATGGATTTAAACCTCACTATTCCACATGTGAAGCCCATTCACGGGCTACCTAAATTCATTGACACTCTGTAATTACTTCCCTGTGCAGGTTATTACCAGTGCCAGGGTGTGACAGAAACACAGCACTTAGGGATGCTGGAAATGCTCTCCCCCATCCCTGGAAGTGTCCAAGGCCAGGCTGGAAAGGGTTTGGAGCACCCTGTTCCAGTGGAAGGTGTCCCTGCCCATGGCAAGCGGTAGAACTGGATGGGCTTTGAGGTTCCTTCCAACCCAAACCAGTCTGGGATTCTATAAAAGCAGCTGGATTTGTGTGCCCTTCCTGCCTGGCATCTCCTGGTGCCACTATCTGATATAAAACACCAAACCTGACATACCTGGGCAATTCCCACCTTCTTTTTTAAGTATGGATTTAAGGACAGACATTGCAAACTCTGTGTGCCCGTCAACATTCCACAAACAGTCAGAACTGAAATATCCTTCACCATTTTGTGCCTATTAAAACAGCCTCAAATTAGAAAATCCTGCAGCTGTCTGACACAGGGAATAACCAAAAGATCTCCAGACACACCCCACCAGGTCTCCAACCATCTGTTCACACATTACTGTGAGGGTAAAAAGAAAAAGTACCATTAAAGGTTAAAATATACACCAATGTTGTGGTTTAAGATAAGACACCAGTACGCCAGAGAGGGGATGGAGGATTGATTGTTTAATTCCTGAAGGAAAAAGCTTTTTCACACTTACGAGACAAGAAGGATGTTATACTCCACTCCCACACCATGGAAACACCTGCTGGGAACAGGGATGGGAAGGAAGAAACGCTAAACATCAGACTGAGGGCTGAGCAGAGCATCAGGCTGAAAAGGGAAAGGGGAAAAACCCAAGGAGTTGCCTAAAAGAGCTGGGCTGGAGAGAAAATGGAGAAATCAAAAGCCACCGTGAGCCCCAGGAGTGAGCATGGTTCACATCTGCAGATAAACCAGCTCTGATACACTGAGCTAAGGTAACTCTGACTGGGAAAACGCAGGGAGGGAGATTTTATGCTCCTAAAAGCCATTTGGAAATAGCAACAAGGCTGACTGAGGAGATACAAATCACTTTTTTTTTCTTCTTCTTTCTCCCTAAGACCAGCAAATTGAAAGCAGGCAAACAATTCTGACATTTTTCAAAATCTATGTCTAAATTCATGATTAAATTTGACACAGGAACATATCTGATCCCCCCAAAAATCGCTGTGGGAAGTAAAGGATTATTACCAGGCTCTGTGCTCTATTCAGATGCAGAAAGAATTAATGGAAATTAGTTATACACCTCTCCAGAGCCACAACCATCTTAATGTGCATTTCTGCTTTCCCACAAAGCAGTGGATACCTGCTCCTGGTGCATTTATCTCCCTCAGGTTTGCTCCCCCAGCCTGCTGATAACG
The DNA here is from genome assembly GCF_049639895.1 of Pseudopodoces humilis. Classification (NCBI taxonomy): domain Eukaryota; kingdom Metazoa; phylum Chordata; class Aves; order Passeriformes; family Paridae; genus Pseudopodoces; species Pseudopodoces humilis. The sequence goes on from NC_142215.1 coordinate 19,197,621, forward strand.
GGTCACTGCATTCTCCTGAAGAAAATGGAAATAACAAATGCCTGGTTATTTGGGTCTCTAGCTCCAGAGAAAGGGAATAAAACACCTTCTTCAATACATGGACCTTCAGGAGTTTCTCCTATATGACTGCTGTATGAAGACACTTTTCTTTGTCACCTACAGCAATAATTCAGGCACTGCACAGGCACAGTGGAAAAGTGTAGTTTAGATCCTTCTAGCAGTGAAGAAACAAAAAGCCATTATTTGTTGTGAATCAATCTGCCCAAGGGCCAGTCCAGGAAAACATAATCATCAAAAAACTTGGTATCTACATCAAAAAGAGTTTATAACTTGCATAATTGTCTTTTGGCCTCTCTTTTGTGGGACTGCAAAAATCCTGTGCTAGGGAGTCAGGCACATGATTAAATGCCTTTGAAGTGTGTTTTGATTGAATTCGAAAGAGAATCCATCTGATCCCCTCGCTGGCCAGTGATTGATTGCACAAGCCACTTCCAGCAATGTGATTTTTCTTTCTGACAATGCTCCTTTAAGGAAGCCACTGGAGCAGAAACCCTGACAGAGTCAGAGTACGTTCATCAGGTTTGTATCTGTGCTGCTCTATCATCACTCTTCCCTTTATTCATCCTCTTATACATTTTCTTGAAGGACTGAAAAAAATAATAGTGAGTTATTCCCTTTTGTGTAAACCTCCCTAGGAAATTATTTTGTGCTTGCATCTTCATATTGGGTAATTATAGCTTAGGGATGAACTATCAAACAGTGGAGTTTAGATTTAATAAAAGGGCTTCAAATTGCTGTAAAAAGAAGAGGGGAAAAAAAGCCCCAGAAGCTCTTTTAAGATTTTGTGGGGGAAATGATTGCTAAAGCACCAGCAGTAAGAAGTGGCTCAAAAACACGTTTTAGTCATCTCAGAGGGAAAAAAACAGCTCAGAGCCCAGCCCTCCTTCCAGTCCAGATTACTGGAAAGGGTCCAAGTTCATCCCTTCCAACTCTGAACACAACCTGCAGCAACCTGAGCAAGAGCAGCAAAGGGGCAAAAGACTCAAGAAGACACAAAGAAGAACTTGTTATTGCACAAATTTCCCAAAAACCTAAAACACACATAACATATAGCACAAGGAAAGGACAGAAAAGCTTTGCAAAGGCAGTTAAATACAAGTATTTTTAATTTTTTTATTCTTCAGTAGCTTCATGAGCCACAGTCTGGATCCATTGTGGTGGGTACCACACACGTGGGAAAGGTTTTCCAAAAGGATTCAGCTGTCCCTTTCCAAACTCTAATTCAAAATTCCATATTGCAAAACAGCATCATCCAAGAAGCCGAGAGATATTTTCAAAACTAACAAACACCCAGGCAGTGCCTCAGTCCTCTACTGTGACATTTTGATATTGAGGCAGCAGAAGCAGAAAAGAATTTCATAAAGTGAACCTTAGAATCACAGGATGGTTTGAGTTAGAAGGGACCTTAAAGATAATTAAGTCCCACCCCTCTGCCATGGGCAAGGACACCTTACACTGTCCCAGGATGCTCCAAACCCCATTCAATCTGGCCTTGGACACTGCCAGGGATGGAGCAGGGATGGGGCAGGCCCTGTGCCAGGACCTCACCTCCCTCACAGCCAGGAACTTATTGCCAATATTCCAGTTTAAAACCACTGCACCTTGCTCTGAAGAAACCAAAGCACGAGGCTGGGCTGTGGCAAAGCCAGAGAGAAGCAGGTTATCAGCTCCCACCATCAGGCAAAGCTCCCTCGGACACACAGCGGCAGGACTGGATGGGTTTGGAGATTCAATCCCCATTTCCACGTGATTCCAGTCATGGAAAACAGCAAACTCCAATGGCATAAAGACAATGCACCTGTCGCTGCAGGAGAGACAGCCCATGGAATTCTGGGCAGAGCGCCCCCCGGCCCATCCCGCTCTCCCAGCCCGGGCTGCTGTGGATGTGTGCTGGCATTACTGCCAGGATTGCCATTATTTCCACTCCCGGTGCTTGGGGAAGGCTCAGGCATAGCTGTGGTTACAGCCCAAACGCAGCTCTGTGCTCCCCTGTTAAATAAACATGGAGAGGGAGGATGAGCCCATCTGTGCCTGTCTCCTTTCTGCCTTCAGCTTCACAAGCTGCCAACACCAGGAATTCCACTACCGTTTGTAAATCCAGTGTCAGAGAGGGAATGAGCATCTTCTGGGCAAAAATAACATTAAAATAATAGTGTACACACTCAAACAGATTCTACAGAACAACACAGCCCTGCAGGGAATTGGATTTTCCAAAACAAGGTATGATAATGAACAGAATGCGTTTGTAAGCTCTAATATCAATCCTCTTATCAGGATTTAAAACTAACACGCTGCCTTGGTGTGAGAGGAGCATCCTACAAATTTCTAGCAGAGCCAAATTTAACAAGAAATCCTCTTCCTTCCTCAGACTCTTTTACTGAGATGGTGGCAGTATAAATACATTAGAGCTTTGAAAGAAAACTAGCACAGGAACATTGCTCTTCCTACGCCCAGATCCATCCTTGGAGTTTGAAAATGGAGCTGTTAATGTATTCAAAACTCAGTAATAATGAAAAATAACCCCAAAACCCAGCACTCGGAAGAGGCTCTACGAGCTGTATTTCACTCACCGTGTGTGAGTGAATAGATGTGAGAACAGAGGTGTTTGCATGCACAAATCCCTCTAAAACGGATATAAACAACAACAAAAAAAGGACCAGCTTTACACTGCAGCCGTTCTCCGTTTAATCCCTTTTCCTTCTGTTTTCCCATTTGCAAATTGTTGCTGGAACACCTTTAAATCAAGCCCTAAAGCCGTGTGCTTGCTCGTTATTTACAGTCAGCTGGGGTTAATAAAACTCATCACACACAGCCCGGCGCTGGCGAGGAGCCCTAACTCATCCCCAGAGCTGCCTCCTGCGGTTTAGTAGCTCCACGAGGTGCAGGGAAAGCTGGAAAGAGGCTGGAAAACAGCGGTTTAAACAACAAAAAAAAGCAACATTTCTGACTCTCCACCTCCCCCTGCAGGAAAATTAGCCAAGGATAGATGAAAGACTTCAAAATTGTATCTTAAATCTGATTTATACCCTAGAGCATGGGGAAAAAAGGACATTTTCTCTTGCTACTTTGCAGTGCATAAATCTCACTGAGTTGCTTGCTTGGATTTGTGGTTTTTTTCTGATTTATGACATTTACGGTTCTGAGTTACTCCAAAGAAAGATGGTTTCATTTATGAAATAAATACACTGATCATTATTATAATTAATTTGCCATATAAACAGAATTAATTTATGCAATTATTTGTCTTCTACTACGTGCTGCTCAAGTTGAACCTCAAGGTGAAGTGGAATGATCTGTAAATAAACACACACTTGTCATCCCCCTGGACCTTGCAGTGACAGTGAGGTTCCCAGGGGCAGAAACCAGTTTGGTCACTGCAAAATCTCCGTTAGCAGTAGGAGGCTGGTGAGACACCACTGTGCAGTCCTGAATCCATCTGGAGGGGGATGAGATTTACACACCTTGACACGATCCTGATCATTACTCCATACAAAGTTTAATTCAGGCCTGATAATGCTCAATTTAAGTCTAAAATTTGATTCAAACAAATAACACTGGAGAGAAATTTAGTAACAAATACCTTTAAAAAGAAATTTGAAAAAGTATGGTCTTCGTGAAAAATGAGAACTGGAAGGAAGTCTGTTTGCTCTGCATGAGCCAATCCTGACCATCAGCACTGACTGCTGAGCAGAGATGTACTCAGAACAGAGGAAAACAAAAAAATAGGGAAAAGCCCCAAAAAGCAGGCTACTTTATGTGTTAGTTTTAGGTCCCTGAGGATGCAGACAGAACACTTGGAGACAGTCAAGGATCCAAGCCCTGGCACAACATCCCAACTCTTCTCTGTTTAAAGCACGTCCTGCTCGATGCCTTGTGCTCCTGTGGGCTTGGAGCTCGCTCAGTGTCTGTTTGCCGATGCTGTTCCAGCTTTGGGAAGCACAGCACACCACTGCAAAGGCAAGACAATGAAATGCCTTAGGAACAGCAGAGGTGCTCTGAGATACTCACTGCTGCCTCCTCACCATCTCCTCCCACAGCAACACTGCCATGGGAAATATTTCCCTCGCAAAGTGGCTGCAGGCATTCCCAAAATAACCGGCTTCTCATTAATTCCAGCATCAGGAGCAAAGTAGTTTGGGGATTTCCAATCTAATCTTTCCTTTGGCTTTAATTCCTGCGCTTAGTCTTTTTCTGTCTACAGCATGAGGTATTTTACATAGAAATTGAAACTAAAATTGTTGTAAGGCGTTTTTAAGAAAAGCTTTTCCCTTTAGAAAGGAAAATAAAATTCCAGCATGGAGAGGACCACAATCCAGCCACGTCAGTCTTTGAAACTTCCCGCTCCGTAAGGAATAGCACCAAGAACCTGTTCCATCCACTGCCAAAGAATGTTACATTGAAGGAATATTATAAGAACATAGATATATATACACAAAAAAATGGAGAAGCTGGTCTTGCAAACATTTCAATACTCCCTACTGCAAGACCCTATAGTTTGAGTTCTTCCAGCCCCATTGCCTCAGAAGTTTTCCAGGTGGGAAATCCCAGTCTATCCCAGGATGAACATTTTCCTGCACACTCTTCCCTACTGCCCAAATGTGTTAATGATATAGTCTTTAATTACACAGTCACAGAAGCACACCCTGCCTCCTTCTAATTAGAAGTATAAAAATGAATCACAGTCAGGCAGGGAATGAAATTGTTGAGAATTATGAATAAACCAGTGACTAAATTCCAGGACTTGCAGCATGTATAATGCAGCTGGAAGTGTCGGCACTGAAGGGGACAGGCCCTGCAAGGAGTGAATGAAGATATTTTTTTATTCAAGAAGCCCTTAGTGAGCTCAATGTCCCATCATTCCCGTGCCACAGATGCTGCTGGAGAGCTGAGCTAAATGCAACAGGTGATGATGTCCCTAAAGACTCAGATGCCCAAATTCCAGCTGCACACACATTGGGAATTCTGACTCTTGAGTGAGCTGCATCTCCTGATGAAAATGAAGATATGGGTGACTTGCCTTGGGCTGTCTCCAAGGTAAAGGAGAGGAACAGGCATCCTTAGGAAGGGATTCATCCCAGCACAGGTGGCTGGGAGAGGTCAGGAAATGGCACAGATGCCCTTTCCACTGACTAAACATGGAGCACGGGTGATCTGCTGAGACTTGCTCTGCATCAGAGATATCTCAGTGCAGAGAGATGAATCCCACCCTTCCTAAATTTGTCACTTACTATTTTTACAGAATTATTTTTAAATTCCCACCAGGAGATGCCATTTTATCTGTACGCAGCATGCCAACAAACTGCTAAGCTGAAGCTTTTAAAGCTGAAGGCATTAAAATCAG